>NC_089837.1:88990371-89299330 GCF_035609145.1 Eleutherodactylus coqui
GGAAGTCCTGATCAGGAATGCTTTGCATTGAGATGAAGTCTGTATCCACATATATGCCACCATATTTCCAGATCAGAGCTAACCTGCAGGCATCGGAACTGACATATATCCAGTGTTTCTCCTGTTGTGGATTAATCTGAAAGCGAAAGGGAGAATATTTAGCGAAGAGCAAACATGACATTGTTATTATTAAAGGGATTTTCCTGGACTATAAAAACTAATTTGGGTCAGATAATATTGTTAAATAAAGAAATAATCATCTCCTTAAGTAGTGCCCCTCTCCCTCCACCCACTGCAGGAGCTCCAGGAAAAGTTGCAGCAGTCACCTGACAAGAATAATGTCCATTAAATTAAAATGACCCAACTCTGTTCTTGGCCTGCACAGGTCTGTCAGTAACCCAGCTTTGTTTGGTTTTATTTAATGAGCAAAGCACCTGTGAAGCTCAAACTTTCAATCTCATTTCCTTAACTGATACACCTTTTGCCAATTATCTCTTGGAGAACTAATTAACACTGCGGTTCATTTACTTTTTCTCCCTACACTGTGAGTGTGTTATCAGTGTGCTCATTAATTAATGTGAATGGTAAAACTGTGTGTTATTAGATTGTGCTTCTCTATAACTGTGACTGAGGGCGGATTCGGACGAGCATGGTTTTGCCCTCTTATATGGCCATGATAATCATGGACGCATAACGGGACAAAATGATACCACTGATATCAATGGATTTCAGTGGTTGCATTTTCACTATTGGGATTCTCACCCGCTAATTTGTATGGGTGAGAAAAGATAGGGCCTATCCTATCTTTCCTACACATAGTGAATGCTATGTGTGAGAAAGATTGGGTGGCACCTATCTTTTCATGTTTTTTTTTTAAACTGCTGTGCTCTGGCTCAGAGTTGGAAAGCTGGCAAAGGGGAATGTATTCCCCTAGTTCAGGCGCAACTACTCTCCATGCCGCTGAACGTAGTTGCACCCACATTGATCAGAATAAGCCCTTAAATCAGACCACATTGTATTAGGGCTCATTCACATGGATGTGAAAATCATGCTGTGCAAAAAAAATCACGGCTAACGCATATGAAAATCGTGTGAATGGATGATTTCCCGCTATCAAGTCCCAAGGTTAATTAGCGGTGAAATTGCCCATTCAGAAAATTGGTAGCTGCGTGTCACTGAAAAAAGCACTGCTGTTCCTGGAGGAGAGAGAGAGAGATGAAAGAAAGCCCTGTGAGGCTTTTCTTTATCGCTAGGGACTCCCTTCATCTTAGCAAGGTGAGAGGGATTCCCCTGAAGGATAACTGGAGGGCTATCCCCTTAGCAGGGAGAGAGGGATTCCCATGCAGCGGAGCTGGAGGGATATCCCCTTAGCAGGTAGAGAGGGATTCGCCTGCAGGGGGAGCTGCAGGGATATCCCCGCTGTGGGGAAATCCATCCAGTCCCACGGAGATGAAGGGAGTCCCCAGTGATTAAGGTGGTTTCCTGGTAAATCCCTCCAGCCCTGTGGAGGTGAAGGGAATCCCTGGGGAGTTCTCTCATCCCGCCGTGACTAACAGGGGCATTTAAAACGTGCTTCTGAGTTTAGCGGAGTGGCAGCACTCCCTCCCCCATCTCTTTTTGTCCAGCTCCCATGGGAGTCTATGGAAACTCCTGCGCATTGCACACCAAAGATAGATCAGGTCCCATGTTTTCACGCAGTAGGGAATTTGAGTTGCGTGAATTTCAATCACTGATGTCCTTTCTTTTTAGGTGTGAGTTTTTTGCGTGGCTAACATTACTTCATCTGAACATTTCCATAGGAAATCATTGGTTCGAATAGTTGCGATTTTTTTTGCGCATGTAAGTTAGCTGCAGAAATTTCCCTGTGTGAAAGAACCCTTAGGGCGCCTACCCACTTGCGTTGCCGATTTTCGCGCGTGAAAAACGCGGCGTTTTCGCGCGGTTTTGCGCGTTTTCCGTGGTGTTTTTTGCAGCCCTCCATTGACAATCATGGGTGCATTAAGAGAAAAATAAGGAGACATATGCAACTGACAGTTCCTATGTGAAAAAACCCCACGAAAAGGAAAAAAAAAACCCAGATGGACAAGAACACATTCTATACTAATTGCTCTAAAAACGCAAAACATCACAGGAAAAAAAAGGCTGCATTCACACATGGCATTTGTGCTGCATTTATGAACCGCAGCAATCCAAAACATGCTGTTTTTTAAAAAATGCATTTGGTTTTAAAAACCACATACAATTTTTAGAAATCAAAAGCGGTTTTTGAAAACATACATTTTTTTGAATATGAAGTTTTTATGCCACGTGTGAACACAGCCTTATTAATCATCAAAAATCTAAGTAATTCAAAAGAGTTCACTTACGTTTTCTCGCAAACTTTCCTGTACGTATTGCATTGTACCCTACTGCTATGAATTTATCCCTCTGGGTTTCTACTTCTGTGTGATCTAATACCCTCTTGGCAGACAGAGTCTTGACAAAGAAAACATAACTTCGGTTAGGGACATGTTTGTAATTCAAGAGAAAAGTTTTACTGGGTGTTGAGGAGTGCAGCCTGATCAGACAGGTCCATAGCCAGGAGCAGGAATTAACATCCCCCTTCTAAGTCCAACAGCAAGGTGAATGTTTCTTGCCTGCCCTCCCCCCCCCCATATTTTCTATGTTTCGATGAGTATGGCAAACTTTCCACTGTATATCATTTATTTTGTTGTCATGTTAGAGATAGGCATGAGAGATGTGGTCATTTATGAGATAAGGAGGAGTAAAGCGTTAATTCAGGCAGATCATTGTGATGATTTGGGTCCCTTTGGAGTGATTCTAGAGGACAGTGGAATTGAAATAAGACATACTGTTTCAAGGAAACTTAAAGTGGTGTTTACTGCTGAGCTTTAAATGGACACTCCGGTCAAAAATATTCTTCATTCATTATGTAACTAGTCCCCCAGTCAGTTAGTATTATCTTGTTTAGTTATTCCTTCCTATCTGACATTCCCTCGAGTCCTTCTACTCATATGGGTCATATGGTCTTATTGTGACTGTCTGAGTGTTAATTGATTAATAATCTGTTTTCTCCAGAAACTCATTGAACTGTGCCACACAAGCTCTTCAGAGGAGGGGAGTTACAGAAACATTTATAAGAGGCTCCTGTCACACAGTTATATTGAGGCCCCCTGCACACGGGCGGAAATTCCGCGGCGGGATTTCCTGCAGAATTTCCGCCTGTGGGAAGCTGCCATAGGATTGCACTAGAAAATGCAATCCTAGGCAAATGGCCGCGTTTTGTCTGCAGAGCCCCGCACAGAAATGTCACTCACCGGCCCCGCTCTGCACATGCACTGGCAGCCGGCACATCAAAGAGCCGAAGCCGCGGGAGAGGTGAGTGCCGCACTGGTCCCTGCAGGGGCTCGAGTCTGGTCCCGTCTGCAGGCGGCGTAAAGGAGATGATAGTCCCCCACAGTGGAGGAGAGGGGACCGCAGAGTCTTAAGGTACCTTTACATGGGATGAATGCTGGGCACATAAGCGCCGAACAGCCATCCCACAGACTACCACCCGACTATCGCTCCTGTGATTTGCACAGGAGCGATAGTTATTCAATTGGATGCAGGTGGAGTGGCTTAGGATCATTCTAGCCGCCCGCCTCCATTCACAGTAAACAGGAGTTGCTCAACATTTGAGCGGCTCCTGTTTACATGGCCTGACAGTCTGCTAAAGACCAACCAACTCTGACAGCAATTAGCACTACAGGGTGCCAGAAGAGGGTAAGGAATAGGGGAGAGGGGGTGATCTGGATGGACTGCAGAGTAGTTTGGAGTCCATCAGTATAATTGCACTACAGGTTGCCCTGATGACAAAGCAATGTAGGCAGACCAGTGGGTGAAGATAACCAGCAGGTACTACCCACCATGGTGCATGAAGTAAGGCATCTAATTGCAGTGTAGTATTTAGTGGGTGTGGTTATGCTAAACAGGAAAAGAAGAAGGGAGGAGGAGCTGAGCTGATGTGCTCCTTCATAAGGAAACAGCTGATCAGTGCTGGGAACCTCCCTAGAGACAGAGACCTCAGTGTAGGACAGCTTGTAAAGCAGATATCATGCTTTCTAAAAGTAAAGATCAATGCAAAAATAGCTAAGTGCATATGATATGGCGAGATATGTGTAGATTGATTTGTCATGCACAAAGGTTTCCATCGCCATTAGGCCGCTTACACATGGACGACAGCGATATTGCCACGAGAAAATCGCAGAGTTATCGCATCAGTATTTTGTGTGATGTCGCTGTGTTTTCTCATGGCGATATCGCGATTTTGTGTCTCAACAAAGTCGCCCGACTTTGTAGTGCTCTTTTGCCAGGATTTTCGGGGGGGGGAAGTGGGCCTGGAAAGATAAGCCCCACCCCAAAAAATAAGTCCTAGTTGTATAAAAAAAAACGGAATAAAAAAACAAATACATCACCTAAGAGGTGCTGTCTGACCAGGAAGCCTTGCCTGAAGACTGAAGACAAATGCCGGAGATGCAGGGAAGATGTGCGCCAGAGCTGGACAGCGCCTCTTAGGTGATGTATTTGTTTGTTGTTTTTTACTGCAGATATGGATAATTTTAGGGCTTTTACAGTAGGATTTACTACTGTAAAAGTTGCATCGCACCGAACGAAAACCATGTTTTCATGCAATGCAACAGAAAGGAACTGTCCATAGGGGAACATGGACTACAAAAAAAATTTTAGCAAATCTCATCTGTATAGAGCATGCCCCGATTTTGTATTCTAGCAATGTCGCAGGCTACAAAAAATTGCTCATGTGAAAGAACGCATTTAAAACCCTGAGTTTCCTGTATATGCATTTTGTAGCAATGTTGCATTGCCACAAAATCGTGCAATTTTGTAGCCCGCATGAAGGCTGTCTTAGGTCTCGTTTACACGGGCGACACTGCATTGCTGCAAGAAAATCACAGCGATATCACACAGCTGGTCTGTGCGATATCGCTGCGGTTTTCTCGCTGTGATACTGCAATTTTGTAGTGCTACATAGTCACATGTGTTGCTACAAAGTCGCGTGACTTTGTAGCACTACATGCAATGACTTTCGGGGTGGGAGCTTGAAATATAAGCCCTGACCTGAAAATAAGCCCTAGCTGCAGAAATTTAAAAAAAAGGTATACATCACCTTAGAAGCGCTGTCCAGGGCTCCGCTGCAGCTTCTTCCCGGCCCCCGACACTGTTTTTCATCTCTTCTGGCCGGGGATTGCAAAATCCCTGCCTACTGGAAGTGCTGGCTGTGATGGGCTGGGTGGCAGCCAATCAGAAGCAGTACTTCTAGGAGGGGAAGTTTTTAAATCCCCGTCCAGAAGAGATGAAGGAGAATAAGGCCAGGGAGAAGATGTGGCTGGGCTGACAGCTAGGGCTTAAGTTATGGCTATGATAGTAGGATTTCCTACTGTCAAAATTGCATCATCGCACCACACGAAAACGTGATTTTCATGGATGTGATGCAACAGTGAGGAAGGCTCCATAGGGAAACATGGGCTACCAAACCTCACGAGTCTGAGGCATATCGTCGGACCTGCAAGACAGATAGATATGAGATAGATAGATAGATAGATACCGCGTTTCCCCGAAAATAAGACATCCCCTGAAAATAAGACACCCCCTGAAATTTGCAGAAGTCCCAAATATAAGGCACCCCCCAATAGTAAGGCATAGTAAAGTGTGCAGGCAAGTCAAGAGGCCTGTCCCCTGCTGCCATCCCCATTGTCTCCTACCTCCAGATATATAGGTAGATCTGCAGACAGTCTGCTGTTATCCTGTCCCTGCTGTGCTGTACGAGTGTGCTGTTGTGAGCTCCCCTTGCTGGCTGGAAAAGTCCATACTGTACGTTCTGTTCCTGCTGTACACGTCTGCTGTGATGAGCTCCCCCTGGTGGCCGGAAGCTGCAATACCATCCCTGCTTACAAGTGGTACAGGAACTTCTGTCTGCAGACAGGTACGTTACTTTACAGCCCTTATTTTTTTATGGCTCTGTGTGTGAGTCAGGCAACCTGTGTGTGATTCTTAAGGCTGGGTTCTCACAGAGCGTATTTCCAGCGGAAATCTCGCAGTTTGGCCACAGCGATAAACAGCGAGATTTCAGCCGGGAAAGGGCTGCTTCAAAACCCACGGCACTCAGCTGCTTGTTTTGAAGCGACCTGGCTGCATGCTTTTCCGTTTCTGTGGCCGGTGAATCCGCACCACAACACCGGCTTCTCCCAGCTTTGCCGTGACAAATCTGAGAAATTTCGTCCACAAAGCTGGCCAATTGAGGGATTAGCGGCAACAGACGGATTTGCCGTGGCGAAATAAGACACCCCCTGAAAATAAGACGTAGCGCATATTTGGGAGCAAAAATTAATATAAGATTCGTCTTATTTTCGGGGAAACAGGGTAGATAGATAGATAGATAGATATGAGATAGATAGATAGATAGATAGCTATGAGATAGATAGATATGAGATAGATAGATAGATAGCTATGGGATAGGATGATCACTTTAATGCCCTTATTGTGTTATTAGTTGTATTGCATTGTATGTTAATAAAGGAGCTAATGTAATAATTTTTAAGGCCCATTTACACGGGACAAATTTCAGGCAAACGATACCCGTCTCTCATTCCTGTGTTTCTTCGCTCTTGTACTCCTGCACGGGAGCTAGCAGGGCAGGCTGGTTCACGGAGCAGCCAGCAGGGGGGTAGGGCAGTGCAGGAGATTTCTCTCTTCTCGCTACCCCGCCCCCCTCCATTGAGATACACAGCGGCTGTTCACTACTGAATGGCCGCTGTTTAAACTAAGCGATGAGCTCATCATTTATGCAGCATGAAAGATGAGCTGTGAAGCTCATTGTTCATTGTGCAGTTTAAACAGCCGCCGTTCAGTAGTGAATGGACACTGTGTTATCTCAATGGAGAGGGGAAAGGGAGCGAGAGGAGAGAAATCTCCTGCACTGCTAGCTATTCCGTGAGCAAGACAGCTCTGCTAGCTCCCGTGCAGGAGCACAGGAGTGTGGAGACACAGGGATAAGTTTCGGGCATCGTTTGCCCGATATTCATCTCGTGTAAAAGGACCTTAACTAGGGATGAGCGAGTATACTCGCTAAGGCACTACTCGCTCGAGTAATGTGCCTTAGCCGAGTATCTCCCCGCTCGTCCCGAAAGATTCGGGGGCCGCCGCAGCTGACAGGTGAGTTGCGGCGGGGAGCAGGGGAGAGCGGGCGGGAGAGAGGGAGAGAGAGATCTCCCCTCTGTTCCTCCCTGCTCTCCCCCGCAGCTCCCCGCCCCGCGGCGGCACCCGAATCTTTCGGGACGAGCGGGGAGATACTCAGCTAAGGCACATTACTCGAGCGAGTAGTGCCTTAGCGAGTATACTCGCTCATCCCTAACCTTAACTCAACATTCCCACGTGTGTATGTATTTATCACTGAGGCCACTTTTAGTTGCCCATATTTCCCATTTGTGGGCTGTCACTGTATTTCCTGTACAGCACACAGACCCATTATAATCTATGAGGCTGTTCATAAGGACAAGAATAGGACATGCAATGTCCACTGTCCACATAAATTGGACCGCATGTGGAGGTGTGTCTGTGTACTATTTGATGCAAGTTGTATGTGGCCTAATCCCAAGTGCTCCTGCACACTTGCGTTTTTCTTGCGCATCTTTTTCACGCAATATTGCTGCTTTTTTTCACCCGATTGTCAATGGGACTTTCTAATGTTAAAAACGCATCACAAGTTGGTGCTTTGCAATTTTTGTGCTATGCGTTTTTAACAATAAAAAGTCCCACTGACAATCGCGTGAAACAAAAAACGTGCAAGAAAAATGCAAGTGTGCTGGAGCTCTAAGGGCTTTAACAGACAAATGTGTGCACAAAAACACGCACTGCAAATTTAGCATATTTGCACATAAATAAGGTACTAATGAGGGCAATAATCAGGCTGTTGTGTGCGTGTCTGCGCATAGTACTGCAATTGTGCTTGCAGGACCAGTTCACTTGCATGCTTGACACTCACTTTCCATGGATGGCTATTAAAGAATTATGAGGGCTCACACACACTGACGTTTTTTTCTCCTGCGCTGCAAGAGTAAAGGAAAAATCTCGCAGCGCAGTGCGAGAAAAAAAAACGGCATCACGCCGGGATATCGCCAGTCTTTTCAATGGGGCCAGCAACAGCAGCGCTAGCCCCATTGAAAAGAGATGGAGAATGCTGCAGACTTCTGCCACAGCTGGGATGAAGGAATCCTCTGCCAAAGCTGTGACAGCTGTCACAGCTGTGGCAGAAGTGCGCGGCATGCTATCGCATTGCTTTCAATAGGATCCCATTGAAAGCACTGCTTTCTGGCAAGGCCCGCAGTATGATTATCGGGGAAGGGCTTGAAATATAAGTCCTTCCCCAATAATCATCAATAAGTGGTAAAAAAAATGATAAAAAAATTACTCACCTCTCCGCCGCTCATGCGCGTCCTCCGGCTGGCTCCCCTGCACTGCTGTTAAGCTTTTTCAGCAGGTGGGAATTTAAAAATCCCCGCCTCCTGAAAGGGCTGTGCTGATTGGCTGAGGGCTCAGCCAATAGCAGCTAGTGCTTAGCTAATGACAGGCCTTATTTGCATCTTTCTTTCCTGCATGGATGCATGCTGGGTTAGTCATGCCTGGGAATAGGATAGAGGTGTGATTTTCTATTCACTCTGCCAGTCTCCAAGTATGAATTGGCTTTATATTCTCACCCCTCCCTTTGCTCAGTGCTGCTCATTCCGTTCCATGGTGGAGTACTTGGAGTTTGGAGCTCTTCTGTGCTGCATGTATTGCTACTTGCAGATAAGTTGCTGTGGGTTCCTTTTCTGTTGAATTTCTGCTTGTTATTTCTGTTTTGCTCTGCTGTTCAGTTCATCTCTCCAGGGGTCCCTATAGGGACAATCAGGGCCCAGGATAAAGACCATGGAGCTGTCTCTATCAAGACGATAACTCCGCTTTTAGGCAGGGACCCTTCACCTTTCAGTTGTGGTGTGCACTGTTTTTCAGTGCAGAAGTTTATCAGCTACAGTAGTTGTTGATCACCCTGCGTGTGTGCTGAGTGTGGCGCTCATGTGCTCCATGGACGTGACACTCTCCTTAAGGCTAACTTCACATGACAAGCGTGATATGAATTACAGCCCCATATCGTGCTTTCCACCATATGAATTCCCCACGGATGTGAAGCGTTTTCATGTCAAAACAGCCTCTCATCACTTTGAGGATGTAGCAATCACAGAGTTTCTCCCATTGCTTTCAATGGGAGACCTCGAGGAGGGATATTGCACAGCAATACGAGAGCATACAAAAAAATAGAACATGCTGCGATTTGTTTCCCACATAGCATCATGGTGCCATGCAGGAAAACATTGCTAATGTGTATGATGTAATTCAAAAGAATGAGGATCATATTTGTGCGAGATGTGTCCGTTCCTGCAACGTACAAATCTCACCTAATTTTCTCGCCCATGTGAAGTTAGCCGAAGGAGAAACAATACCCTTCCCGACCAACGTCTATAGGCCACTCACTAGCCAAGCCAGAAACCTGCTGCCCACTGATAAGGGGCAATGATTACATTGGATTACAATTCATTGTTAAAAGACTTCTGTAAAAAGTCTACCATTAACGCTGCAGAGGTATTGTTCCACTTTCCAATTTGCATGCCCAGAAAAATGAAGAGGGTTAGGGAAAGACTTGCTGAACTACCCCGTAAAAACTTTGCCTTGCAAACCCTATGAAAGAGCTCTCAAATGATTCAGATATGGTATCTGATGGCAGGCCCCCCAGGCCAAAGGATTCTCTAAATGCGACTAGGTAAGAGCAAGGTCTGAGTACAAGTAGTCAGGGTTTTCCTCATGACACAACTGGGGAAAAGCCTTTAGGAAGCCCAGCTGCTGATAGATCTCATGATGAAAGAAAAGAACTGCGCTGTAACAAAGCTCACATACTACAAACCTAGAACGTGCATGGCATGAGTCTATGGAAATTGGACATAGTGAAGTGCGAAATGACAAGACTTAACATTGAAATTCTTAGAATTAGCAAATTGCACTGGACAGGTAATAGATATTTTCAGCTTGATGACTTCACATTGCACTATGCTGGACACGGGGAAATCAAGAGGAATGGAGTAGCCTTTATTACAAACAAGGAGACCTCAAAGGCAGTAGAACATTTAAGAACAACCAGCGAAACTATCATTGCTATCCGGTTACATGGAAAGCCAGTGAACATCTCAATCTTACAGGTCTATGCCCCAACAATGGAGGCTGATGAGGAAACCATTGAAGATTTTTATGCCGAAGTCCAGAAAACTCTAAAAGAAGTACAATTGAAAGACATGATTTGCAATATGGGCGACTCCAATTCCAAAGTTGGCAGCCAGTCAGAAGCAACCATCACGGGAAGATTTGGGCTTGGTGAAAGAAATGAAGCCGGTGATCGCCTGGTACAGCTCTGCCAAGAAACTTGGCTCAGGATAACAAACATATGGTTTATGCAACACAAACGCCGACTGTATATGTGGACATCTCCCAATGGCCTCCATCGAAATCAGATTGATTACATCCTGTGTAATAATCATTGGCGAAGTTCAGTTGTTGCAATAAAAACCTTTCCTGGCGCGAACTGTGGCATTGATCATGAACACCTTGCAGCTAAAGTCAATATCAAATTTTGTAGCATTAAGAAAGGTGCTCCACTGAGAAAATTCAACACCTCTAAAATCCTCCAACTATACACTATTGAGGTAGCAAACAGATTCAAACTGCTTGACGCATCAGAAAAGCATCCAGAGGAACTATGGCATGACATACGGTCCACAGTTCTGGAAACAGCCAGTAAGCATTTCACCTATAAGAAGCAAGAAAGCAATGCTACTGGTTCCTGAGCAAACCCTCAGAATAGCTGATAAAAGAAGAGCATCAAAGGTGGCTGGCAACAAAGACAAAGTTCGGCAACTAAATGCTGATTTTCAGCAAGCGGCAAGGAAATGGACTGAAATGAGCCTTGCAAACAACTCGAAGCAAAAACCATGAAAGGCCATATGCAAGGCCTATTCTCATAGGTCAAGATGGCCTGAAAACCTTTTATGGCATGCAATGGCACAATCAAGGGGAAAAATGGGAAGGAACTGAATGACCAACAGAGTATCAAGGATAGATGGAGGTGAAACTCAGAAGAACTATATGCCTGCAACCACATGCCTAGATAATTGCATGAGGTGGAGCCTGTGGACTTGTAGCCCTCCATTATGGAGTCAGAGGTCGTTATGGCAATGAAACAACTAGCCAAAAATAAATACCAGGCATAGATGGCATGCTGGCAGAGCTATTGCTGACAGTACCAGTAAAAACCATGCTAGCTCTGTGCCAGGCAGTATGGGCACCCACACAATGGCAACAGGACTAGAAAAGATCTGTCTTCATCCCTATAACAAAGAAAGATCGACTACCAGAATTGCTTCAACTACTGAACAATAGCCCTCATTCTGCATGCAAGGAAGATCCTTCTCAAAATTATACAGGAAAGACTGAGATCAGTAGTTGAAGTGGCACTCCCTGATGCGCAGCCAGTTATTGGTGAGGACGGGGCACTTGTGAACATACTGCAAACCTGCCATGGACCATGGAAAAAGCTCGAGAATACCAAAAGAATATCTACATGTGCTTCATCGACTACATCAAGGCCTTTGACTTCATCGACCATGACAAGCTATGGCACGCCCTACAAGAGCTGGGCATATCGGCACATCTAGTCAAGCCAATAAAATCAATTTATACCAATCAGGAAGCCATTGTGAGAACACAGTATGGGGAGACGGATTGGTTTGGGGTCGGCACAGGCGTTCAACAGGGCTGCATCCTCTCACCCTTCTTGTTTAACCTATATACTGAAGTGATCATGCCGAAATGGACCTAGACAAATTGGAAATCAGGGTGAAAATAGGTGGCAGAAACCTCAAAAATTTCCTTTATGTGGATGACACAACTCTGCTTACAGGAACAGAAGCAGGTCTGAAGTAGCTAATATGTAAGATTATTAACTCTGAAAGTGAAAAAATGGGTCTCTACCCGAATTTAAAGAAGAAGACTTAAATTATGAGAATTGCAAAAAATGACGAAATTTAAATCAAAATCGACAATGAGGCAATAGAATGCGTGCGAGACTTCATTTTCCATGGTTCAAAAATTGACGAGGCTGGAGAATCTATGTCAGAGATAAAAGCACAATGTTAAACATGGACAAAATCTAGAAAAGGAAGGATATTGGTATAGCAACTAAATGCAGGACAGTGCAAACCATTGTTTTCTCCATAGCCATGTATGGATGTGAGAGCTGGACTGCGAAAAAAGCTGATAAAAGAAGGAAGATTGCTGCGTTTGAGCTGTGGTGCTGGCGATAGCTGCTGCGTATGACCTGGACGGCGAGCGTAACAGAGAAGTCCTGAATCATATAAGACCCGATATATCACTGGAGGATAAGATGACTGGACTCAGGCTCACAGATTTTGGCCATGTAATGTAAGTAGAGTCGCTAAAAATACACTACAGGACGAATGTGTCTCTGCAGCGCTGAAGAAAGAACATGTGACCGGCTTCATTGCCGGTCATGTGTTCTTTCTTCAGCGCTGCGGGGAGTAGTCCATCCTGAAGTGCGGCCGTCTTCTTCCTGCAGTAAGGGCTCAGTCACACGGGTGCATCGGCGTCCATGAGACTAAGCCCTTAGGGCTTCTGTAGACGGGTGATTCTGTGCATGTTTTTGTGCACGCAAAATCGCTTGTACAGAACACCGAAAAATTGAGCCCATTGATGTCAATGGGTTCTCTCACATTCTGCATTTTTGCGGGCACAAAACTACACACCACAGCACGCTCAATTTTTGTCTGCATTTGCACATCCAAAACACTAAAGGAGCGCCTTGGGTGTACACCCCATCTGCACAAAATCGCGCACTGAACTGCACAAATTCGCAGGGTTAATCAATAACACTGACAATTAATTAGGCTGCACAGCCTGTTCAATCATGTAGCAGGAGTGTCCTGCACTAATCTGAACAGGCACGGCAGCGTAGAAAAGTTCAGTAAAATGAACGGATGCTCACGCGATAGCACTTCCTTCACAGCGCTATTATGCCACGTTGTTGCAAGCGTATCTGCGCCTACGCACGTCTATAGGAACTTTTAGGGCGGTTTCAGACAAGCGTGTGGATAAATACACTCTTCCAAGTGCAAGGTATTTGCACAGTGAGCAATTTTGCTTTGCATACGTGTCTAGTAGAGATGAGCGAACGCGTTCGTCCGAGCTTGATATTCGTGCGAATATTAGGGTGTTCGGGATGTTCGTTATTCGTAACGAACACCATGCGGTGTTCTGGTTACTTTCACTTCCTTCCCTGAGACGTTAGCGCGCTTTTCTGGCCAATTGAAAGACAGGGAAGGCATTACAACTTCCCCCTGCAACGTTTAAGCCCTATACCACCCCCCTGCTGTGAGTGGCTGGCGAGATCAGGTGTTCGCCTAATATAAAAGTCGGCCCCTCCCGCGGCTCGCCTCAGATGCGGTGTGAGTTAGATGAGGGACAGTGCTGTTTATACCGGAGCTGCTGTAGGGAAAGAATTGGTAGTTAGTGTAGGCTTCAAGACCCCCCAAAGGTCCTTATTAGGGCCACTGATAGCTGTGTGTTGGCTGCTGTTAGCAGTGGCATTTTTTTTTTCTCAAAATCGGCTCTGCAGAGCGTTGCACCTGGCATTAGGGACAGAAGTGCTGCATAGGCAGGGAGAGTGTTAGGAGTGCGTGTAGCCTTCAAGAACCTCAACGGTCCTTTCTAGGGCCATATTTATCCGTGTGCAGTACTGTCCAGGCTGCTGTTAGCTGTGCTGCATTTTTTTGGGGCTTCTCAAAATCGCCTCTGCAGAGCATTCCACCCTCCATTGATACTGCAGGGAAAGAATTGTGTAGGCAGGGCCACAACACAGTTATTATTCATAGAATATACGCAGTGCTGCCTTTTGGTGGAAAAACAAGTGGAAACAAATCTATTTGTCCAGCCTGTGTCCGTCCTTACGGGCGGTGGACACGTGTGAGCTGCGTGAAAAACATTGCTAAATCATACGCACCCAGCTACGCTTTACTGCTGGCTTCGCCATTTGCTTTCCTTAATTGGGAAAAAAAATACCTGCTCTGCCAGAGTTATAATAACTCTGCTACCCTCACGTTCTGTGACACATAAGCAGGGACACAGCACAGTTATTACACTTCTCATGTTCATTGAATATACGCAGTGCTGCCTTTTGGTGGGAAAAAACTGAAAACAAATCTATTTGACCAGCCTCTGTCCGTCCTAACGCCTGTGGACACGTGTGCGCTGCGTGAAAAACATTGCTAAATCATACGCAGCCAGCTACGCTTTACTGCTGGCTTCGCCATTTGCTTTCCTTAATTGGGAAAAAAAATACCTGCTCTGCCAGAGTTATAATAACTCTGCTACCCTCACGTTCTGTGACACATAAGCAGGGACACAGCACAGTTATTACACTTCTCATGTTCATTGAATATACGCAGTGCTGCCTTTTGGTGGGAAAAAACTGAAAACAAATCTATTTGTCCAGCCTCTGTCCGTCCTAACGCCTGTGGACACGTGTGAGCTGCGTGAAAAACATTGCTAAATCATACGCAGCCAGCTACGCTTTACTGCTGGCTTCGCCATTTGCTTTCCTTAATTGGGAAAAAAAAATACCTGCTCTGCCAGAGTTATAATAACTCTGCTACCCTCACGTTCTGTGACACATAAGCAGGGACACAGCACAGTTATTAAACTTAGATTATTCATTCACTAGAGGCAGTGGGGCCTTTCGTTTTCCCAAAAGGGCAAAAATTATATTTGGCCTGCAGTCTTGCGCCAATTTATTTCCTGCCTGTGAAATCAAATCACTGGTAATACAGCATGCTGAGGGGTAGGGGTAGGCCTAGAGGACGTGGACGCGGCCGAGGACGCGGAGGGCCAAGTCAGGGTGTGGGCACAGGCCAAGCTCCTGATCCAGGTGTGTCGCAGCCGACTGCTGCGCGATTAGGAGAGAGGCACGTTTCTGGCGTCCCCACATTCATCGCCCAATTAATGGGTCCACGCGGGAGACGGTTATTAGAAAATGAGCAGTGTGAGCAGGTCCTGTCCTGGATGGCAGAAAGTGCTTCGAGCAACCTATCGTCAACACGCAGTTCTGCGCCGTCCACTGCTGCAAATCCGAATCCTCTGTCTGCTGCTCCTCCTTCCTCCCAGCCTCCTCACTCCACTACAATGACACCTGCTCAGGAGCGGGAACACTCCCAGGAACTGTTCTCGGGCCCCTGCTTAGATTGGGCAGCAGCGGTTCCTCTCCCACCAGAGGAGTTTATCGTCACTGATGCCCAACCATTCGAAAGTTCCCGGGGTCCGAGGGAAGAGGCTGGGGACTTCCGCCAACTGTGTCAACAACTTTCTGTGGGTGAGGAGGATGATGACGATCAGACACAGTTGTCTTGCAGTGAGGTAGTAGTAAGGGCAGTAAGTCCAAGGGAGCAGCGCACAGAGGATTCGGAGGAAGAGCAGCAGGACGATGAGGTGACTGACCCCACCTGGTGTGCAACGCTTACTCAGGAGGACAGGTCTTCAGAGGGGGAGTCAAGGGCATCAGCAGGGCAGGTTGCAAGAGGCAGTGCGGTGTCCAGGGGTAGAGGCAGGGCCAGACCGAATAATCCACCAAGTGTTTCCCAAAGCGCCCCCTCGCGCCATGCCACCCTGCAGAGGCCGAGGTGCTCTAAGGTCTGGCAGTTTTTCACAGAGACGCCTGACGACCGACGAACAGTGGTGTGCAACCTTTGTTGCGCAAAGCTCAGCCGGGGAGCCAACACCAACAGCCTCACCACCACCACCATGCGCAGACATATGATGGCCAAGCACCCCACAAGGTGGGACGAAGGCCGTTCACCGCCTCCGGTTTGCACCGCTGCCTCTCCCCCTGTGCCCCAACCTGCCACTGAGATGCAACCCCCCTCTCAGGACACAGGCACTACCGCCTCATGGCCTGCACCCACACCCTCATCTCCGCTGTCCTCGGCCCCATCCAGCAGTGTAGTTCAGCGCACCGTTCAGCCGTCGCTTGCGCAAGTGTTCGAGCGCAAGCGCAAGTACGCCGCCACGCACCCGCACGCTCAAACGTTAACCGTCCGCATAGCAAAATTCATCAGCCTTGAGATGCTGCCGTATAGGGTTGTGGAAACTGAGTCCTTCAAAAGTATCATGTCGCCACTACTTTTCCCGATGTGCCGTCCCAGCCCTGCACGACCACGTCTCCCGCAACATTGTGCGCGCCCTCACCAACGCGGTTACTGCCACGGTCCACTTAACTACGGACACGTGGACAAGCACAGGCGGGCAGGGCCACTACATCTCCCTGACGGCACATTGGGTGAATTTAGTAGAGGCTGGGACAGAGTCAGAGCCTGGGACCGCTCACGTCCTACCCACCCCCAGAATTGCGGGCCCCAGCTCGGTGGTGGTATCTGCGGAGGTGTATGCTTCCTCCACTAAAGCACCCTCCTCCTCCTCCTCCTCCTCCTCTGTCTCGCAATCAAGATGTGTTAGCAGCAGCATGTCGCCAGCAGTCGGTGTCGCGCGGTGTGGCAGCACAGCGGTGGGCAAGCGTCAGCAGGCCGTGCTGAAACTACTCAGCTTAGGCGATAAGAGGCACACGGCCCACGAACTGCTGCAGGGTCTGACACAGCAGACCGACCGCTGGCTTGCGCCGCTGAGCCTCCAACCGGGCATGGTCGTGTGTGACAACGGGCGTAACCTGGTGGCGGCTCTGCAGCTTGGCAGCCTCACGCACGTGCCATGCCTGGCCCACGTCTTTAATTTGGTGGTTCAGCGGTTTCTGAAAAGCTACCCACGCTTGTCAGACCTGCTCGTAAAGGCGCGCCGGCTCTGCGCACATTTCCGCAAGTCCCACACGGACGCTGCCACCCTGCGCACCCTGCAACATCACTTTAAGCTGCCAGTGCACCGACTGCTGTGCGACGTGCCCACACGGTGGAACTCTACGCTCCACATGTTGGCTAGGCTCTATGAGCAGCGTAGAGCAATAGTGGAATACCAACTCCAACATGGGCGGCGCAGTGGGAGTCAGCCTCCTCAATTCCTTTCAGAAGAGTGGGCCTGGTTGGCAGACATCTGCCATGTCCTTGGTAATTTTGAGGAGTCTACCCAGGTGGTGAGCGGCGATGCTACAATCATTAGCGTCACCATTCCTCTGCTATGCATCTTGAGAAATTCCCTGCAAACCATAAAGGCAGCTGCTTTGCGCTCGGAAACGGGGGCGGGGGAAGACAGTATGCCGCTGGATAGTCAGGGCACCCTCCTGTCTATTTCTCAGCGCGTACAGGAGGAGGAGGAGGAGCATGAGGAGGATGAGGAGGAGGGGGAAGACACAGCTTGGGCCGCTGCTGACGGTACACCGGCTGATTGCCTGTCATCCTTTCAGCGTGTATGGCCTGAGGAGGAGGAGGAGGAGGAGGAGGATCCTGAAAGTGATCTTCCTAGTGAAGACAGCCATGTGTTGCGTACAGGTACCCTGGCACACATGGCTGACTTCATGTTAGGATGCCTTTCTCGTGACCCTCGCGTTGCACGCATTCTGGCCACTACGGATTACTGGGTGTACACACTGCTCGATCCACGGTATAAGGAGAACCTGCCCACTCTGATTCCCGAAGAGGAAAGGGGTTCGAGAGTGTTGCTATACCACAGGACCCTTGCGGACAAGCTGATGGTAAAATTCCCAGCCGACAGCGCTAGTGGCAGAAGGCGCAGTACCGAGGGCAAGGTAGCAGGGGATGTGCGTAGATCGAGCAGCATGTACATCCCAGGCAGTGCAACAGTCTTTAAGGGCCTGGCCAGCTTTATGGCTCCCCACCAAGACTGTGTCACCGCTCCCCAGTCACGGCTGAGTCGGCGGGAGCACTGTAAAAGGATGGTGAGGGAGTACGTAGCGGATCGCACGACCATCCTTGGTGACGCCTCTGCCCCCTACAACTACTGGGTGTCGAAGCTGGACATGTGGCCTGAACTAGCGCTGTATGCCCTGGAGGTGCTTGCTTGTCCTGCGGCTAGCGTGTTGTCGGAGAGGGTGTTTAGTGCGGCTGGGGGAATCATCACAGATAAGCGTAGCCGCTTGTCAACCGACAGTGCCGACAGGCTAACACTCATCAAGATGAACAAAGGCTGGATTTCCCCAGACTTCTGTTCTCCACCAGCGGACAGCAGCGATACGTAAGCAATACGTAGGCTGCACCCGCGGATGGAAGCTACGTTCTCTCTCACCATCCAAAACGGGGACATTTCTGCTTCATCAATCTGTGTCTAATATTCCTCCTCCTCCTGCTCCTCCTCCTGAAACCTCACGTAATCACGCTGAACGGGCAATTTTTCTTAGGGCCACAAGGCTCACTCAAATAATTTTTCAGAACAATTTTTATAAGTTTCAATGCGCTTAAAAGCATTGGAACTTTAACTTGAACCAATTTTTCGTTACACTGGGCTGCCTCCAGGCCTAGTTACCACTTAAGCCACATTAACCAAAGCGATTAATGGGTTTCACCTGCCCTCTTGGCTGGCCATGGCCAATTTTTGGGATGTACATTAGTACTGTTGATACAGCAATTTTTGTGGGCCCTCGCCTACAGTGTAATCAAATTAATTTTTAGCCCACCTGCATTACAGCTGACGTTACCTCAGCTGTGTTGGGCAATGCAATGGGATATTTTTGTGTACCGCCGGTGGGTTCCAGGGAGCCACCCATGCTGTAGGTGCACACTGAGTTTTTAATACATCTGTACACTTCTAAAGAACCCGTCTGACTGGGGCATGCAGTGTGGGCCGAAGCCCACCTGTATTACGCACGACATTACTACCTCAGCTGTGTTGGGCAATGCAATGGGATATTTCTATGTACCGCCGGTGGCTTCCTGGCACCCACCCAGGCAGTGGGTCCACAGGGAGTTTAACCTACATGTGTCCACTTGTAAAGAACCCCAGTCTGACTGGGGCATGCAGTGTGGGCCGAAGCCCACCTGCATTAAGCACGACATTACTACCTCAGCTGTGTTGGGCAATGCAATGGGATATTTTTGTGTACCGCCGGTGGGTTCCAGGGAGCCACCCATGCTGTAGGTGCACACTGAGTTTTTAATACATCTGTACACTTCTAAAGAACCCGTCTGACTGGGGCATGCAGTGTGGGCCGAAGCCCACCTGTATTACGCACGACATTACTACCTCAGCTGTGTTGGGCAATGCAATGGGATATTTCTATGTACCGCCGGTGGCTTCCTGGCACCCACCCAGGCAGTGGGTCCACAGGGAGTTTAACCTACATGTGTCCACTTGTAAAGAACCCCAGTCTGACTGGGGCATGCAGTGTGGGCCGAAGCCCACCTGCATTAACCCTTTCCAGTCCACTGTGTGACCTGTGAAGACATTAGGGTTTAAGGCTGTACAGCTCCGTTGTTGGTAGACGTCCGTCGGGGTTCTCTTACTGTATATTGCCAGCCTCTCTGCTGTCGGAGCCTATCCTACGTGTCAGCTCATGCAGTACTGGCTTTAGCCAGCATATAGCGCCGTTGTATAACGGCAGAAAAAGAGTAAGCCCCCTAGGAAAACCATATACAAATTGGATTGGAAAGGGTTAAGCACAACATTACTACCTCAGCTGTGTTGGGCAATGCAATGGGATATTTCTGTGTACCGCCGGTGGGTTCCAGGGAGCCACCCATGCTGTGGGTCGACAGGGACTTCACAATAGGGAGTTGTACCTGCC
This sequence comes from Eleutherodactylus coqui, assembly GCF_035609145.1. NCBI lineage: Eukaryota > Metazoa > Chordata > Amphibia > Anura > Eleutherodactylidae > Eleutherodactylus > Eleutherodactylus coqui. The sequence continues at coordinate 89,010,257 of NC_089837.1, forward strand.
TGTGTCTATGAATTAAAAAGCCCGGTCTGACTGGGGCATGCAGACACCTTGACAGAATGAATAGTGTGTGGCACATAGGTTCCCCATTGCTATGCCCACGTGTGCAGCTCCTGATGGCGGTGGCACAGGATTCTATTTCTCATTGCTTCTGTACAGCATTGTGGGCTATCGCTCCGTCACTTTTAAAGAGGGTCGCTGCCTAGCCGTGCCAACCTCTGCAGTGTGTGCCTGCGGTCCCTCGTCATGGCAGACGCAATTCTAAATAGACATGAGCGTGGTGTGGCATGAGGGCAGCTGAAGGCTGCCCAGGGACACTTTGGTGTGCGCTGTGGGGGGGGAGGGGGGGCGGTTGGGCAGCATGTAACCCAGGAGAAGTGTCAGTGGAGTGTCATGCAGGCAGTGATTGTGCTTTGTTGGAGGTAGTGTGGTGCTTAGCAAAGGTATGCCATGCTAATGAGGGCTGTCAATTCTGACAGTGGCATTTAAATCCTCAGAACGATGTCCAGGGTTCCGGTATGCCCAACCCCCCCACCCCCCCCCCCTCCCGCATGAGATTGCAGGGAGCCGTCCAGGTGTCATGGCAGCCAGGAGCCTTCTGAAAGGCTCCAGGGCTGCTTTAGGAGACTGTGTATCAAGCCATCCCCGTGGGGTGGCGTGATAGACTGCCTGTCAAATCGCATTATGCTATAGCATAACGTCTTACTGCAGGAGCAATCAAAGCATCGCATGTTGTAGGGGCTTTAAAAAAAGTGAAAATAAGAGCAATAAAGCTTTATTAATTGTAAAAAGGAAAAAAAAGTAATAAAAGTCTAAAACACCCCCCTTTTGCCATATCTATAATAAAAAAATCTAAATCCTAAAAGAAGAATACATATTTGGTATCGCTGTATCCATAAAACCGATCTATCAAAGTTGTGCATTATTTACCCGGCACGGTGAACGTCGTCCGAAGAAAAAAAATAAAGAACGCCAGAAATGCACTTTTTCAGTTACCCTATCTCCCAGAAAAAAATGCAATCGTATGTATTCTGAATTGGTACTAACATAAACCTGCAGGACATCCCGCAAAAAATAAGCCCTCGCACAACTACGTCGATGGGAAAATGTCTGTGAAAAAAAAAAAAGGAAAGGGTAGTACAGTAAAAAAAAAATTATACAAGTTTGGTATCATAGTAATCGTACTGACCCATAGAATAAAGTTATCATGTTGCTTTTGTTGCAGTTTGTGCACCGTAAAAACAAGACGTACTGAAAGATGGTGGAATGTAGTTTTTTTTTTCATTTTACTCCACTTTTATAAGAATTTTTTAAAAGGTTATTTAGTATATTACATGGTACATGAAATAGCACCATTGAAAAATACAACTTGTCACACAAAAAACAAGCCTTCATACAGCGATGTCGATGGATAAATAAAGGAGTCACGATTTTTTCAAAGGGGGGGAGGAAAAAACAAAAGTGGAAAAAAAAGGGGTCCGCGTCATTAAGGGGTTAGAAGTGGGTGTGCTCTATGTCAGGGGTTCCCAACTCCAGTCCTCAGGGACCACCAACAGGTCATGTTTTCAGGATATCCTATAGCAAGAACACCTGTGGCAATGTCTGAGGCACTGACAATAATTACATCACCTGTGCAATTCTGAGGAAATCCTGAAAACATGACCTGTTGGCGGTCCCTGAGGACTGAAGTTGGGGACCACTGCTCTATGTGATCCCATAGGTCACACCCAGCTAAGGCCAGGCCAGACCACAGGTCACACACCCCTTAAGCCTGCCCTAGAGGGATCAAAGGCTTCCATACATTTGGTCACATTTACGAGATCACTACTAACAGCTATCGGATTTAGCTACACTTTACCTTCTGGTACCAGGAGAGGAGTGGTGTGTCAGTAAATACTTCTGTCAAGTTCAGTGGGAAGAAGTAAATGTTCCTCAGGGATGAGAGCACTGGAAACTCACTGGTCATCATTTCTTCGATATTGGTATTATTTAGTCCTTTCATGAAGAAGGCCACTGGTCGGTTTTTATACACACGAGCTGTTGACTCTATGGCACATAAAATTAACGAAGTGAGTTGCGTTCGATCCGAAGTTTCCAAAAATATGATCCCATCGCCTTCTTTTAATACGTCAGATGGAGACCTGAGAGCAGTGTTCTCCAATGTGCTTGAAGGTGTAGTCATGGTCTCTAGTAAGATATTTTCCTGGATACTTGATGCTTTGGTACTTGATCCTTCTGTGTTATTTGACCAACCATGTATGGAATTGAATCCTTTATTTATTAGCAAAATTGAGGTAAATTTATTGAATAATTCTCCTTCTGAGACAAAAAACATGTAAGGATTGAAATCCCATCTGCGGATGATTCCATAAAAGAAGACAAGATTGATCAACAAAAGCAAGAAGATTGCTATCCGCAACGTTTTTAGCATTACTGCAGCATATGTCGTCAGACTGCAAAACAAAAGATCAAAACTCACAAAGAAATGTAGTTAGAAAGTGGAAAAACAAGGCAGAATATAATAAAGGAGATCACGGTAACACAAACATATCAAAGACACCGGGAAAAAAGAAATCTAGAAATATATACAGTACTGGATGTAAATGTTGTAGGCAGGTGTGGAAGAAATGCAGCAAAGTGAGAATTTTTTTTACAAAAATGTAAATGTATTTATATTTAAAAAAGAAATGCTGAAGGACAACAACCCCAAACATCCAGCCAATGTCATTAAGAAAAATCGTCAGCGTAAAGAAGAACAAGGAGTCCTGGAAGTGATGATATGGCCACAGAGAGCCCCGATCTCAACATCATCCAGTCTTTCTGGGATTACATGAAGAGACAGAAGGATTTGAGCAAGCCGACATCCACAGAAGATCTGTGATTAGGTCTCCAAGATTTTAGGAACAACCTCCTTGCAGAGTTCCTTCAAAAACTGGGTGCAAGTGTACATAGAAGAACTGATACTGTTTTGAAGACAAAGGACGGTCACGCCAATTATTAATGTCATTAAGATTTCTCTTTAGTTCATTCACTTTGTATTTTGTTAATTGACAACAAACTATTCACACTGCTATTTTTGAAAACATTCTTATTTTATAACATTTTTTTCACACCTGCCAAAAACTTTTGTATTTGTCACATTTAGCTATGTCTATTGTTCAATCAGTTTTATTGAGATTTTTCAGATAAAATAAACATATCAAGAAGGTCACGCAGTACCTTGTGAAAAGAAAATTAACATATCACATAATAATACAAAGTGGAATAATTCTGGCCTACAACTCCTACGTCTCACTCTTAACTTTTATGATATCTAATATCCTTGGATGAGAATATAGATTTACTACCTCAGGTAGTACTTGGCCCGACCATAAAATTAACTCCTATCCTAAGCAATATGAAAAAAGAAGAAAGAGAAGAGAGAAAGAGGAAAAGAGAAAAAAAAAAAAGGGGGGGGGGATTGAAGACGTAAAACAAGAGAGAAAAGAGAGGGGAGAGGGGAAAGCAGGTAGGTTTAGGCCTCATGTCCACGGGGAAAATCAGGCCCGCTCCGGATTCTCCATGGAGAATCTGCAGCGGGTCCCTCCTGCCCCGCGGACATGAGGCATAAAAATAAGAATAAATCAGAATAAACTTACCTCCCGCACGCTCCGGATACTTCCTTTGCTGCAGCGCCATCTTCTCTGCGTCGCGGCCGGATCTTCTTTCTTCGGCTCGGCGGATGTGCATGATGACGTCGGTGACTGGCCCCGCGCATGCGCCGGCCCGAAGCAAAATGATCCGGCCGCGACTGAGAGAAGGTGGCGCCGCGGCGAAGAGAAGAAACGGAGCGGGTGAGTAAATTCTGATTTTTGTCTCCCGCGGATCCGGACGGCTTCCATAGGCTTCAATAGAAGCCCGCGGGAGCCGTCCCCGCGGGAGACCCGCACGAAAATGGAGCATGGTCCGGATTTTTTCATGCTCCATTTTTTTTAAAATCACTTTTATTGACGATCCGCGGGTATTTATCTACCCCGCGGGTGGTCAATGCATCCCTATGGGATGCGGATCCGTGGGCAGGAGAAGAGTTAAAATCTGCTGCGGATTTTAATTCTTATTTTGCCCGTGGACATGAGCCCTTAGTATTGTTAAACTACAGATCGGTCCTGCATTCATCATACCTAAGAGGGAAAGTCTTGGAACTCTGTGGAGGACTCAAATTCTATCCATGGCTGCCATACTGACAGGAATTTATCTGTTTCCCTCGCATTCTCTGCACACAATTCCTCCATATGACACAGGTGTGACATCTCTTGCTGCCATTCATACATAGAAGGAACATAAGTAGTCCGCCAATGGCGCGTCATGACCACCCTAGCAGCCGCCAGGCAAAATCGTAGTAAACCTCTCTTTTGGGATTTAATCGAGCCTGGGAGTATAGAGAGGAGGGCAACCTATGGGGTGTTATCTATTCTCTTATGTTGTATTAAATTTATGTGGAAAATACTTTGTCCCAGAAAGGTTTTATCATGCTACAACTCCACCAGACGTTCCTCTATCAGTTCCACAGCACCAACAAAGTTCCGAGACTGAAGGGAATATAGTGTGGAGACGAGTAGGATAGCTGTACCACCTTGATAGTATCTTGTAGCTTTTTTCCTGAGCCGCGCAGGCTATAGGCAGTTTGTGTGTAAATATAAACGCCTTCTGCCAGTCTCTCTGGGGAATTGTTACTCCCAAATCCTGTTCCTATGCCTGTTTAGGCCTCATGTCCACAGGGAAAATCAGGCCCGCTATGGATTCTCCATGGAGAATCCGCAGCGGGTCCCTCCTGCCCCGCGGACATGAGGGCTGAAAATAACAATTACTCACCTCGCCGCTCGCTCCGGATCTTCCCTTCTTCGTGGCTTGATCATCTCTCTGTCGCGGCCGGATCTTCTTTTTTCGGCCCGGCGGATGTGCACGGCACGTTGGATGCGTGCATCAGCCAGAAGAAAAAAGATCCGGCCGCGACGGAGAGAAGATGAAGCCGCGAAGAAGGGAAGATCCGGAGCAGGTGAGTATATTCTGATTTTAGGTCTCCCGCGGATCCGGACGGCTTCCATAGGCCTCAACAGAAGCCTGCGGGAGCTGTCCGCGCGGGAGACCCGCACCTAAATGGAGCATGTCCATTTTTTTTCATGCTCCATATTTTTTCTAATTCACTTTTATTGACCATCCGCGGGTATTTATCTACCTGCAGGTGGTCAGTGCATCCCTATGGGATGCGGATCCGCGTGTGGGTGATCCGCTGCGAATTTTAATTATTATTTTGCCCGTGGACATGAGGCCTTAAAGCTAGGACCTGTGTTATAAGTCTCCTGGGTCAGCAAGCCATAGATCAGGGACACTGTGTGCGCCAGAGGGGACTGCAATGAAAACAATTTCTCAAAGGGTGTTAGTGCAGTACCAAAAGAGCAGCCATCTCCGCGGGCAGAAAGAAAAGATCGCAGTTAATAATACTCTAACCAGGAGAGATTGAGGTGAACAAATCTATTCCTGAGCTCCTGAAAGGATGGAAAAGAGGGACCACTAAGAATGTGGTGAACCCGAGGGTCCTCCTGTCTTTCCCAGCCTAGGAAACGATCTTGGGTATTACCTGGCGGAAATGCCGGGTTGCCAAAAAGCGGAGTTAGGGGACTATTGGCTCCAGATAAGATTTTTTTATGTAATTTTGAATTCCAGAGTCTAATCGTCCCTTTTAGCAGATAGTTTGAGGAGACGGCAGTGGCCCTATCACTGGGTCTTATCCATGGGAGGAGTCTTATGGGAATCGGGCAGTCTACTTTTTCCAAGGCTACCCATTGCTTATTAGTAGCATGGTATGTCCAATCTAAAAGGTGCGTTAAGACTGCCGCTATATGATAGAGTCTAAAATTCGGCAAACCTGCCCCCCCATTAGTCTTAGCATATGATAAAACTCTGATTCCCAGTCGCGGTCTCTGTCGTCCCCATACAAATTTGATCAGGGCTGATCGTAATCTGTCAAAGAACGATGCAGGAGGTATAATAGGAACTGCCTGAAAGGTGTACAAAAACCTGGGTAGTACATCCATTTTAAGGGTATTTATCCGTCCAAACCATGATAGGTCTTTAGTGGCATACAAGGAGAGGTTTTTTAATGTGCGCTCCAAGAGGGCCAGATAATTCAAGGGAAACAATTTGGAGTGGTCTGTTGGGATAAGTACTCCCAAGTATTTAATGGCCTTCTGTTGCCACTTAAAAAGGGAAATGTTCTGTGATATGTTTTTCCTCTGCTTGTGTCAGTGATATGTTTAGAGCTTCTGTTTTTGAATAATTTATTTTAAAGTTGGATAGATGGCCAAACCGCTCAAACTCTTGTATCAGGGAAGGCAGGGTGATACGTGGCTGGGTGATGTAGAGTAAAAGGTCATCAGCATATAGTGCTGTCTTATAATGGACTTCCCCTGTGTGCAGGCTCTGGAAATCAGGATTATTTCTTATTGCAGTTGCAAGCTGTTCCATCACCAACACATAAAGTAATGGGGATAGGGGACAGCCCTGTCTGGTGCTGTTTTTAATAGGAATAGAGGAAGACAGTCTGCCATTCAATCTGATCCTAGCTGTAGGGCAGGTGTAGAGGGCAAGAATTCTAGCTAAACATTTAGGACCCAACCCTATTTGTTTAAGAGTCTCCGCCAGGAACTCCCAGTGGACTAAGTCAAAGGCTTTTTCTGCATCTACAGACAACAAACACATGGGATCAGACACAGTCTGAGCCTTGGATGTCAAAATTAGGGTTTTTATAATATTATCCATAGCCTCTCTGCCTTTGACAAAGCCCACCTGATCCGTGTGTATAATGGATGAGAGAAATGGAGATAGTCTATTAACTAGCGTTTCAGAAAAAAGTTTTATATCCACATTTATCAAGGATATAGGTCTGTAATTAGTTGAGATTGTGGGATCTTTGCCAGGTTTCGGTAAAACACTAATATGTGCTTCTAAGGATTGTCGTGGGAAAGGGGCCTCCGAAGAGATTGTGGAAAAAGCCTTGGTCAAGAAAGGTGTAAACTGCTGACGGAAAAATTTATAAAAAGCAGGTGTGAAACCATCCGGGCCGGGGCTTTTCCCTGCCGGGGTGGTTTTAATAGCCTCCTGTAGTTCCTCTTCTGTGAAATCCGTCTGTAAAGTGTCCCTAAGTTCAGTGTCTATGGTAGGCAAGGCTGTCTCTGGTATGTATCTAGTGATGCGATCCGGTAGGGCAGAAGGATTCATATCTGTGAATTGACCCTTTATGTCATACGATTGAGAGTAATAGTTTTGGAATATCTCCAGAATCTCTTTAGGATTATGGGTGTCTATGCCTGCTGGGTTCTTAATGCAATGGATGTATGTTTGTGCGGCTCTTGGGTGTATCAGACGGGATAAGGGCTTGCCTGCTTTATTAGAGTATTTGTAATAAAAACATTTGCATTGGTCTCTAAAGTGGAGATATTTTTGGTCCAATTTGGATTTAAGCTCATTGGTCTGCTAATGTAGCTGAGGATAGTGTTTGTTTGTGTGAGGTTTCTAAAATATGGATTTGTTGCAGAAGGTTGGATATTTTAATTGTTTTAGCTATGTCTATAAATTGCAGATAATTGTGAATTTTTACCATTTTAGAAATAAACATTTAAAATTTGTAATACCCCATTTAGACACCACGATTATTGCTCAAAATTCGCCCAAAAGCCGTCTTTTGAGCAATAATCGTTGTGTTTAAATCGTTCACGATTCATTCATCGCTGTCTTTCCGGAAGACAGCGATGAGTCTTATCCGCACAGAGCGCTGAGTTCTGAATTTTGACAATAAATATTATCAGCTTGCTGGGGGGGGGGACAAATAAATTACTTGAAAGTGCTGCGGAATAAGCGCTATACAAATAACAATCCCCTTTTCCCCCTTATCTGTTCCCAAAAATATTGCTACCACTAAAAATATAACTTTCTCTATACACACATGCATGGACACTTTCATGTACAGTATATACCTTGTAGTAATATACATTAGAGTTTATAGAACACATAACTATGCGATTAATGGACTACATCACACACTGGGTTACAAAGTAAGGACATAATAAGAATAAACAAGTTTAAAAATAAACAAGTTGTGAAATATAAAACAGAATAAAATATAAAGTCAGCCAATATTTTGTATATACATAAGAGTGCTAGTGGATGAGATAAGGATGGTATACAGTACCTTAATTCTGTAGCCACTCAGTGCATCAGATGTTCCTGTACAATGTAGCAGGGGAAGTACTGAAGCAAGAAGTCTTGTGTCTGCTTAGATGCGCTCTCATATTACATAATTACCTGATGCTTGTTCCACCTACTATGTACTATTGACTTTGCAGTAAAGTAAAGAAAACTATCTCTATTTATTAATAAGCATTGTTATATTTCAATATATTTCACACCATTCTCATTGTTCTGTAGGAATATAGTCTTTGAAACCTAATTAAATGGGATTTCCCTTCCATACTACAGTAACTCTACCTATTACCCCAGTTTATAGAGATTTATATCTGTATACTTACTACCATGTTGCCCCCAAAATAAGACCCTGCCTTATATTAATTTTTGCCCCCAAAAAGGCACTAGATCTTATTTTGGGGGATGTCCTATAATACTTACCTAGCAGGCGTGGTCTGGCTTCTCCCGCTGGTCTTCGGAGCTTTGTTGCACTTGCTTTAGTCTTCGGCCGCAGACAGAAGATCGCTTCCTGGTTACGGAATTCATAAGCCAGTCAATGCAGCGCTTGATGAACCAATCACAGCCGTTGCGCTGTGGAGGCGAGATTTATGTATTGGCTGAGCATTCATTGGCCAATTCATAATGCTGGTTTCACGTGGGTGACAAAATCATGCGAATTTTCTTGCAATGGAACAGTGCTACAAATCGCATGTATGTGAAGCCCATGCTTTCCAATGGGTTCCATCACATTAGCAATGTTTTGTAGCCTGCTGTATTGCGAATAAAAAAAATCGTGGGTTGCTAAATATTGCCGCGATTTGCGAGGTTTTGTAGCCCATGTTTCCCTATGGAGTTTTCCTTTCTGTTGCCGGCGCTTGATGAACCAATCACAACTATTTATTTAATGGCTGTGATTGGTTCATTGAGTGCTGGCTCTGATTGGCTGAGCTACGGCGCTTGAGAACCAATCAGAGGCAGCACTTCCTGGCTCCTGACCACATTGATTTCAAAGGGTTCGTTCTAACGAGTTAGTTTCTCATGCACAAATCCTGCCATAGGACCTACCCTATCATACTGCGTGTTACTCAGAAAGCTGCTATAGATGTTTATGGCAGGTCTGAAAAAAATCACAGTGAAGGGTGTGACAACCCTTGTTCACGCGCAAATACGCTCTGTTGCAGTTAGCGTATTTGCGGAAATGTTCATCTGTGGAAGCCCTAACGGTGGGTCTGCAGGGGACAAGTATTGTTCGAGTAGGTACTGGAAATAGGCACCACTGAGAGTTGTGCGAATGTAGCATTTAAAGACTGACAGAGGGAGGGGGCTCCCTCTCTCACTCATTGGAACGCCATTGTGGGGTTCCGATGGGTTGTTATGGCACCCCGAGGCTTGAATATAGCCTCAGGGTCTGCCAGCTATTGCAGCCTATAGGCTTTCAAATGCACTGTTACACTGTGTATTAGAAAAATGATAAAATATGCTTATAATCAAGTCCCCTAAGTTAAAATAAAAAGTTTAAAAAGTATAAAAAATAAAAATAAAAACATCAAGATCCAAACTTTCCCCTTTACTATTAAAAAAATAAAAAATAAAATCACACATGTGGTATAATTGCATTCATAATGATCCACAGAAAAAAAGTTAGTACATGAACAACCACTCACAAACTGTCCTTATATCAACGGGGGCTGCTGCTTAGTACTTCTTCCTGAACAAGAGAGTAAATACAGGGTGTCAGGCCATATGGTACATGTAGTGCACCATGCAGGCTTACAAAGTATCAATGATGCCATATTATCTAGCGGATTGCCCTGCACCACACAGATGAACCTCACTGGCACCCTGGGCTCCCCCAGCATTCAAAGCCGCACTGAAAGTTAAAGATAAATACCAATATATATACACAAGGTATTAATTAATATTTTGGCCAAAATTTGCGAGCTCTCAACCTGCGTCACTGGTCCTCATTTATTGTGAGTCCCTACATAAATATTAGTTAAAATCACAGAAAGGGAAATATAAAACCGACACACAAAATTACAGAAAGTAGCCATATACTCCCTAATATGCTGATACAAGAGGGCACGCATATACACAACTTATCCCTCATCATGCAGACAGCCGGAATGCTCAACTGAGGAGCAAGTGCAGCCAGCAGAAGTCGGCAGGGGTAGTTCAAGTGGGTGCGTCGCCTCTTTCTGGGTCACAGTGGTTGCTACTGTGCCTAAAATGATAGCTTGTGCGGCAGGTGAGATTGCAAAAGGAGTTCTTGGCAAAGCAAGTAGTAGATAGTGTAGATTCATTGTGACGCCAGTGCCTTTGACTGAATGCGTGGTAGTGGGGAAATGAAGAGACGAGTCTATAGACGTATTAGTAAAACCGAAATCCATAAAGCAAATAGAAGAATTTTTTTCCCCCAATCTCCCTAAAAAAAAAAAGAAAAAAAGTTATATAATACATTACATGTACCAAAAAAATGATGTCATTAAAAACACAACTTGTTCGGTAAAAAAACAAAGGCCTCATATGGCTATGCCAACTGAAAAATAAAAAAAGTTCTGGCTTTAGGAATGCAGTGATGAAGAAAACTGAAAAATGAGTTGGTCATTAAGGTGCAAGCAGGCTTCGTCTCTAAGGGGTTAAGATTCTCAATAGATTTTTTGTTTAATTAATAGAAAAACTCACCAGAACCTTTTTATTTGCTGTTCTACTTTTTTCCCCTGATCTGAATGACCGCAGTATTATTAAAATACACACAATAATCCACCCTGTGTAATAACAATGCTTATTTAACAGTGAAGAACATTGATGACGACCACATTAATCAAGGGGCAAATATTTGTTGAGAGACTTTAGTAATGAGAACTGTACTTTTATTTCCACAACTATGTTGTCCCTGTCAATTGATAAATCTCACATAGTGTTGTCAAGTAAAAGTTAGACAAGGGCCAGTAATAAATGGAGAGCAGCCTATGTGATTGGGATTTTGTACATTGCATCTACTAGATAGTGATAGGAATGTAACACAATGTGTGTTCCTGGAGCTGTACATCAAAAGTTTTACTTAGGCCTCTAGTGTATTTGAGGTCTTGTGCTGTCCATGTTCATCCACAGACAAGACACAGCACACAGGCCCATTATAGGGCTATGAGGATATGCAAGCTGATATTTTTTCCTGCGGACCAAAGGTTTTGCACGACCTATTCTTGTTAATGTGTCAACCGGAAACCACACTGACTTAATTTATTCAACTTTTGGGAACATATAACATTTTGATTAGAGATGAGCGAGCACCAAAATGCTCGGGTGCTCGCTACTCGAGACGAACTTTTCGAGATGCTCGAGGGTTCGTTTCGAGTAACGAACCCCATTGAAGTCAATGGGCGACCCGAGCATTTTTGTATATCGCCGATGCTTGCTAAGGTTTTCATTTGTGAAAATCTGGGCAATTCAAGAAAGTGATGGGAACGACACAGAAATGGATAGGGCAGGCGAGGGGCTACATGTTGGGCTGCATCTCAAGTTCCCAGGTCCCACTATTAAGCCACAATAGCGGCAAGAGTGGCCCCCCCCCCTCCCAACAACTTTTACTTCTGAAAAGCCCTCATTAGCAATGGATACCTTAGCTAAGCACCACACTACCTCCAACAAAGTACAATCACTGCCTGCATGACACTCCGCTGACACTTCTCCTGGATTACATGCTGCCCAACCCCCCCGCACGACCCAGTGTCCACAGCGCACACCAAAGTGTCCCTGCGCAGCCTTCAGCTGCACTCATGCCACACCACCCTCATGTCTATTTATAAGTGCGTCTGCCATGAGGAGGAACCGCAGGCACACACTGCAGAGGGTTGGCACGGCTAGGCAGCGACCCTCTTTAAAAGGGGCGGGGCGATAGCCCACAATGCTGTACAGAAGCAATGAGAAATCCAATCCTGTGCCACCTCCATCTGGAGCTGCACACGTGGGCATAGCAATGGGGAACCTATGTGCCACACACTATTCATTCTGTCAAGGTGTCTGCACGCCCCAGTCAGACCGCGGTTTTTTATAAATAGTCACAGGCAGGTACAACTCTGCAATGGGAATTCCGTGTGCACCCACAGCATGGGTGACTCCCTGGAACCCACCGGCGGTACATAAAAATATCCCATTGCATTGCCCAACACAGCTGAGGTAGTAATGTCGTGCTTAATGCAGGTGGGCTTCGGCCCACACTGCATGCCCCAGTCAGACTGGGGTTCTTTAGAAGTGGGAACAGATGCATTTACAACTCCCTGTGGACCGACAGCACGGGTGGGTGCCAGGAAGCCACCGGCGGTACATAAATATATCCCATTGCAGTGCCCATCACAGCTGAGGTAGTAATGTCGTGCTTAATGCAGGTGGGCTTCGGCCCACACTGCATGCCCCAGTCAGACTGGGGTTCTTTAGAAGTGGAAACAGATGCATTTACAACTCCCTGTGGACCGACAGCATGGGTGGCTCCCTGGAACCCACCGGCGGTACATAAAAATATCCCATTGCATTGCCCAACACAGCTGAGGTAGTAATGTCGTGCTTAATGAAGGTGGGCTTCGGCCCACACTGCATGCCCCAGTCAGACTGGGGTTCTTTAGAAGTGGAAACAGATGCATTTACAACTCCCTGTGGACCGACAGCATGGGTGGGTGCCAGGAAGCCACCGGCGGTACATAAATATATCCCATTGCAGTGCCCATCACAGCTGAGGTAATAATGTCGTGCTTAATGCAGGTGGGCTTCGGCCCACACTGCATGCCCCAGTCAGACTGGGGTTCTTTAGAAGTGGAAACAGATGCATTTACAACTCCCTGTAGACCGACAGCATGGGTGGCTCCCTGGAACCTACCGGCGGTACATAAAAATATCCCATTGCATTGCCCAACACAGCTGAGGTGGTAATGTCGTGCTTAATGCAGGTGGGCTTCGGCCCACACTGCATGCCCCAGTCAGACTGGGGCTCTTTAGAAGTGGAAACAGATGCATTTACAACTCCCTGTGGACCGACAGCACGGGTGGGTGCCAGGAAGCCACCGGCGGTACATAAATATATCCCATTGCAGTGCCCATCACAGCTGAGGTAGTAATGTTGTGCTTAATGCAGGTGGGCTTCGGCCCACACTGCATGCCCCAGTCAGACTGGGGTTCTTTAGAAGTGGAAACAGATGCATTTACAACTCCCTGTGGACCCACAGCATGGGTGGCTCCCTGGAACCCACCGGCGGTACACAAATATATCCCATTGCATTGCCCAACACAGCTGAGGTAGTAATGTTATGTTTAATGCAGGTGGGCTTCGGCCCACACTGCATGCCACAGTCAGACTGGGGTTCTTTAGAAGTGGAAACAGATGCATTTACAACTCCCTGTGGACCGACAGCATGGGTGGCTCCCTGGAACCCACCGGCGGTACATAAAAATTTCCTATTGCATTGCCCAACACAGCTGAGGTAGTAATGTCGTGCTTAATGCAGGTGGGCTTCGGCCCACACTGCATGCCCCAGTCAGACTGGGGTTCTTTAGAAGTGGAAACAGATGCATTTACAACTCCCTGTGGACCCACAGCATGGGTGGGTGCCAGGAAGCCACCGGCGGTACATAAAAATATCCCATTGCATTGCCCAACCCAGCGGATGTAACGCCAGCTGTAATGCAGGTGGGCTAAAAATTCATTTGATTACACTGTAGGCGAGGGCCCACAAAAATTGCTGTATCAACAGTACTAATGTACATCAGAAAAATTGGCCATGGCCAACCAAGAGGGCAGGTGAAACCCATTAATCGCTTTGGTTAATGTGGCTTAATTGGTAACTAGGCCAGGAGGCAGCCCAGTTAAAATAAAAAGTGTTGCAGGTGAAAGTTTCAACGCTTTAATGAGCATTGAAACGTATAAAAATTGTTTAGAAAAATTATATGACTGAGCCTTGTGGGCCTAAGAAAAATTGCCCGTTCGGCGTGATTATGTGAGGTTTCAGGAGGAGGAGCAGGAGGAGGAGGAGGAATATTATACACAGATTGATGAAGCGAAAAGGTCCCCGTTTATGATGGTGAAAGAGAACGTACAGTAGCTTCCATCCGCGGGTGCAGCCTACGTATTGCTTAGGTATCGCTGCTGTCCGCTGGTGGAGAAGAGAAGTCTGGGGAAATCCAGGCTTTGTTCATCTTGATGAGTGTTAGCCTGTCGGCACTGTCGGTTGACAGGCGGGTACGCTTATCTGTGATGATTCCCCCAGCCGCACTAAACACCCTCTCTGACAAGACGCTAGCCGCAGGACAAGCAAGCACCTCCAGGGCATACAGCGCGAGTTCAGGCCACGTGTTCAGCTTCGACACCCAGTAGTTGTAGGGGGCAGAGGCGTCACGGAGGACTTTTACAGTGCTCCCGCCGACTCAGCCGTGACTGGGGAGCAGTGACACAGTCTTGCTGGGGAGCCATAAAGCTGTTAAGGGCCTTAAAAAGTGTTGGCCTGCCTCTTCTGTACATCCTGCCTGATCTCCGCACCTCCCCTGCTACCTGGCCCTCGGAACTGCGCCTTCGGACACTACCGCTGTCGTATGGGAATTTTTCCATCAGTTTGTCCGCCAGGGTCCTGTGGTATAGCAACACTCTCGAACCCCTTTCCTGTTCGGGTATGAGAGTGGAAAGGTTCTCCCTATACCGTGGGTCGAGCAGTGTGTACACCCAGTAATCCGTAGTGGCCAGAATGCGTGTAACGCGAGGGTCACGAGAAAGGCATCCTAACATGAAGTCAGCCATGTGTGCCAGGGTACCTGTACGCAACACATGGCTGTCCTCACTAGGAAGATCACTTTCAGGATCCTCCTTCTCCTCCTCCTCCTCCTCCTCCTCAGGCCATACACGCTGAAAGGATGACAGGCCAGCAGCATGTCTACCCTCACCAGTGGGCCAAGCTGTGTCTTCCCCCTCCTCCTCATCTTCCTCCTCCTCCTCCTCCTCCTCACCGCGCTGAGATATAGACAGGAGGGTGCTCTGACTATCCAGCAACATACTGTCTTCCCCCGGCTCTGTTTCCGAGCGCAAAGCGTCTGCCTTTATGCTTTGCAGGGAACTTCTCAAGAGGCATAGCAGAGGAATGGTGACGCTAATGATTGCAGCATCGCCACTCACCATCTGGGTAGACTCCTCAAAGTTTCCAAGGACCTGGCAGATGTCTGCCAACCAGGCCCACTCTTCTGAAAATAATTGAGGAGGCTGACTCCCACTACTCCGCCCATGTTGGAGTTGGTATTCCACTATAGCTCTACGCTGCTCATAGAGCCTGGCCAACATGTGGAGCGTAGAGTTCCACCGTGTGGGCACGTCGCACAGCAGTCGGTGCACTGGCAGATTAAACCGATGTTGCAGGGTGCGCAGGGTGGCAGCGTCCGTGTGGGACTTGCGGAAATGTACGCAGAGCCGGCGCACCTTTCCGAGCAGGTCTGACAAGCGAGGGTAGCTTTTCAGAAAGCGCTGAACCACCAAATTAAAGACGTGGGCCAGGCATGGCACGTGCGTGAGGCTGCCGAGCTGCAGAGCCGCCACCAGGTTACGGCCGTTGTCACACACGACCATGCCCGGTTGGAGGCTCAGCGGCGCAAGCCAGCGGTCGGTCTGCTCTGTCAGACCCTGCAGCAGTTCGTGGGCCGTGTGCCTCTTCTCTCCTAAGCTGAGTAGTTTCAGCACGGCCTGCTGACGCTTGCCCACCGCTGTGCTGCCACGCCGCGCGACACTGACTGCTGGCGACGTGCTGCTGCTGACACATCTTGATTGCGAGACAGAGGTTGCGGAGGAGGAGGAGGGTGGTTTAGTGGAGGAAGCATACACCGTCGCAGATACCAGCACCGAGCTGGGGCCCGCAATTCTGGGGGTGGGTAGGACGTGAGCGGTCCCAGGCTCTGACTCGGTCCCAGCCTCCACTAAATTCACTCAATGTGCTGTCAGGGAGATATAATGGCCCTGCCCGCCTGTGCTTGTCCACGTGTCCGTTGTTAAGTGGACCTTGGCAGTAACCGCGTTGGTGAGGGCGCGTACAATGTTGCGGGAGACGTGGTCGTGCAGGGCTGGGACGGCACATCGGGAAAAGTAGTGGCGACTGGGAACTGAGTAGCGCGGGGCCGCCGCCGCCATCATACTTTTGAAGGACTCCGTTTCCACAACCCTATACGGCAGCATCTCCAGGCTGATAAATTTGGCTACGTGCACGTTTAACGCTTGAGCGTGCGGGTGCGTGGCTGCGTACTTGCGCTTGCGCTCAAACACTTGCGCTAGCGACGGCTGGACGCTGCGCTGACAGTCATTGCTGGATGGGGCCGAGGACAGCGGAGGTGAGGGTGTGGGTGCAGGCCAGGAGACGGTTGTGCCTGTGTCCTGAGAGGGAGGTTGGATCTCAGTGGCAGGTTGGGGCACAGGGGGAGAGGCAGCGGTGCAAACCGGAGGCGGTGAACGGCCTTCGTCCCACCTTGTGGGGTGCTTGGCCATCATATGTCTGCGCATGCTGGTGGTGGTGAGGCTGGTGGTGGTGGATCCCCGGCTGATCTTGGCGCGACAAAGGTTGCACACCACTGTTTGTCGGTCGTCTGCACTCTCAGTGAAAAACTGCCACACCTTTGAGCACCTCGGCCTCTGCAAGGTGGCATGGCGCGAGGGGGCGCTTTGGGAAACAGTTGGTGGATTATTCGGTCTGGCCCTGCCTCTACCCCTGGCCACCGCACTGCCTCTTGCAACCTGCCCTGCTGCTGCACTTGCCTCCCCCTCTGAAGACCTGTCCTCAGTAGGCGTAGCAAACCAGGTGGGGTCAGTCACCTCATCGTCCTGCTGCTCTTCCTCAGAATCCTCAGTGCGTTCCTCCCTCGGACTTAATGCCCTTACTACTACCTCACTGATAGACAACTGTGTCTCATCGTCATCGGCCTCCTCACCCACTGAAAGGTCTTGAGACAGTTGCCGGAAGTCCCCAGCCTCATCCCCCGGACTCCGGGAACTTTGCAATGGTTGGGCATCAGTGACGATAAACTCCTCTGGTGGGAGAGGAACCACTGCTGCCCAATCTGAGCAGGGGCCCGAGAACAGTTCCTGGGAGTCTGCCCGCTCCTCAGAATGTCTCATTTTCATGGAATGAGGAAGCTGGGAGGAAGGAGGAGCAGCAGCCATAGGATTCTGAGTTGCAGCAGTGGACGGCGCAGAACTCTGGGTGGACGATAGGTTGCTCGAAGCACTTTCTGCCATCCACGACAGGACCTGCTCACACTGCTCATTTTCTAATAAGGGTCTACCGCGTGGACCCATTAAATGTGCTATGAATGTGGGGACGCCAGAAACGTGCCTCTCTCCTAATCCCGCAGCAGTCGGCTGCGATACACCTGGATCAGGAGCTCGGCCTGTGCCCACACCCGGACTAGGGCCTCCGCGTCCTCGGCCGCGCCCACGTCCTCTAGGCCTACCCCTACCCCTCAGCATGCTGTATTACCAGGAATGCAGAAACACAACACTGTAATTTAATGTGCCGCTTATTGGCCTGTGGTTGTAGGCTGAGTTCGCTTACGGAATGCCAGGAAATAATTTTGCGCAAGCCTGCTGTAACACTTAGCTGGCTGCGTATTTATTTGGAGAACTACAACCCGCAGCAGACACAGACCCAGAACACTGAGCAGAGTGACAGGCAGGCCAAATATTTGTTTTTCTTCAAATATTTTTTTCAAAAGGACCACTGCGTATATTCAATCTATATATGTCTTCTGGCACTGCCTACGCAATTCTGTCCCTGATGTGTGTGTCACGGAACTGCAGTGTTGCACTGTCTGTTATTAAGTGCAACAGAGCGGTGATTTCAGAGCCAGGAAATAATTTTGTGCAAGCCTGCTGTAACACTTAGCTGGCTGCGTATTTATTTGGAGAACTACAACCCGCAGCAGACACAGACCCAGAACACTGAGCAGAGTGACAGGCAGGCCAAATATTTGTTTTTCAAAGATTTTTTTGCAAAAGGACCACTGCGTATATTAAATCTATAATATATGTCTTTTGGCCCTGCCTACACAATTCTGTCCCTGTAGTATTACTGCAGGGCGCAATGCTCTGCACGGCCGATATACCAAAAAAAAAAAATGTGCAACACTGCTAAAAGCAGCCTCCACACTACTGCACACTGTTAGATGTGGCCCTAAGAAGGACCGTTGGGGTTCTTGAAGCCTACACTAAGGGCGACCACCCACTGGCGTTTGCGTTGTTAGTGCGTGAAAAACGCAGCGATTTCGCATCTACGTGTTTGCGTTTTTCGCGCGTTTTTCGCTGCGTTTTTTTAACGCAAAACGCGGAGAATGTCTCATCCTAAAACGTTGCATAGCGTTTCTATACCAACACACCCTACAGCACCTGTGAAGAATGCCCGCCCTTCCACAGTCTTCAGTAATGTTGTCTGCAAAAACGCCACGCGGCGCGTGTGAATTGCGTTGCGTTGCGTTTTTTCCGGGAGCATTGAAAACCATGGGAGAAGTTAGATTAGAAAAAGGAGCCAGAGTGTAAGGACAGCTGCGATGCGATTTTGCAGGGCAGGGCGATTTTAAAAACGCCAGTGGACATGAGCACACTTTATCTCTATGCCTGTGCAGGAAAAACGCAAAACGCAAAACGCAGGTAAAAAAACGCCAGTGGGTGCTCGCCCTACCTCCTAACACTCTCCCTGCCTAACCACCACTTCTGTCCCTGGAGTATTACTGCAGGGCGCAATGCTCTGCACGGCCGATATAGCAAAAAAAAAAAAAGTGCAACACTGCTAAAAGCAGCCTCCACACTACTGCACACTGTTAGATGTGGCCCTAAGAAGGACCGTTGGGGTTCTTGAAGCCTACACTAACTCCTAACGCTCTCCCTACAGCAGCTCCAACACTATAGCACTGTCCCTCAGCTATCTCACAACGCATCTGAGGCGAGCCGCGGGAGGGGCCGATTTTTATACTCGGGTGACACCTGATCTCCCCAGCCACTCACAGCAGGGGGGTGGTATAGGGCTTGAACGACGCAGGGGGAAGTTGTAATGCCTTCCCTGTCTTTCAATTGGCCAGAAAAGCGCGCTAACGTCTCAGAGAGGAAACTGAAAGTAACTCGAACATCGCGTGGTACTCGTTACGAGTAACGAGCATCTCGAACATGCTAATACTCGAACGAGTATCAAGCTCGGACGAGTACGTTCGCTCATCTCTAATTTTGATTGCTTTATATTAATTTTTTTCTTGAAAGAAGATTGACAAAATCTGAAATTCTAGTATGTTTTTTATTAACAGCGTTCACTGTGCAATATAAATAAGATGATAAAAATTAATTCATAGAATCATAGAAAGAAGTGCCGGAATAGAAGCCTGCAAGGCTGTAAGTGCAGGCAGAGCATGACAGGGTAACAGGTAGGGAAAGGGTTAATGGTAGGAGAGGATGCTGGGAAAAGGTGAGGGGGAAGCGAAAGTGTGCGAAACGCTGGAGGAGGAGCTCACTTCCACGATGGCAATGGACAAGGAAGACACAGGAAAGAAGAAGAGGACTGTCAGGACAGCAAGGAAGTACCACCCGACTGCGCTTGATGGACTTTTGGGATCTGGGTAAAGGTAGCGGGGAAGGTGGTGTTATTTCGTCATGGCAACTGTTAAAGGTGGGTCCTTGGAGTCAGCAGTAAAGTTAAATTGGGAGGTAGGGGAGGGGTGGAAGGCAGGGACCTGATAGCCAACTTCCCCCCTTTTCATGGAGTTTCATTAGGAGAGTTTCGGTCTTCTGAGTTGGTTGGCTTGGATGTGAGGCGGTAGTTTGGGAAATTGGGTCTTCTGAGTTTGTTGGTCTGCGATGGGAGGCATTACACAAAATTTCCATAGTTGGTGAGGCGGCAGAGTTGGTTGGGGCTCCAAGGAACTTCCTTTTTCTTTTGTGGGTTTTAAAAATGTTGTGTTTACGGAATTGTTAATTTTATAATAAATGGCTGATGTGGCCAATTTATCCAAAGCTAGAAGTGTTGCGTGATTAATGGGAGCCTGGGATGAGGAAGGTTGATGGGTTACAGAAGACCGAATCTGTTACACCAGGGTCATGATAGAGTTGGAACGGAAGGGACCTCCATGGTCATAAGGTCCAAAGCCCTGCTCAGTGCAGGATTCACAAAGTCATCCTAGACATTTCTGCAGACCAGTACAATTATCTCAATACTAAATTCACATATGTGATGCGAAAAGTACTTGAAATTCTTGGGCACAACTCATACAACAGGAAGTGTGTCAGAGGCCTTTCTTGAATACAACCTAATCAGTGATGACCTACCGTATTCAACCAGGCAATAGCCATGATAACTGGCCACAGTGAGTATAAACCACTTATTAGGCAACATAGAAAATGTAGTTGTCAGTTGTAGCAATCTTTATGTAGCCCTTCAGGCGGCTCATGCCACTACAGCTTGGTTGTCATGGCCGAAGGTTACATCTGGAGGCCTTATACTGGACAGTGGAGGATAATAATATTCCGATAAGCAAAACTTTCCAGGATATGTTATGGAAAGTGGGTTTGGGCTAAAGTTTAGCTGCAATTTAAACTTTCCCTGATTTGTTACACAAACATGTGCAAACATGTCAACTCACCTGGTTTTACAGGGAATCACTAAGTTTTCAGCCTCCCTTACATAATCCCCTTGTTGCCGGGGAGGAAGAGTAAAATAGGGTGCAGTGACAGCATTATCTATTGGATTAATCCAATAAACTGTGACTGTATACTTACTACTACTCTACACTGTCTTTTGTCTGATTTGGGGGTCTGAAATTAATAAACTGTTCAATTAGCTGCATATATTTAAGGGGTATGGTTTGGGGTTAGAATTAGATTGGAATTAGCCATCATACACAGCCCCAGCACACAAAGGGTAGCCCTTAGTCCCTGACATTTAGGGGGTGAAACCCCTCTCAACAGCTCAACCCTGGGCTTCACCAATAGGGCACCCATAGTCCTCTGTTAACTCCTTGCCTGCCGTGGTACTTGGCTAGTTGAGGGGTGCCTTGACATGGCACTGGTAAGCATCACACTAGCATGGCGCTTTCCCAGCCTTTGCTCTTCCTGCTGTATAGTACACTGCCGCACAGAAGCAATCATGTTATCACATGGTCAAGTGCAATAACAGGAGTAAAAACACAAAACATGAAAAAGTTTTCAAAAAAATTTAAACAAATTAAAGAAAAAAATTCAACATCTTCTCCTTATCCATCACATTATTATGTAAAAAATAAATTCCGTTTAAGGCCGCATTCAGACGGCCGTGTGCGAGTTATACCCTAGGTTCTTGGGCGCAACTTGCATCAGACAGCATACAGAGAAAACGGACCAGAACAGGACATGCTGTGTTTTCTTTCACACAAACCATTGGGAACAGACGTATGGGAAATATGAGTGTGTGAATAGGGTCTAAGACCTATTTAGTGGTGGGTTTAGGGTGGCATCACACGGGCACGTTTACAAGCAATATGCAGAGAATAGAACCCATTGTTTTCAATGGGTTCATTCTTAATGTTCTTTTTTGCGTGCACATTTTACATGCATGAAAAAACGCGACATGCTGCATTTTTATGCGCACCAAAGGTCCCCATAGGAGTTTCTGCGTGTGCGCAAATGTGCACATATCTAGACGTAGGTATGCGCAAAAATACCCGTGAACATCAGCACCTAATTTGGATTTATAGCCATATAAAACGGCGTGGGTGATTCCCACAGTATTTGCCCAGGCACGCATGCAAGAAACACTTCTTCACTGCACAAATATGTTTCCCTGGAGTGAGTGTTTCTACGCTTATGCTCGTGTGAAGCCACCCCAACTGAGTGTTTTATCCAGCTTTTATTTCTATTATATAGGGACACCCAATGGAAATTTACACTGGGCCCCACCTGACCTGAGGCGGGCCTGGTTACCACTTATTTTCCCGAATGGGGCTTACAGTCTAAAGGCAAAAACTCATGGGCGTATGCATAACTACACTCGCCGCTTTCCGACATTTTAGCGCATGAACTGTTTTTTTCGTTTTATTGAGCCATTCAAACTCTACGCTATAGCACGGAAGTTTTCGAAAAACTGCAGGAAGATAGGTCCTGTACTATCTTACCCATGTGTGGTTAATACTACGTGCGGGAAAGATAGGGCAAGTCCTATCTTTTCTCGGCCGTACAATTAACGGGTAAGAACACCGCTAATGAGAACGAAACCATTGAAGTCAATGGTTTCGTTTTGTCCCGTTATGCGGCCGAGATTACCACGGCCGCACAGTGGGATTAAAACGCATCCATGTGAAGAAGCCCTAAATTCCCCCTTTGGAGCCTATTTCATAAGAAGCCAATGCCAACCTATTGTCACTTCATGATTGTACTTTTACAGTTGACAGTGCGGAGTCAGCTCCTGAGATTGCGTTATCACCACAATGTACATGTACGCAGGTTGTAGGAAATATGTTGAATGTTGGGAAAGGGTTAAGAAGAACCTGTTTCCTCTCCTGATGTGTCTGTTTTAGTAAGTACTTATATTCTACATAGACCAACAATTATAGAACATATTTTCCCAGAATTCTGCAATATGATGTTTCTCTGTTACTCCTCCTAGAAATGTATGAATAGATAGCTACTAGAGATGAGCGAGCATACTCACTAAGGCAAACTACTTGAGCGAGTAGTACCTTATTCGAGTACCTGCCCGCTCGTCTCAAAAGATTCGGGTGTCGGCGGGGGAGAACGGTGAGTTGCTGGAGTGAGCAGGCAGGATCGGGGGGGGGGGGGGTCGGAGAGAGTGAAAGATCTCCCCCCCGCTCCTCCCCGCTCTCCCCCGCTGCTCCCCATCCCCCACCGGCACCCGAATCTTTTGAGACGAGCGGGCCGGTACTCGCATAAGGCACTACTCGCTCGAGTAGCTTGCCTTAGCGAGTACGCTTGCTCATCTCTAATAGCTACCATTTTCCTGGTCAATGCCTCTTCGGATCAATTTCATTATGCCCAAGGAAGAACCCCGAGAGGTTGGAAATAGAGATGAGCGAGCTACTCTGTACGGACAGATACTTGAGTTAGGATCGTCCTTACCGAGTACCTGCCTGCTCGCCCACGAAGATTCGGGTGCCGGCGGGGGTCAGCCTTGTGTTGCGGGAGTGAGCAGGAGGGAGCGGGGGGCTGAGAGAGAGACATCTCCCTCTCATTCCCCCTCGCTCTCCCTCGCCGCCTCCCCCCCCCCCCCCCCCGCCGGCACCCGAATCTTTGCGGGCGAGCAGACAGGTACTCGATAAGGACGATACTCACTCGAGTATCTGTATTTACCGAGTACGCTCGCTCATGTCTAGTTGGAAAGCTTGCTATAACATCATGTATTTTTGTTAGCCATTAAAAGGTATCATATCTACAAGATTACTTGGTTTCTCTTGCTGAAAACAACACATCACATCCTGGTCAATGTGGCATATTCCTAATACTGTCCAATCAGTGCTGATATTGTTGGACCCTGTAGGGGCGCATCCTATCTTCAAAGGGAATAACGAAACTCGGCTCATTCATGCAATTTCAAGAGAATTAACAGAGGAATGACACAATGCAGCATATGATTACTTACTAAAACAGACTTGTCAGTAGAGCTCACTTGCCATTTAAGTGTTAAAGCGGTTGTCTCACGCCGAAACAGTTTTTTTTTTTTTTCAATAGGCCCCCCGTTCGGCGCGAGACAAACCCAATGCATGTGTTTAAAAAAAAAACGTTTAGTACTTACCCGAATCCCCGCGCTGTGGCGACTTCTTCCTTACCTTACTAAGATGGCCGCCGGGATCTTCACCCACGATGCACCGTGGGTCTTCTCCCATGGTACACTGTGGGCTCTGTGCGGTCCATTGCCGATTCCAGCCTCCTGATTGGCTGGAATCAGCACACGTGACGGGGCGGAGCTACGAGGACCAGCTCTCCGGCACGAGCGGCCCCATTCACTGCACAGAAGACCGCACAGCGCAAGCGTGTCTAAAATCGCCAGAAGACTGCGATTTTAGACGGATCCATGGCGACGGGGACGCTAGCAACGGAACAGGTAAGTGAATAACTTCTGTATGGCTCATAATTAATGCACGATGTATATTACAAAGTGCATTAATATGGCCATACAGAAGTATATAACCCCACTTGATTTCATGAGACAACCCCTTTAACTTTCTAATAGAATATAAATATATATAAACTTCTGCTACATGACGCCAGACATGTTTTAGTCATAATTCCAAAAACTTGGAGAGAGAATGTGTTGTTAACAGGAAGGAAACTGCTCATCCGGAGGAAACTGCTCTGTGTATAAACAAGAACACTGGTAGAGAAGTAGAACACATTACATGAATTGCTCGAGGACAATTGCACAGGTTTATGGTTCACATGGACCGAATCGACATTTTTTTCATGTGTATTCTGTCTCAAAAACCATGGCAGAAATCTGCAGCTACATTATCCGATTGTCTGGCCACAGATCCGTACATGGATAAAACCTTCCCGGCATGAATTCCATATCAAAACATGACGGGAATTTTTCCTTTTTGTCCAAAGCACAAATCTCGCACAACATGAACCCCATTCTTGAGCGCTTTTTTCCCCTGTATGGCGGTGCAGGAAGAAAATCATTGCATGTTCCATCTTTGGGCGTTCCCTTGGAATGCAACCGAACACCTCGCCTATTGTTTTTAATGGGGCCAGCAAAGCATGACCCGGGTGTAATGGCGTTGTCTCTGTTATAGCCACCCCTCCAATCCTAATCTTACCTAATTATCCACAGACAATTTACTTTGGATTAATTTTGTCCACAGAAGCCGTTTTATTACAAATATAAAATTGAATATATATAACATTCCAACACAATACAAAAAATGGGGAGAGATCCTCGGAGCCCCGAAAAATTCTGTCACCTCACCAAACAGGGAAATATTTGTAAATGCCTCCCGCCGCATACAAACCAACTCGGGAGACCCTATTTCCAAAACCACACCTGCCGCCGCAAGCCAACTGACTTGGGAGGCTCACCACTCCAACTAGCCTCTGGTCGACTAGCTCTTGACACCAAAGCCAGCTAGCTATACCCAGGCTAGCCACTCTGACCATCTTTGTCAGAGCCAAGAGGCGACAGACCCATGTACTAATTAATAAAAAGTGGGAAGGTAGCTATCCAGCCCCTGCCTTCCCCCCCACCCTAGTTTTATGCTGACTCCAAGGACCCTTCCCCTAACCACTGCCATGACAATTCCCAAGATCTCCATTATCCTCTCCAATAGGGTAGGCGGGGGGGGGGGGACTCTTCTCCATCCTGCTGCATGTCCTTCTTCTTGTTTCTCCTCATGCTCTGCTCCTGGACTGATTCCTCCTACTGTTTTTTGCGTTCTTCCACTCACTAACCCCCCCCCTTTCTACCCAGAATTCTCCCCAACCTGTTAACCCCTTCCTTCCCGGTTACCCTGTCATACCTGCCTTCCCTTACTGCCCTCTGGGCTTCAGTTCCGGCATTTCTTGACCTGGGTATAATGGAGTTGTCTCTGCTATAGCCACCCCTCCAATCCCAATCTTACCTAATTAACCACAGACAATTTACTTTAGATTAATTTTGGTAACAGCAGCCATTTTATTACAAACATAATATAAGATTAGGTATATATAACATTCCAACCCAATAAAAAAAATCACTCCTAGTGAACCTTAACTGTCTACTGACTGGCCAAATCCCCACCTGCCCCCCAGTAAACGTAAGAGTGCCCCAAAATCCAGACTGGGCAATAACCTGTAACAACAAACAAAAACCAAAATGAGTCACCCCACTCCCAACAACTATCTCCCTTTCAAAAGTAATTGAGGTCGTACATAAGATTTGTGATGGCTGGACCCCCATCTTCCTATCCTTGTCACCGCCCCTCCAATGAACGGATGCCTCTGAGCTGCCCCTGCTCTAAAGAAGTGTGTCCCAAACTGCGAACTATCCAAGCCTATACTCTCTAGCGTCCTCCTAGGAAGCATTGTAAATTGTAACTTCAATAAAAACTGCCCATCCTCATGCCTCAAAAAAGGCCCTGTATTTTCTTCTGAAACCCTTGTGTAATTACCCCAAGATTAAAAAGGGCACATCCTTGGCCCCTTTACACCTCCTAACTGTATCATCTGTCCACGACCCCCTTTATCCATTTTATAGCGGCGGATAAAAATTTCCAGCCTCCCCCCAACCATTGTGACATCTTCTGCCTGTAATCTCCCCCCAACTTATTTACTGGGTGACATCAACTTCCCTATCTTCAATGCCTTGAAAAAGGCCGAGGAAAATGCCGCTTTGAGTAAAGCTCTCTTAAAGGGGTTGTCTCACGAAAGCAAGTGGGGTTAAGTACTTCTGTATGGCCATATTAATGCACTTTGTAATATACATCGTGCATTAAATATGAGCCATACAGAAGTTATTCACTTACCTGCTCCATTGCTGGCGTCCCCGTCTCCATGGCTCCGTCTAATTTCGGTGTCTTCTTGCTTTTTTAGACGCGCTTGCGCAGATGGGTCTTCTCCCATCGGCTCCGCTCGGCAGCAGCGGTGTTTTTACTCCAACCCCTTGTACACGTCATTGCGTAGCTCCGCCCCGTCACATGTGCCGATTCCAGCATCCTGATTGGCTGGAATCGGCACATGTGACGGGGGCAGAGCTACGCGATGACGCGCACAAGGGGGCGGAGCCAAAACGCCACTGCTGCCGAGCGGAGCCGAAGGGAGAAGACCCATCTGCGCAAGCGCGTCTAAAAAAGCAAGAAGACACCGAAATTAGACGGATCCATGGAGACGGGGACGCCAGCAACGGAGCAGGTAAGTGAATAACTTCTGTATGGCTCATATTTAATGCACGATGTATATTACAAAGTGCATTAATATGGCCATACAGAAGTACTTAACCCCACTTGCTTTCGCGAGACAACCCCTTTAAAGCTATCCTGACAAACGGTTTCCAGCACTACCCCTATTCTCTCCAATAAACAAACGATATTGACCTACGTGTATCCACTATCCCTTTCCTAAAACATTTTAACGCTTGCCTAACCAAAACGTGTTTATTAACATCCCCCACACCCCTTAAATTGCACCCAAATGCCACCCCTGCCCCCACTTTGTCCTCCTCTGACCTGATTACCCCACAATATAATAACCACTCCTCCCATTCCCGCCATGCCACATCGTATGCAGCCCTAGTATCCTGAGCCAGTGAAGTTCAATCAGGTGCCCCCCTGCTCGCTTACCACGTTCCAAAGCTGAGACGGGTAAGTCTTCCCTTCTTCTTCTGCTCCCAAGCCAACATCCTGAACTGTTCCCACTGAAATTGAGAGACAGCCTCTGCAATTGAATTCTCAACCCCTGGGACATGCACCACCACTAACCACATCTTTAATGACAATGCCTCCAAGACCAGGTGGCACAACAAATTCACCACTGAGGGAGAGGAAGCCGCCAATGTATTAATGACCAAAATACCCCTAAGTTGTTTGCAATGGAACCTCACTTTCTTGTTTTGAAGATGAATACCCCAAAGCGCAATAGCCGCAACTATTGAAAAGAGCTCCAATAGTACCAAGTTGCGCACTAAGCCCGCTTCCTTCCATGCCTCCGGCCATTCGCCCACACACCATTGCCCTTGAAAATAGGCGCTGAAACCTGCGCTCCCTGCTGCATCTGTAAACAGCTCACAATCCACGTTCTCGCTAACCTCATCAATCATAACAGATCTTCCGTTATACTTCTCCAAAAAGGACGAAGAAACCCCCAAGTTACCTTAGTGTCCTTTTCCCAGCCAGATAAAATGGTGCAGAGCCATCACCCTGGCCATAGCTGATGCCAGTCTCCTACAAAATACATCAGCATTATTTGGCAAGCAAAATTAAGCTTACCCAATAATGACTGTAGCCCCCGCAGCGTGATATTATTTAACCCACGGGCCCTTTCTACTTCCTCCTTCAAATCCTGTAATTTTTCCTCTGGCAACCAACATACCATCGCTTCTGAGTCCATGGTGATTCCCGAAAAACTTTAACAAGTCGTGGGTCCCTCCATTTTATCAGGGACTAGTGGCACCCCAAAACGCCAAGTGACCCACGGCAGTGTTCCTAACAGGGTTGTGCATATTTGTGAAACTCCAGGCCCCAAACACAAGAAGTCTTCGAGATGACCAACTGCACTTCTGCGGTATCCCTCACTACCCATTCCAAAAAGGAACTAAACACTTCAAAGTAAGCACACGAGATGGAACATCCCATGGGCAAACATCGTCCCACAAAATAACTCCCCTCCCAATAACACCCCAGTAACCGAATACTCTCAGGAGCCACTGGCAATAGGCAAAAAGCCAATTCGATATCTGACATTGCCAACAATGCCCCCTTTCCATATTTCCTCCCCATCGCACTGCACCATCAAACGTAGTATACACCATCGAACACAGCTCAGGATCTATACTGTCATTTACAGACGCCTCTTTTGGATAAAATAAATGATGGATCAACCAAAACTTATTCGGTCCCTTCTTTAGAACTACCCCAAGTGGTGACACTATGAAATCCCGCAAAGAAGGTTCCTTAAACGGTCCTGCCAAGTGCCCCAAACAAACCACCTTATTAAGTTTTTCAGTTACTACATTCAGACACTTCAATGGCAGCTGTAATTTTTTTGTAGAGAAAGGTACACTATGTTCGTAATATGAAAACCGTCCCTGAAACCCCTCAATAATAACTCTGCCTTTTCCCTATCCTGGTACCTATTTAGGAATAGCACTATCTCTACCAGCTTCACTGGGGTCATTCCTTTTTCCCAAACCCACGGGTCCCTTTCCTTTACTTTCTTGAAGCAGTTGGCTGCTCCATGTGACCCTGCATTGCAGTGGGAGCAGACAGGCTTAAATCTGCAACCCACCCTAAATTTTGTATCAGCCTTCGTTAAATTGCCAACAAAAACCCAGCTTGTTTCCTCCTCCTTTTGCCTCCCTGACCTTTAGCCTGTGAATTAGAAGCCGAGCCTGACTACCACGCTCCCTCCTGAAAGGGCTGCCAAAAATGCACTGAGGCCATCACTGTGAGCCACAACCCATGGTCCCATCTAATTGAGGGTGGAACCACTTTCCGCCGCCTAAAGTGCTCATCATAGCGCAGCTAGGTCTACCCCACATAGAACCGATAAGCTTCACCTATTGAGTCTAAATAGCAAAAAAGGCCGGAACAGATTTTGGGCGCCTTTTCCCCAATTACACTTGCCGAAATGGTGAACGCTTGCAGCCAATTTGTGAACGTCTGAGGAATTAGACGCTGCCTATGCTTCTCCTCCTCTTCCTTCTTGTATTCTTTTCTCTTTGTCTAAATTAAATTTCTCCAAGGGAAGTAGGGAGAATATTTCCGCATAGTCATCCCTCCAAATCTTTTCCCTCACCTCCTTCTTTAAATGAGCTCCCAACAGCCCCTCAAAGCAAACATATACTTTCCCTTTCGCGCTATCATCTAAGCGGAACTCATCCCTATCCTTCTATGTTGGAACCACCACCGTAAACCCTGCCGCCTTCTCTACCCCAGTCCTCCAGCAGAGCTTCCACCCAAAATACTCTCTCTGCTGAATGACACTCACTGGCATATTCCATTCCAAGAAAGGCGATGGAGCAGGCCATCCGTCCGTTACTCCCACCGCATGTTCTACTCCAGTCCCCCCAGCAGAGTTTCCACATGGATTGCTTTCTCTGCTGGACGACAAACTCAGCAGCGTGTTCCACGCCGCAACAGGTAGCGGAGCAGTCCCTACCTCCTGTCTCCACAAAAATTCCAGTATGCAACCCACTAACTCCCTAACATCACCGCCTGTACGGCGAGCAGTCGCGAATGCATCTCCACCCCACACATCACCCCCTAGACTACCCCTCACAGGCGATACTCTGCTAATTCCATTAGACACACCAGAC
Organism: Eleutherodactylus coqui; assembly: GCF_035609145.1. Taxonomy (NCBI): domain Eukaryota; kingdom Metazoa; phylum Chordata; class Amphibia; order Anura; family Eleutherodactylidae; genus Eleutherodactylus; species Eleutherodactylus coqui. The sequence continues at coordinate 89,040,457 of NC_089837.1, forward strand.
ATAGATAATAGCTCACCGGGCTGTGTAGAGGCTGTGGACCCACCAGACGCCGATCCGACTTCCAGCGAATCCATCCCAGCATCCACAAAACTGATTCTCCTTGAAGTCAGCTCCCCAACAGACTGCATCCGCTCCGCTGTGCTCGCAGCTGCTTCCAAACTTCCTGGCGCTGAACTCCTATTGGTCACCACTGGACCGGCCGATTGCCTGTGGTAATATACGGTCGTCTGAATGCACCCTTAGGGTGCATTCACACGAACGTATATCCGCTCGGTTTTCACGCCGAGCCGATATACGTCATCCTCGTGTGCAGGGGGGGGGGGGGATGGAAGAGCCAGGAGCAGGAACAGAGCTCCCGCCCCCTCTCTGCCTCCTCTCCGCCCCTCTGCAGTATTTGCAATGGGGAGAGGCTGGGCGGGGCTAATTTGTGGAAACTTAGCCCCGCCCCACCTCGCCTCCTTCCATTGCAAATAGTGCAGAGGGGTGGAGAGGAGGCAGAGAGGGGGCGGGAGCTCAGTTCCTGCTCCTGGCTCTTCCATCCCCCCCCCCTGCACACAAGGATGAGACGTATATCGGCTTGGCGTGAAAACCGAGCAGATATACGTTCGTGTGAATGCACCCTTAGTTTCAGGGAAAAAAAAGGTCTTTCCCTTTTTGTTTACATACAGCATAGATTTATTTATATCTATCATTATTATTTAATCTACGCACAATTTTAACCATTTTCTTATTTGGATCATTAAGAATTAGAGATGAGCGAGCACCAAAATGCTCGGGTGCTCGTTACTTGGGACGAAATTATCGGGATGCTCGAGGGTTCGTTTCGAGTAACGAACCCCATTGAAGTCAATGGGCGACCCGAGCATTTTTGTATATCGCTGATGCTCGCTAAGGTTTTCATTTGTGAAAATCGGGGCAATTCAAGAAAGTGATGGGAACAACACAGCAACAGATAGGGCAGGCGAGGGGCTACATGTTGGGCTGCATCTCAAGTTCCCAGGTCCCACTATTAAGCCACAATAGCGGCAAGAGTGGGCCCCCCCCATCCCAACAATTTTTACTTCTGAAAAGCCCTCATTAGCAATACATAACTTAGCTAAGCACCACACTACCTCCAACAAAGCACAATCACTGCCTGCATGGCACTCCGCTGCCCCATCTCCTGGGTTACATGCTGCCCAACCCCCCCCCACCCCCCACACGACCCAGTGTCCACAGCGCACACCAAACTGTCCCTGCCCAGCCTTCAGCTGCCCTCATGCCACGCCACCCTCATGTCTATTTATAAGTGCGTCTGCCATGAGGAGGAACCGCAGGCACACACTGCAGAGGGTTGGCACTGCTAGGCAGCGACCCTCTTTAAAAGGGGCGGGGTGATAGTCCACAATGCTGTACAGAAGCAATGAGAAATCCAATCCTGTGCCACCTCCATCTGGAGCTGCACACGTGGGCATAGCAATGGGGAACCTATGTGCCACAAACTATTCATTCTGTCAAGGTGTCTGCATGCCCCAGTCAGAACGCGGTTTTTTATAAATAGTCACAGGCAGGTACAACTCCGCAATGAGAATTCCGTGTGCACCCACAGCATGGGTGGCTCCCTGGAACCCACCGGCGGTACATAAATATATCCCATTGCAGTGCCCAACACAGCTGAGGTAATGTCGTGCTTAATGCAGGTGGGCTTCGGCCCACACTGCATGCCCCAGTAAGACTGGGGTTCTTTAGAAGTGGACACATGCAGTTACAACTCCCTGTGGACCCACGGCATGGGTGGCTCCCTGGAACCCACCAGCGGTACATAAATATATCCCATTGCAGTGCCCAACACAGCTGATGTAACGTCAGCTGTAATGCAGGTGGGCTAAAAATTAATTTGATTACACTGTAGGCGAGGGCCCCCTCAAAATTGGTGTACCAACAGTACTAATGTACCTGAGAAAAATTTCCCATGCCCAACCAAGAGGGCAGGTGAAATCCATTAATCGCTTTGGTTAATGTGGCTTAATTGGTAACTAAGCCTGGAGGCAGCCCAGTTAAAATAAAAATTGGTTGAGGTGAAAGTTTCAACGCTTTAATGAGCATTGAAATGTATAAAAATTGCTTACAAAAATTATATGACTGAGCCTTGTGGGCCTAAGAAAAATTGCCCGTTGGCGTGATTATGTGAGGTTTCAGGAGGAGGAGCAGGAGGAGGAGGAGGAATATTATACACAGATTGATGAAGCAAAAAGGTCCCCGTTTTTGATGGTGATAGAGAACGATGCTTCCATCCGCGGGTGCAGCCTACGTATTGCTTTGGTATCGCTGCTGTCCGCTGGTGAAGAAGAGAAGTCTGGGGAAATCCAGCCTTTGTTCATCTTGATGAGTGTAAGCCTGTCGGCACTGTCGGTTGACAGGTGGGTACGCTTATCCGTGATGATTCCCCCAGCCACACTAAACACACTCTCTGACAAGACACTAGCCGCAGGATAAGCAAGCACCTCCAGGGCATACAGCGCGAGTTCAGGCCACGTGTCCAGCTTCGACACCCAGTAGTTGTAGGGGGCAGAGGCGTCACCAAGGACGGTCGTGCGATCGGCTACGTACTCCCTCACCATCCTTTTACAGTGCTCCCGCCAACTCAGCCTTGACTGTGGACCGGTGACACAGTCTTGGTGGGGAGCCAGAAAGCTGGCAAAGGCCTTGTAGAATGGTCCCCTGCCTGCGCTGTACATGCTGCCTGATCTCTGCGCCTCCCCTGCTACCTGGCCCTCGGAACTGCGCCTTCGGCCACTAGCGCTGTCGGATGGGAAGATTACCATCAGTTTGTCCACCCGCGCCCTGTGGTATAGCATCATTCTGGAACCCCTTTCCTCTTCGGGAATGAGAGTGGAAAGGTTCTCCTTATACCGTGGGTCGAGCAGTGTGTACACCCAGTAATCCGTAGTGGCCTGAATGCGTGTAACGCGAGGGTCACGAGAAAGGCATCCTAACATGAAGTCAGCCATGTGTGCCAGGGTACCTGTACGCAACACATGGCTGTCCTCACTAGGAAGATCACTTGCAGAATCCTCCTCCTCCTCCTCCTCAGGCCATACACGCTGAAAGGATGACAGGCAAGCAGCATGTGTACCCTCAGCAGTGGGCCAAGCTGTCTCTTCCCCCTCCTCTTCATCCTCCTCCCCCTCCTCCTCCTCCTCCTCCTCCTCTGGCCATACACGCTGAAAGGATGACAGGCAAGCAGCATGTGTACCCTAAGCAGTGGGCCAAGCTGTCTCTTCCCCCTCCTCCTCATGCTACTCCCCCTCCTCCTCCTCCTCAACGCGCTGAGATATAGACATGAGGGTGCGCTGACTATCCAGCGACATACTGTCTTCCCCCGCCTCCGTTTCCGAGTGCAAAGCGTCTGCCTTTATGCTTTGCAGGGAACTTCTCAAGATACATAGCAGAGGAATGGTGACGCTAATGATTGCAGCATCCCCGCTCAGCATCTGGGTAGACTCCTCAAATTTTCCAAGGACCTGGCAGATGGCTGCCAACCAGGCCCACTCTTCTGTAAATAATTGAGGAGGCTGACTCCCACTACGCCGCCCATGTTGGAGTTGGTATTCCGCAATAGCTCTATGCTGCTCATAGAGTCTGGCCAACATGTGGAGCGTAGAGTTCCACTGTGTGGGCACGTCGCACAGCAATCGGTGCACTGGCAGATGAAACCGATGTTGCAGGGTCCGCAGGGTGGCAGCGTCCGTCTTGGAGTTGCGGAAATGTGCGCTGACCTGGCGCACCTTTCCGAGCAGCTATGACAAGTGTGGGTGTCTTTTCAGAAAGCGCTGAACCACCAAATTAAAGACATGGGCCAGGCATGGCACGTGCGTGAGGCTGCCGAGCTGCAGAGCCGCCACCAGGTTGCGGCCGTTGTCACACACGACCATGCCCGGTTGGAGGCTCAGCGGCGTAAGCCAGCGGTCGGTCTGCTCTGTCAGACCTTGCAGCAGTTCGTGGGCCGTCTGCCTCTTCTCTCCTAAGCTGAGTAGTTTCAGCACGGCCTGCTGATGCTTGCCCACCGCTGTGCTGCCATGCCGCGCGACACCGACTGCTGGCGACGTGCTGCTGCTGCTGACACATCTTGATTGCGAGACAGAGGTTGCGTAGGAGGAGGAGGAGGGTGGTTTAGTGGAGGAAGCATACACCGCCGCAGATACCACCACCGAGCTGGGGCACGCAATTCGGGGGTTGGGTAGGACGTGAGCGGTCCCAGACTCTGACTCTGTCCCAGCCTCCACTAAATTCACCCAATGTGCTGTCAGGGAGATATAGTGGCCCTACCCACCTGTGCTTGTCCACGTGTCTGTTGTTAAGTGGACCATGGCAGTAACCGCGTTGGTGAGGGCGCGTACAATGTTGCGGGAGACGTGGTCGTGCAGGGCTGGGACGGCACATCGGGAAAAGTAGTGGCGACTGGGAACCGAGTAGCGCGGGGCCGCCGCCGCCATCATGCTTTTGAAAGCCTCCGTTTCCACAAGCCTATACGGCAGTATCTCCAGGCCGATCAATTTGGCTATGTGCACGTTTAACGCTTGAGCGTGCGGGTGCGTGGCGGCGTAATTGCGCTCGCGCTCAAACAGTGGCGCTAGCGACGTCTGGACGCTGCGCTGAGAGACATTGCTGGATGGGGCCGAGGACAGCGGAGGTGAGGGTGTGGGTGCAGGCCAGGAGACGGTACTGCCTGTGTCCTCAGAGGGGGGTTGGATCTCAGTGGCAGGTTGGGGCACAGGGGGAGAGGCAGTGGTGCAAACCGGAGTCGGTGAACGGCCTTCGTCCCACCTTGTGGGGTGCTTGGCCATCATATGCCTGCGCATGCTGGTGGTGGTGGCTCCCCAGCTGATCTTGGCGCGACAAAGGTTGCACACCACTGTTCGTCGGTCGTCAGGCGTCTCTGTGAAAAACTGCCACACCGTTGAGCACCTTGACCTCTGCAGGGTGGCATGGCGCGAGGGGGCGCTTTGGGAAACAGTTGGTGGATTATTCGGTCTGGCCCTGCCTCTACCCCTGGCCACCGCACTGGCTCGGCTTGTGCCCACACCCTGACTTGGGTCTCCGCGTCCTCGCCCGCGTCCACGTCCTATAAGCCTACCCCTACCCCTCAGCATGGTGTATTACCAGTAGTGCAGAAACAGAACGCTGTAATTAAATGTGCCGCTTATTGGCCTGTGGTTGGAGGCTGACTTCGCTTATGGAATGCCAGGAAACAAGTTTGCGCAAGCCTGCTGTAACACTTAGCTGGCTGCGTATGAATTTGGAGGACTACTACACCCAGCACAGACCCAGTACACTGAGGACAGTCACAGGCAGCCCAAATAGATTTTTTTCCCCAAATGTTTTTGCAAAGGCCCACTGCCTATATTCAATCAATATGTCTTCTGTCCGTGCCTCACCGCTACTAGCCCTGGAGTATGTCAAATAACTGCAGAGTGTTGCACTGTGGATTGCAATACAGCGGTGATTTAACAGCCCAGACAGAGCCAGGAAATAATTTTGCGCAAGCCTGCTGTAGCACTTAGCTGGCTGTGTATGAATTTGGAGGACTACTACACCCAGCAGAGACTCAGAACACTGAGGACAGTCACAGGCAGCCCAAATAAATTTTTTTCCCCAAATGTTTTTGCAAAGGCCCACTGCCTATATTCAATCAATATGTCTTCTGTCCCTGCCTAACCACCACTTCTGGCCCTCGAGTATTACTGCAGGGCGCAATGCTCTGCACGGCCGATATACCAAAAAAAAAAAAAGTGCAACACTGCAAAAAGCAGCCTCCACAGTACTGCACACGGTTAGATGTGGCCCTAAGAAGGACCGTTGGGGTTCTTGAAGCCTAAAATACTCCTAACGCTCTCCCTATAGCAGCTCCACCAAGACAGCACTTTCCCTCCTCTATGTCAGAATGCATCTGTGGCGAGCCGCAGGAGGGGCCGATTTTTATACTCGGGTGACACCTGATCTCGCCAGCCACTCACTGCAGGGGGGTGGTATAGGGCTTGAACGTCGCAGGGGGAAGTTGTAATGCCTTCCCTGTCTTTGTATTGGCCAGAAAAGCGCGCTAACGTCTCAGAGATGAAAGTGAAAGTAACTCGAACATCGCGTGGTACTCGTCACGACAAACGAGCATCTCGAGCACGCTAATACTCGAACGAGTATCAAGCTCGGACGAGTACATTCGCTCATCTCTATTAAGAATCATCCATTGTTACTTTGTTATTTTTTTTTGTTTGCACTTGTGTGTTCACAGGGAAACTGTTATTTCCTTATATGTTCCCCTTTATAGGCTAATTCCACACAAGGGACTGGACTGTCTCTCTTTGTTTTCAATGAGGAAACCGATGCTGTCACCAGCCCCATAAAATACAACGGGCGGTGTAAGCGCATATGAATTAGAGAGATCTTCATTGCTCTGCATCGGGGGACTTGAGGTTCCACAAATGATGATTGGAATACTCTGACTCCAATCTACTTGTTTAAGAACACAGCAACGCAGTGTAAGGGTGCGGGCAGACGAGCATAGGCGTATTTACGTTCGCACGAGCGCAACGTATAATCGCCCGAGCGATCGTTTTTCACCGATCACGACCAGAGCTAGAAAGCGTATTTTCGTTTGTTCCTACTTTGCAAACAGTCTTTTTGGCGATCGAATATGCGTTGGCGCGTATTTCGGTCGCATATGTTCCGTTTTTTTTCGAATTGCCGTTTTTACGCGCCGTAAAATCGCCCATGTGAACGAATACATTCGAAGCCATTGCCTCAGATGGTCACGTATATACGTTTGGTCGCAAAAACGCGCCGCTTATGCGCTCGTCTGCCCGCACCCTAAGGGCTCTTTCACATGAGCGTATATCGGCCCGTCGTTTTAACGGTCGGGCGATAAACGCTGTGATCTGATGCATTAGATTCCAATGTACTCTACTGTACGTTATCTGCCCATAGGACATGTTCATTTGTGTGCTGGACACATAGACAACTGATTGTATCAGCTAATTTGTCTAATTAGTTCCAGTAGTGTTCATTTTCCAGCGGAATTACGCAGTGTTTCACGCATCTGCTTGTGCATTGCACGCACATTTGTGTACCCCCATTAACTTCTGCAGTGCCCTTCAGTGCACAAATACGCTGAAAAATAGAACAAATTTTATGGTTTTTTTGCATGGCCAAAATCCGTGCATAAAATACAGAAATGTGCACAAAAGCATTGAAAGGAATGGATTCTGTTCTCTCCGTGTTGTTCTTGTAAATTTTGTGCACAAATACATCCATGTGAAGCCGGCCTAACACCGCAAATTAAAATGAACACAAGGGGCTTTGTTCATAAACTCACAAGAGGCAACAGAAAATAAGTATAAAATCTATCAAGTATGTAGCAGGTTAAATGCTTCGCCTTGAGTTTTGTTTGTCAGCTTATTACAGAACATGAACTTGTAGAACCTGTTTGCTCATTACTCTTAATCATTTCCTGCTGAATTATTATTTGATCTCAGGAAAAATGATAAAGACCGCAGATTGGTGAGTGATTTACGGGACCAACTTTTGATTTGCAAAAGATAGTTGAAAGGAGTTGCCCAGGTATGGCACACTGCCAGTGCCAATTAGAGCTGTGCCAGCAATTACAAGCACCAGCCAGTGTATAGGAATTGGAGCAGCGGCTTCAGCTTTGATCGCTGTGTATCCTGGCACTGACATCGGACGTGGTCTGGAAAACCCTGTTAAGGCAATTCAAGAAAATTAATAGTACTACAATTTTTGGGGATTTTCACTTTTCAAAAGCTCTAACATTTTTATTTGTCCATCAACATAGCCTAATGAGGACTTGCTTTTAGCATGTCGAGTTGTATATTTTTTTGACACCATTTTTGGGTACATATAATGTACTATATAACTTTTATTAAAGGGCCACTCAGATTTTTTTTTCACTCGTTATGTAGCTATCCCCCTTAGTATAATAAATCACCTAGTATAGCATTACCTCAGATAGTTATTGCACTCCCTTCGAAACTCCTAGCCTCTATTTCCTCAGATGGTCAATTCTGAAAAGGTCAGATTTATTTGGGTTTGTGTGTTCAGTTTCTGGTCAGTTTCTCAGTCTATGTATTGCTATTACATGACATAGACAGTCATATCTAAGTTGCTGAAGATGATCAGAGGGCTCCTGTCACATAGTTATAATAGAGGAGATCACAGTTCATCCTCCTGATTGTATACTTATTGTCAGGACCAACGGCTCCCGGGGCCTCTGTGCCCGCACCTCTGTTCCTATTACCCGGGCAGCCGAGTTGCGGCGCAGGGGAGGCCCGGTGCTGGTGACCTCTCTTGGCCACTGGGGTCCCAGACGCCAGCTCCAGGCGCGCGCTCCTGTGCTCAGGGGGCGGCGCCACGGTAATCGGGTTGTTGGGGATGCAGCGGATGCCGTCCCTGCTGACATGATCCCCTAATTAGAATGCTCTGCACTTGCTGCTGGATGTCTGGGTCTCTGCACTTGCTGCCTTATGTCTGGGTCTTGCTGCTGTCAGGCTCCCTGCCCCAATCAGCTGCTGGGGCGGGAGTTATAACAGCATTTAAACGTTTTCTCCTAACTCTGCCAGTGTATGCTTGTCTCCAGACTACACCCACGTTATTCTGATTTGATTCCCCGTTGTGACTCTCTGCTTTTGGACCCAACTTTGTCCTCGCCTGATCCCTCGTACTGCATATTCCCCCTGTTGCTGACCTGGACTTCCTGACTTGCCTCTGTGTGTGTTTGTCTCTGTATCTGTTTGTAAGTCTGACCCCTTCCCCCGCTTCCCTAGAGAGTATAGGGACCATCGCCCAGATGTCGCCCTGGGGCCTAGCCCAGGGGGGCAAGTAGGTAGGGACAGGGGTTGCAGGCAGCTTTAGGGACTACCAGTACCGGGACCCCAATTCTCTGACACTTGTGGTCTGTGGCTCATTTAGAAGAATATAGAAGGTATTGATAATTAAATTGTCCACCCAGCCGGCAGAAATGGTAAGTCTCTAGCTAATGCTTATCTGATGCTTAAACTATAGGACATTTAACATGAACTTTTGATACGGACATCTAGTGTTTTATCACCTATGAGGTTGCATTCACACAGTGGCGTTTACCAATTAACAGTGTGCTCTCCCCTCCATGATCAATCATTATGATGTCAAGGGCCCTGTGACTGTAACAAACACGATTTAATAAATTAAGGCCTTACACAATTTAAAGGCATATATACACAATTCAGTGAAGAATATGAACAATAACATCATAGCTTTTCACACTCAGTAAACATCGCATTAAGACCTGATCGTAAGGATATAGTCGACACAGCATGTGCCGTAATACCCATCTCTGGGGTACTACACAGTATCTTTTTTGGGCTGTCTGATTCTCTCTCATTCAGGTAATCCCGAAAGATGTCTATTGACAGGTTCTTATTCAACCATTCGTTTTTTTTTTTTTTTGGATGGGTGAGGAGGAGGGAAAAGAGGGGGAAAGGAGCTGGAATAAGTGGAGAAAAGAGCATTTTCCTGTGATATGTTGCAACTAGAGATGAACGAGTAACGAGTAACAAGCACCATCGAGTATGCTAATACTACAGTGTCATTTTAAGCTAGGGAATGCTCACTTCATATTTTAATACGTGTTTAGTGTGTACATTAAAGAAGCAGTCCCCTGATTTTTATTTAAGTAGTTAGCCCCCCCGTGTTTGTATGTATGTATATATATATATATATATATATATATATATATATATATATATATATATATATATATATATATACATACATACAGTATATATATATATATAAAGAGGAAAGCCCTCACTGACTGACTGACTGACTGACTGACTCGCCAAAAGTTCTCCAACTTCCCAATGTCGTAGAAACATGAATTTTGGCACAAGCATAGATTATCTCCAATATAGGAAAAGTAATTGGGTCCCACCTCGATTATTCAATTCTTGCGCAAAAGAATTAGCGTCAAAATGTTACGTACGGAATCTAAATCTATCACTTCCCAATGTCATAGAAACTTAAAATTTGGCATGGGCATTAAATATGACATAAATAGGAAAAGGTAATGGGTCCCAATTAGATTATTTAATTCTATGCACAAAAGAATTAGCGTCCAAATTTTACGTACGGAATCTAATTCTCTCACTTCCCAATGTCATAGATACTCGAAATTTGGCACAAGCATTGAATATATCATAAATAGTAAAAGCTAATGGGTCCCAACTCGATTACTTAATTCTATGCGCAAAAAATTAGCGTCCAAATTTTACGTACGGAATGTAATTTTCTCACTTTCCGGTGTCATAGAAACTTGAAATTTGGCAGGAACATTGATTATACCATAAATAGGAAAAGCTAATGGGTCCCAACTCGATTATTCAATTCTATGCGCAAAAGAATTAGCGTCCAAATTTTACGTACGGAATCTAATTCTCTTACTTCTTGGTGTCATAGAAACATGAAATTTGTAGCGGGCATTGATTATGTCATAAATAGGAAAAGCTAATGGGTCCCAACTCCATTATTCAATTCTAGCGCAAAATAATTAGCGTCCAAATTTTATGCACGGAATGCAATTTTCTCACTTTCTGGTGTCATAGAAACTTGAAATTTGGCACGAGCATTGATTATGTCATAAATAGGAAAAGCTAATGGGTCCCAACTCGATTATTCAATTCTATGCGCAAAAGAATTAGCGTCCAAATTTTATGTCCGAAATGTAATTTTCTCACTTTCCGGTGTCATAGAAACGTGATATTTGGCACGAGCATAGATTATGTCATAAATAGGAAAAGATAATGGGTCCCAACTCCATTATTCAATTCTGCCGCAAAAGAATTAGCGTCCAAATTTTACGCACGGAATGTAATTTTCTCACTTTCTGGTGTCATAGAAACTTGAAATTTGGCACGAGCATTGATTATGTCATAAATAGGAAAAGCTAATGGGTCCCAACTCGATTATTCAATTCTATGCGCAAAAGAATTAGCGTCCAAATTTTACGTATGGAATCTAATTCTCTCACTTCCTGATGTCATTTTATATAAAGGAAATGTCGCATGGTTACCTCCCCGTGGTGTTTCCTGGGTAACGCAGAGAACTATGCAAAATGGTGAACATATGTTTTTCCGGTATCTCTAAAGTACCCATGACTTTATAAGATTTTCTGTGTGAACACCAGATAAACACCAGTACCAAATTAACTCGGGCGAAGCTGGGTATATCAGCTAGTATATATATATATATATATATATATATATATATATATATATATATATATATATATAGTAGCCTTACCTTGTTTCATTACCTGGTTTGATCTGAAAAATTACCTTCACTTGGTTCAGTTGTTCTCGTAGTGACCCACTTGAGAATTTCTAACCTTAATGTTCTCTGAAGGGGGTCACTACAAGAACTTCCTATGTGATGGCCTATATCACACATGCTGTTTTGGGGGGACAGAAACTCCTTTCACATTATACATTATTGCTAACAATTAGAGGCTTCTGTTACACAGCTATAATAGAGGAGAAAATAGCTCGTCCGCCTGACTATCTACTGATGGTCTTTAGCTTATTTAGATGAGTATAGAGGTTTATCTTTTGTACACTGTTTACTTAGCAGGCAATGGTTCTTTTTTTGCAAAAACATATGCAAAAGCATGCATTTTCAAGCATATGTGCAAACATACCGTACACATTTTTGATAAGATATATATTTCCATCTGTTTACTTTTTTCTGGATGCATATTTGAAAAACTTTAGTTTTTTTAGCAATTTAGGAGACATACAAGTTTAACATTGACTGTTACAATTTGGAGGAACATTTTGTTTTCCTACACCAAGCTAAGATTGCATAGGCTCATAGGTGTCAGAGTGCTAGATACCCCCACAAAATTACTGCATTTAAAAAAAAATACATTCTTAATGTATTCAATGAGGGGTGTTATGAGTATTTTGACTCCACATTTTTTTTTCAGGAGTTAATGCAATTTAGAAGAGAAAAAAATAAAATTTCACATATTTGCAAACATGTCATTTTAAAGGCAGTTTTTCTTTTCTATAGTGCACATGAAAATGAGAATTCGCACACCAAAATGAATACCTGTGTTTGTGTCCCCAGTTTGCTTACAGGACACATGGCTATGCCTATAATGGAGGGAACATCCATTGGCTTTCAGGGCACAGCTGAATAAATTTCAGGCCCCATTGCACACTTGTGCAGAATTTTTTTTTTAATTGATTCCCTTAAGCCCCCCCCCCCCCCCAACCTCTTCTTTTGGCATTCCCTAAATCTTACATAAAATTATTAATGTGAAACAATGTGATATGTCTCAAAAGAGGGATAATTACAGAGGCCTGGTTGGAATGGGCACATGGGACAATAAAACCGTGTATCCCTTCTCCTATCTAGCTTGTTGTAAACCCGACACTTTTTTGGAGGTATTTATTAACCTCAATGGAAGGGTTGTGGCGCTCTATGGACCTTTGCACCTTCTCAAACTCGCAAGCTTGCATACGTACAGTGGTCTCAAACAGAAGGTGCTCAAAAAGCTGCTCCCTAGGACTTTTGTAAATTACATAGGCATTATAGGTAGCGATCTAAATAAGGTAGATCACTACTTTTTATATCAGGCCTTGGTATTTCACTTCACCAGGTATGGCTGAAGCACTTCAATGGAAGCCATCCGTGCGGGAACCGCACTTAAAAATGGAGCATGCTGCTATTTGTTTTTCAGAACAAAAGGTCCGCAAATGAAATCCACATGCTTTAATTCAGTTGCAAACGCCCATGTTTCCCTATGGGCAGCTTGATTTGAATTTAATGAATGGCTGAGCGCTGCCTGTGATAGGATGAGCGCTGTAACCAATCACAGGCAGCGTTAAGCTGTCGTTCAATGAATGGCTAAGCACTGCCTGGGATTGCCTGAGTGCTCAGCCAATCAGACACAGCCCTTTCAGGAGGTGGGGATTTTAAATCCCCGCCACTGAAAGAGCTTCAGTACAGTGCCGGCGAGCCAAGTGGCTAGACGCACCGAGCCCTGACATTGGCGGAGAGGTGAGTGTGTGTGTATATGTATATATATGTGTGTATATATATATATATATATATATACACATATACACTACCGTTCAAAAGTTTGAGGTCACATTGAAATGTCCTTATTTTTGAAGGAAAAGCACTGTACTTTTCAATGAAGATAACTTTAAACTAGTCCTAACTTTAAACAAATGCACTCTATACATTGCTAATGTGGTAAATGACTATTCTAGCTGCAAATGCCTGTTTTTTTGTGCAAAATCTACAAAGGTGAATAGAGGCCCATTTCCAGCAACTATCACTCCAGTGTTCTAATGGTACAATGTGTTTGCTCATTGGCTCAGAAGGCTAATTGATGATTAGAAAACCCTTGTGCAATCATGTTCACACATCTGAAAACAGTCTAGCTCGTTACAGAAGCTACAAAACTGACTTTCCTGTGAGCAGATTGAGTTTCTGGAGCATCACATTTGTGGGGTCAATTAAACGCTCAAAATGGCCAGAAAAAGAGAACTTTCATCTGAAACTCGACAGTCTATTCTTGTTCTTAGAAATGAAGGCTATTCCATGCAAGAAATTGCTAAGAAATTGAAGATTTCCTACAACGGTGTGTACTACTCCCTTCAGAGGACAGCACAAACAGGCTCTAACCAGAGTAGAAAAAGAAGTGGGAGGCCGCGTTGCACAACTAAGCAAGAAGATAAGCACATTAGAGTCTCTAGTTTGAGAAACAGACGCCTCACAGGTACCCAACTGGCATCTTCATTAAATAGTACCCGCAAAACACCAGTGTCAACATCTACAGTGAAGAGGCGGCTGCGGGATTTTGGGCTTCAGGGCAGAGTGGCAAAGAAAAAGCCATATCTGAGACTGGCCAATAAAAGAAAAAGATTAAGATGGGCAAAAGAACACAGACATTGGACAGAGGAAGACTGGAAAAAAGTGTTGTGGACGGATGAATCCAAGTTTGAGGTGTTTGGATCACAAAGAAGAACGTTTGTGAGACGCAGAACAAATGAAAAGATGCTGGAAGAATGCCTGACGCCATCTGTTAAGCATGGTGGAGGTAATGTGATGGTCTGGGGTTGCTTTGGTGCTGGTAAGGTGGGAGATTTGTACAGGGTAAAAGGGATTCTGAATAAGGAAGGCTATCACTCCATTTTGCAACGCCATGCCATACCCAGTGGACAGCGCTTGATTGGAACCAATTTCATCCTACAACAGGACAATGACCCTAAACACACCTCCAAATTGTGCAAGAACTATTTACAGCAGAAGCAGGCAGCTGGTATTCTATCGGTAATGGAGTGGCCAGCGCAGTCACCAGATCTGAACCCCATTGAGCTGTTGTGGGAGCAGCTTGACCGTATGGTACGCCAGAAGTGCCCATCCAACCAATCCAACTTGTGGGAGATGCTTCTAGAAGCGTGGGGTGCAATTTCACAAGCTTACCTCAACAAATTAACAGCTAGAATGTCAAAGGTGTGCAATGCTGTAATTGCTGCAAAAGGAGGATTCTTTGACGAAAGCAAAGGTTGATGTAAAAACAATGTTATTTCAAATACAAATCATTATTTCTAACCTTGTCAATGTCTTGACTCTATTTTCTCTTCATTTCACAACGCATGGTGGTGAATAAGTGTGACTTTTCATGGAAAACACAAAATTGTTTGGGTGACCCCAAACTTTTGAACGGTAGTGTATATATATATATATATATATATATATATATATATATATATATATATATATGCAGCAGCTAGGGATGATTTTCAGGGAAGGGCTTATATTTAAAGCCCTTCTCCGAAAAATCACTACAGGGGTTGCTGACATCCCACTGCTCTCAATGGGGCGCCGGCAGCAGTGGTAGCCCCATTGAAAGCAATGGGCATTGAGCTTTGCTCACGTGCTTTTTTGGCACATCCGTGCAGCGCTGTTTTGCACACACATATGCGCGTGCAAAACAACGATCGTGTTAGTGAGACCTTGGGCTGCTTTTACATCTGCATTTGGGTTTCAGTTTCCTGTTCTGTTATGGGAACAGGAAAGGGGAATCCTCTGACTGAACGGGTCTGTCTTATGGCGAAGGACTGAGTTTAATGGTGTCCATTTGGTCTCCGTTCAGCTGTACAGCATTTTATCGGATGAGAAGGTCCTGCATACAGCACCTTTTATTCTGGCATTTTCTGCCATATCTGTGCTGAATGGAGTTTCCTAACATAAATGTAATATCAGCCAACAGGGTGTGTATTCATTTGCATACGCTATATTGAGAAAGGGCAGGCACTAATATGACTTTATTATATATCTATAGATAAGAAAGGTAGCAACTCTGGTGTGTTTGTGCCGTGTGAGTACATGATGACATAAATTCAGACAGACACAAGTGTGTAGGTTCAACACCTGCTGTAGTTTGAAGACAGCAGAAGTTTCTTCGGTGAGTACCTGCTTTACTACTCATATAGATATCTGGGTTGTTGCAGTATAAGGGCTTATGCAGATGACCATATGTGCAATTGTACACGCATCAGCGTAATGCATTTGTGTCATCAACGAGAGAGATTAGTGTACATATTGGCGCATAGTACTGAATTTTTGGCACATGCAGGGCCTGTTTACATGCCCGCGCAAAACACCCTTCCCTGATTCAAACTGCTATTTAGCCTAATGAGGTCCAGATGTGTTCTGTTTTTCATGGATTTGCACAGCGTGTTGTGCATCTGCACTCGTATTTGCGTTCTTTCCATAGACGTCTATGGGGGCCTTTGCTGAATAATACACAGAAAGAGAGAACAGGACCACATAGGTCATGTTCTCTCTTTCTGAAAATGCGTGTGCCAAACACTTTTCTGAAAACTAACTCATTGACATGAATGGGTTCTGTTTTCTGTGCATTGCAAAAGTGAGCACAAATACGGTCATCTGAAAAAGCCCTAAGACTTGTCTGGCTGTTGTTCTCCACAGTTTCCTTTGAAACTACCATTTTTATCTGGATCTCTGGTTTCGTGGTGACTTTTCTAGGCCACAGTCCATCATTTTTCGTTTCTTCATCTGAAGCTGTAGCTGTTAAAGTTGTTTTCTAAATAGTTGCTAATTGCCTAGAAATGAACATATACACTATGTGCAGACGTGTACAGTACAGGGTGGGCTTCTATCTTTCTGAGATACAGGTATAAGCTATAGGCCACTCTCCTACATGCGCTTGTAAAATGGCTGCGTTTTTTTTAATGCGTTTTCAGCCGCGTT
The DNA here is from genome assembly GCF_035609145.1 of Eleutherodactylus coqui. NCBI lineage: Eukaryota > Metazoa > Chordata > Amphibia > Anura > Eleutherodactylidae > Eleutherodactylus > Eleutherodactylus coqui. The sequence continues at coordinate 89,056,771 of NC_089837.1, forward strand.
GACTTGCGTTCATGACAGTGTTTGACTTCGTTTTCTGCACAGTTATAAACACCGCCAAGCAAGCTGAAAATACCAGAACTGAAACGCGTAGCTGATTTACCGCAGATTTTGTTGTATATTTTGGCGCTGATTTGCAGAAGATTTTACCTTTTCAATTGAATTCAAATTTAAGGGGTGAAATCTGCTGCAGAATCCATGACCAATTCTGCAGCAAATCAGCAACCTGTGAATGTGCCATAAGGCCTCCCTCACACAGGCGTTTTTGTACAGCATTTAGCGCTGCGTTCTCAGCGCTGTGTTAAATGCTGTACAATGCTCCCATTCATTTCAGTGGGGCTGCTCACACACATTTCAATGCTGTCCTTTGAAAGTGATATATGTTCTATTTTTGGTGATTTTCATCCCTGTGTTGCCCATTGAAATGAATGGGCAGCAGTTTAAGCACTACTAAAACACACCCCAACTTGGTACGTTGGCAGCGTTAAACACAGGCTGCTACCCTTATTTTCGGGGGCGGTGCTTGAAATATAAGCCCTACCCTGAGAGCTTGCAACAGGTTCCCTTTATAATGTAGCTCTGTACTACAATTGGTGTGCAGCTGTATTGTGCCTCAGTATGGTAAGATATGTAGTATGGCACACAGAAACAAAGCGTTTTCTTTTAAATTACAGGGTGATGATTATTAAACTAGAGGTGCCTCCCCATTCTCGCACTGTCACCTCCTAAAGCCAGCACACCAGCAATGATTGCATCAGATTCAAAACTGCAGGCTGTGCATGTGTGTTCCCATAGAGATTGGCTGGCCTCTATAATATCGTTCACATTGCAGATTTAGTTGCATGCAGTCGCTCCTCCCCAATCTGGGCTGGGTTGAGTGGGTAGCTGCATATAAGTCTGCAGTGGACAATTTAGCTCCTCCAGTTTATAGTCTGGCTCGCTGCCTTTTGTTACAGTCTACGGCGATTGTGCCTACCCTACGGCGATTATGCCGGCCTCATGGCGATTGTGCCTGCTCATCGGCGATTGCGCCTGCTCTGCAGCTTATCAGGTACTGCATTTGTGGCTCTTTTCCAGGAAATATGCTTTTATTTTCCCTCTTACGTCTGTTATTTCCCATAGAGATTAAGTGTGCTGATGTTTGGGGGTGAGAACAGAGAACAAGGCAAGTAAAAACAGATCCAGACTTCTGGGAACCTGCCCCCTGAGCACCATGACGTGGTTTTTGGTGCTGATAGGTGGTGACTGGCTCCCTACAAGAACACAGGCTCCGTGCACACGTCTCTGCTATGTACATGAGGCCTTAGTCTATTTTGTAGTATAAATACATTGAATTCTGCATAGATTGGAAGCTAATAGCTGTTTTTACATGGTTTTAATCATATTTATGCTAATGTATTCACTTTCTTCTTCCACAGCTTAGTCATTGGACATGGCAACTGTGTTGAACCAATTAAAGATTTTCTTGTTTCTGCTGTTATTGGCAGTCCTAGGCTTCATGACCATTTTAGACGAAAAAAGCGCCTGCGTAATGAGTTTCTTCACCTGTAAAGATGATTTGTCGGACACAGCAAAGCAAATATTCAGATCCTACAATGTAATCCCAAGTGCTGTTCTTCGGCAAGGAAACGGTATATTATTTGTGGAGACCACAGATAGAATGGACGAACCACCCTTAGTGTTGTGCTCAATTGAATCAGCAGCCCGAGAAGGATGAGAAGAAAGCCCGAGAACGCTTCCCATCCCTCTCATCCTACCAGAATATCTACTTCTTCCCTCTGCGATTGGAGAAATTATTTGCAGACACACCATTTCTGCCCTGGTATGAGAAGGTAAGGAATGGTAGATGCATGTATACTATTTAGGGAATTGTGTACATACTAGTAGAAAGCCTATCCCAGGAATGGCGTCTACTGTATGTATTAAATATGTGTGTGTATATATATGTATATATATATGTATATATATATATATATATATATATATATATATATATACAGTGGATATAAAAGATCCCCTTCTTGTCTATTGTTGATCTTTTCAAGGAAGCACATAGTATTCATCTCGTCATACCATTCTAGGGCACAGGGGGTTGTACTATCTCTTCAATATCTAGGGATCAAGATTTTAGCTGCATTTATAAGACATAAGAAAATTGATTTGTTCTTCATTAAAGAGCCAAATGTATCCAAGTTCAAAAAGAGAGGGAGGAGAGAGTAATATTAGTTTTGAGGCAGAGTAATCTTTGTATTTCCTCCCAAAGTGGTCTTATTATTGTTTAAGCATCTCCAACAGAGGGGGGGGGGGGGGGGGGGGGGGGATAATCTGGATGTATTTTGTTAAGTAATACCGGGGTTTTGTACCACCTAGATACAATTTTATAATTTAGTTCTTGAAACCCAGAGGAAGACTATGCCGAATGTGAGTTCTGTAGGATTTTCTTTATCTCGACTGCAGAGAAAATAGTATTTAATTCTGTCTCCCATTGGTGGATAAAGGTAGGTTGCTGATCGTTCTGCGTCAGGGCTCTATATGTTTTAGAAATTGCATTTTTAACAGGTATGGGCTTCCACAATAGTTTGTGGAATAGAAAGTTCAGGTCTGTGCCAATAATGTCTGGAGAGTGAATTATAAATCCGTCCCTAATAATGCGTAGGTCTTTGTGTTTGAGGAAGGTCTCCCCCAGACGATAAAAATAGGTTAGTCTCTTGTGTAATTTTTTGTTTGAGTGCTCTAAATTCATTGGGGATTAGTGGGAGGAGGAGAGCAAAGTCACTTATCTGGGGTATGGGTTTGTGTTTTTTATTAGTTTTATGCCATATATTGAAGGTTAGTTGGGTGAAGAGGTTTTAAATCTCTTTGAGTTTGATTTTATTGTATTGAGTGGCCCATAGTAGAGGTTTCTGATTACCATGTAGAGAAAAACGTTCCAGCTCCACCCATAATTTGGATTCTGATTGGTGGGTCAGATCAACCAGACGGTTCAGGTGTGAAGTCATCCTATATTTTGAAATCTGAGAGGCTGAAGCCACCTGATCTTTTTTCTTTTATAAGGGATGCTTGCTTAACTCTATGACCCTTCCCCTGCCAGATGAATTTTGCTATTAGGCATTTCAACTTGGTAAAGAAGTTATGTTGGATTTCTCTTGACAGGGTTTGCAGTAAATACAGAAATTATGGCAAGCATATCATTTTAAGTAGATTCTTCCTGCTGAACCATGAGATGGGCAGAGAGCTCCAAGAAATTAGATCTTTTTCAATATTCTTCATCAGGGGTACAAAATTTCCATCAGAGGGGTATAGGGGTCGCTTTGTAATGAACACAATAAAGACACATCTAATGATGTAATTTTTTAATCAAGGAGGATTCCCACGTGCTACTTGTTAAACAATTCTCTACTTATGGTACTTTGAGTCGTCCTTGGAGTCAGGATTCTGACGGCAAGCAAGCACCCCAGATGACTTCCCTGCAGAGCATGGTATGGTGGTTGTGCTGCTGGAATCTTTACATTCTTGTAAACAGGGATACAAATTTAAGTTGTAAAGATCTGTGAGGTTTGGGGATATTCTTGCCCCTAGATAAGTAATTCATTTACTCGTATTTTTAAATGGTAAAATTTTGGAATCTTCTGTCCCAGAGCCCGTCTCTACATTTATATTTAGCAGTTCTGATTTAGGTTTAATTTAAAGCTAGGTATTTGACTGAAATTTCAAAACTCTTGCAAAATGGGAAGGATTGAGTTTTTAGGCTCTGGGAGAAAAAGCAGCATATGATCTGTGTATAAAGCTGTTTTAAAGCTGCATTTCATACCAATGATTTTGCTATTCTGCCTAATTTTCCCCAGGAGCGTCTCCATAGTAAGTACAAGCAATCCTGTCTAGTTCAGTTTGGGATCTGGACTGCGAGGGAGGGTTCAAAGTTTTTTAAAATTCTGGCAGAGGGAAGGGTGTACAAGGCCATAATCTTATCAAGGCCATAATCTTATCTATAAATAAATCTGGGAAGCCAAATTTTTGGAGCCATTTTGAGGAACGACCAATCCACCCTATTAAAAGCCGTCTCTGCATCAGTGGTGAGAAGGGCTAATGGCGATTTGTTAAATTGAGCTAAATGCAATAAGTTGAATAATTTAGGTGTGTCTTTTGTTTCTCTGTTTGGTATGAAGCCATTCTGTTCTAGGTTGATTAGACTAGGTAAAATTGGTTTCATTCTGTTAGCTAGAATCTTAGTGCACAGCTTAACGTCATTACTAATAATGATATGGGCCTATAGCTCCTACATAAGGTGGCATCCTTTCCCTCTTTGGGGATTAAAGTCACGTGATCTGTCAACCCCTCTTTTTGGAAAGGGTTTCCTTTGCTAATGGAATTGAAATACTATATTAGATGAAGGAAAGGATTTCTTTGAAGATTTTGTAATATAATGACCCGAAACCATCAAGATCTGGGCTTTTTCCATTTGGACTTGTCTGAATACTTTCCCCCACTTCTTGAGGAGTAATCAGTTTATGAAATATTTGCAATTGATTTGTGGGTATACAAAGGAGATTAACAGAGTCCAGGAAGTTGCAGATCCTTTGGTATTTATCTGGTAATGACTCTATGGGACCTTTGATATTATATAAATTGTTATAATATGCATGAAAGATTTTGAATATGTCCGAAGTTATATAATGTAGTTCATCATTTTTTATTTTTACCTTTGGGGATAAAATACCTTTAGTATTCTGATTCTTAATCAGGGCTGCAAGGTTTTAACCACATTTCTCGAAGAAAGCATAGCGCTTATATCTTACAAAGAAGAGGTACTTCTCCAGTTTTTGGTTGAGGAGCCCCTTTAATTTAATGCGCAGGTTGAAAAGGTCCTTTTCGTGGTGGTGTGAAAATGTTTTGTTGCAGGTTTCTATATGCTTAATCTGTTCAAGAATATATATATCTTCACTCTCTTTTTTCTTTTCTCTTCCTTGCACCCAGTTCAATGAATAAACCTCTTATTACAGCCTTATGGGCCTCCCACAGAATAGAGTGGTAGTATGGCTCCAGAGCATTCTCCCTGAAATAATGCTGTAGACTCTTGTGTATATATTCAATATCTTTTTTGTTTTTCAATAAATTATCGTTTAGTAACCAGTTGGATGCAGACCTCCTCCTGGGGGAGATAGACAATCTAAAGAAAACAGGGGAGTGATCTGAGTAAAGAATAGGCTTGGAGACTGTATCCAACAGTGAGTGTGTGATGTACATGTAATCAATTCTCAAGTATTTTTTATGAACCAGGGAGTAAAAGGAGAAATCCTTTGTGTCTGGATTGAGTGCTCTTCATGGGTCCACCAAGTTGAGATCCGCCAACAGCTTCTTTTTTAAAAAACATTTTCTTTTTATTGAAAGAATAAGAGAGAGTTGCCAAAGCAATTAAGGACATTCGGATCTCGCAGGACCCGGATAAAACATGCATGTAGAATACAAACACATAAAACATTGTACTGGCAAATATTTGAAGGGGAAATGGGGTGTAGGGCTGTCGGGTGGGGGGAGGGCAGTGGACAGGGGGGGGGGAAGGGAGGGGAGATGGGGGAAACGAACAGCAAGTTGTAAACTCATTAACAGGCATGGAAAATGAGGCAGGTCATTGTAGCTGGTGAAAAGTCGTCTAATAAATTTAATTGTCTAAAATGTTTCTGTTTCCCTTAAACTGGATCCAGGGCCTCCAGAGGGTTGTGAAATTGTCCTTAGTCCCCGACTCCCGGGCCAGAACCTCTTCAAAGCAAAATATTTGTGTGACCCTTTCCCTCCAGTGGGATAGTTGTGGGGCTTCCTTCTCTCTCCAGAAAAGCGGGACCATGAGCATGGCCGCTGCCAACAAAATTGTCGGCAAGCTTTTGTTTGAAGGATTAAATTGACTAGTGGGCAGCCAAATCACGATCTCCTCCAGTCTAAAGGAGAAGGAAGTGTGGCATATTTTATTAATAGAATTAGTGACTGACTGCCAAAAGGGTTTGATCTTTAAGCATTGCCATCACATGTGTAGGGCGGCTCCCTTTTCTTCCTCGCATCTCCAACAGACGTTTGACGATGCAGGGGTTGTTTTTGATGTTATAACAGGGGTCCTGTACCACCTAGTCAGGATCTTGTAGGAGTTCTCTTGAATTCTAACGCATCTGGAGAAACCGGGTGAGTTTTTCAGTACTTTAAGAGTCTCCTCCCTGCTGAGGTTGAGTCCCAGCTCTCTCTCCCATTCCCTGAGAAACTAGGGCCTCTCAGGAGAGATCTGTAAGGGAAGGCCTTTGTATAGACTCCCGACTAGTTTCTTCGGACGGGAGGGAGATGTATGTCTCGAACCAGAGGGGGTCCCTCAGGTTGCATACGTTAGTTGTCTGGAAGCGCCTCAAGGAGTGATAAAGACCTGCTCTGCTAAGGAAGTTAACGGCAAAGTGAGGAAAATCAGTATCCAATTGCGTCTGATTTGTTAATTTAGGGCCTTTGAGAATGTCGTAAATTGTGATGTCCTTGTGTTTATCCCAGATCCCCTCTACCTGAAGTGGTCTGTTCACTAGAATGGCTGGGATAAAGGAGGCTGGGATCATAGGGGGTAGGGATTTTTCTTCAGTTGTCCCCATACGTACTGACCTAAGTACTCTGATTGTACTCTTTGTGATAGGGCTGAGAGGAGTATGTTTTCCCAGAGGAGGCCCATATGCCCAGAGCAGGACCTGATTTTTCCTACCAAGTATAGTTCGTTCTAAGCCGAGGGTAGGTGAGGTAATCTCATTGTCAATCAAGGAGATCCACCTGACTATGTGAATCGCTTTATGATATAGCTGAAGATTCGGAAGACCAGCGCCTCCTTGAGGGCGTTTTTGTATAAGATAAGAGAACGCTTGGCGCGATTTATGCCCATCCCATATGAAATTTCTAAACAGTTTGTGTACTTGTGAAAAGAAAAAGCTAGGGATCTCTATTGGGACTGAATGAAGGATATAGATGATGGGTGGGAGTATATATGTGGAGATACGATTCTTTCTACCCAACCATAAAATTAGTGGCAGGTTAAATTGTTTGAGTTGATTCTTAACTTTTTAATCAGCGGGGTGTAGTTGGCGTCGTAAAGGTGAGAGGGATTGGCAGTTAATAAGATGCCCAGGTATTTGATGAATGAAGGAGGCCATCTAAAAGCAAATTGATTTTTAAGATTGCTAATGGTATGGAACGGGGCAGAGACATTCAGCACTTCTGATTTATCATAATTAATTTTAAAATTGGACAGTTTGACGAAGAGGTCAAATGTACCCATGAGAGCCAGAATAGCTTTTCTTGGGTTAGTGGTGAGGACCAAGAGGTCGTCCGCAAAGGCCGCTGTGGTGTGTGTAGAGTACCCTACCTTGAGGCCCTCAATATCCGGATTCTTCCTGATTTCTTGGAGTAGTGTCTCCATCACAAGGATGAAGAGGGTGGGGGATAGAGGGCAACCTTGTCTGGTTCCGTTTCCAATAGAGAAGGGTCTCGACAGTGTGCCGTTGACCTGGATTCTGGCCCACGGGTTTGAGTATAAAGAGAATAGGGCTCTGATGAAAGAAGGCGGGAAACCAAACCTCATGTAATTCCAGTCGACCCTATCAAAGGCCTTTTCGGCGTCCGTGGAAATCAGAACCAGCGGGAGTTTGTTACATTTAGCATAGTGTATGACGTGGATTGCTCGAGTTGTATTAAATTTCCCCTCCCTGCCCGGGATGAAGCCCACTTGGTCAGGGTTTATCAGTTTAGGGAGAAAGGGGGCTATTCTTTGGGCAAAGAGCTTTGCTAATAATTTAATATCTGCATTTATAAGTGAGATGGGACAATACTTACTACATTGATCCGGGTCCTTTCCTTCTTTGGGAATTAAAGAGATGTATGCCTCTAAGGACTGTTTCGGCAGAGAGGAGGGAGTTACACAGTTTGGTTAGGAATGGGATTAGTATGTTTGCGAACTTTGTTGTAATAAAGGATTGGGAGCCCATCAGGGCCTGGGCTCTTTCCATTAGGAATGGAAGCCAACACCTCAGCTACCTCCTCCTCTGTGACCGGACGTAGGAGAGAAAAAGCATCTTCCTTGGTCAGTCCTGGGAGTCTTAGGGTGCTCAAGAAATTGAGTGTGGCATCCTGAGGCAACTCAGAGTCCCTGAGTAAATTGTATAGAGCTGTGTAGTATTTTTCTAATTCTCCAGTCATGTCCTCTGTGGATGTCACTACAGTTCCTGTGGGGGCCCTGATCTGTGAGATAAAGGATTTCTCTTTCTGTTCTTTGATAAGTCTCTTTGTTGTTTTTGAACCTCTATCTCCGTGAATGTAAATTGCGTATTTGGAGGTGAACAGGGTCTTTGCTGATTTTATGTTTAAGACATTTTTAAGTTTGTCCCTTAGGTCTTTGAGTTCCAGAAGAGTGTTGTTGTTAGGATTGTTTCTATTTGAGGTTTTTTTAGCAGAGATTTGAGTAAGGAGGGAGTTGGTCTCCTCTCTTTGTCGCTTAACTCTGGTGCTCAAGGCTTATGTAGGCCTTGAGTGCCTCCCACACAATTGGGATGGGCATCTCATGAGAGACGTTAATTTTAAAGAATTCTTCTAGCTTTTCAGCTAAATGAGTGCAGTTGTCCCTCACGTTTATAAGTGTACAATTAAGGCGCCAATTCCACTCTCTCTTCGGCAGACTGTCCACCAACAGGGAAAGAAAAATGGGGGCGTGGTCCAAAACAGTTATCGGGCCAATATCAGTTGAGGTGACTGAGTTTATATATTTACCTGATATCAGGAGGTAGTCAATTCTATGGTAGGATGCATGAATGGGGAGAAGTATGTATACTCTCGGAGCCCGGGGTTTAGTAGTCTCCAGGCATCTCACAGGTTCAGTTCTGACATCAGGCTCCTCAGTCTGAGGGTCTGATTTCGAGAGGTCGGAGCGGTAACCGAGGTAGTATCAACTAATTGGTCTAGGACTAGATTGAAGTCCCCTCCAACCAAGCGCACACGTTCCGCAAATCCTTAGAACTTGTTCAGGATCTATGTTAGCCACAGAATTTGATTTTTATTAGGGGCGTACAGGTTGGCGAAGGATATCATTTTGTGTGCCACCGTTCCTTTTAAAAAGAAGTATCTACCACCTGGGTCCAACCCAGAACTCACAGGAACGAAGGGGATATTTTTACTGATTGCAATGGAGATGCCGAGGAATGCATGCTGTGGAACCATTGACTATAATTGTGGGTTGGGAGGTTGGGGATGCGGTTATGGCGAAAGTGAGTTTCTTGCAGAAACACCACCTCTGAATTGTATTTTTTCAAGAGAGAGAAGCTCTGAGACCTCTTCTGGGGGTTATTCCAGCCTCTGACATTAAATGAGATAATTTTAACCTCTGGGGAGAGAGTAGAGAAGAGGGAGAGAACGGGAGAAAGAGTCGCCCAAAAAGCTTAGTGGAGAATTAGAGAGAGAGAGAGAGACCGAACCTTAGGTCTCAATCTGTTGTCTCTTTTTGTGTCTTGGACTTCTAGGGGCTCTGTTGAGTAACCAGCTCTCGGGTTTCTTCAGTTGGGGCAATTGATTTTTAGTCTGGCACGGTAGCCACGATGGTATGTCAATCGGAGTTATCTCAAGTTTCTCCCATGCCTTTTCGAGATCTTTCGGTGTCCTGATGGTTATCTGCTGGCCATCTTTGAAAGTAGAGAGGCCAAACGGGTAGAGCCATCTCACCGATAGCTTTTTTGAATGCAATGCCTCCGTCAATGGTTTCAGTATACGCCTCTTGGCCAGCGTACTGGGAGCAATGTCCTGAAATAAGAGGATTTTACTATCTTCGTAGACAATCTCGCGCACGTCACTGGCCTTCTGTAGGATAGCCGCAGTGTCCAAGTAATTTAGCAGGCCACAGATGACATCCCTCGGTGGTTCCCGTGGCGACGGTTTGGGCCTTGAGGCCCTGTAGATATGCTCTATTACTATCTCGTCTGCTCTGTCTTTTCTGAGCAAGGACTGGAAGATATGTGCAGTGGCCAAGTTTAATGCCTCAGGTGCCGTGGATTCTGGTAAGCCTCTGAAGCGAATGTTCTTTCTTCGGCTTCTGTTTTCTTGGTCCTCAATTAGAAGCATTGCATGGTTTAACTGGTCTTGATGCTCCAATAGGGTGGACTGGAGAGCTAGATTGTGTTGTACCAGTTCTTGATGCGCATTTTCCAGGTCCTCAACTCTGTGGCCGATTTGTTTGACTTCTGATTTTACATCTGCCAATTCTTTCATGACCGGGGAAATAGGTTGGGTCAGAATTTTTTTAAGGAAAGAGCGGGAGATCGGGTCTCTGTATGCATCCTCAATGTGTTCCGAGGTGACTGAGGCACACTCTAAATCTGAGTCCTCCGTATGCTGTTCGACTGTATTATAAAGCGAGGATTTCTGTTTTTGTGCCGCCAGGAGTTGTGTTTTTTCTTGAGATATTTGTCCATCTCGGCTTGGTTTTTACTGCCTCTGGGTGTTTCTACTTGATCCTTGTGTCTGTCTTTTCTAATTTTCACTATTTTGTAAAAGTGTGTTAAAGTACTTCGCTGGGAGCTAATAACTCAAAATTATGCGACAAAACAGTGCTCATCTGGTCAGCTTGTTGGTAGTTACATGGGTCTCAGGGGTCTCCCTTTACATGGTGAGTAGCTAGTTACCCATATTGGGCCTTCTGTGCTCCTGCTTCACAAAGGCTGAGATTGGCTAGGTTCAGCGGGAGTACCAGGGGTCTTGTATTAGCAGCTTAGTGGAGATATCTTTGCCTTCCCGCCGTCCGAGTATTGGCTATAACAGCTACCCCCCGTCTTAGGGGGAGTTGGGGGAGTGGGTGGGGGAGAGCATGGCGACTAAATAGTCAAAGGGGAGTAAGAGAAAACGCGGGTGGCAATGTCTGAGGGTGTGCAGAGGGCAACACTGGCAGTACTAGTTGTGGGTCAGCAAGGGTGTAAGTGGTGCTTTTCAGGTAATTTACCTCTGTGCTCTTGTGTGCCCTCAACCCCCGGCAGGTGTGTTTCTTCAGGGCCCTGTCCCCTGGCCTGTTCTGCAGAGTCTGCCAGTGGTGCCTGGGTGTGGTGTAATGCAGACAGATAGCCTCTGCTTTGGGCACTCACCACTCTCTGCCGTCCGTCCGCCAGGCGCTTCAGTCCCTTCACTCTCCACGTCCACCTCCGTAGTTCTTTATGCTGCTTCCCGCTCCTCGGCGCCTTCCTTCTCTGAGACTGCAGCAGCGGTCCCCTGCCTCTAGCGTCGCCAGCGTCTCCGTCGGGGTTGCGGGCTGCCTCTGGGCCTGTCCAGGGGACAGAGATCTGGCAATGCTCCTCTCACCTCCAGAAGCCCTGCCACCGCCTCAGTCCGCAGTGACGGCGCGTCTCACAGGCAACACACTTCATTTCGCTCCCGCTGGCACAAGACCTGATCGGCCACCTCTGGAGTGGTGAGTTCCCTCCTCAGGGCAGTGTGTGGTGACCTCGGCGGGTGTGGATGGGACTTCCGCTGGTGATAAACGCCGTCTTTTTGGTGGGTAATGGCGGAGCTCAGCCTCGTGCGTCCTTCGGCCTCAGCGGCTAGGCCACGCCCACTGCCAACAGCTTCTTAATTTTTTTTTTAATTTAGGGAAGGAGACAGCTGAGGAGCCATTTGAGGTGTTTAAGGTGGGATTGAGCAGGGTGTTGAAACTCGAGTAATTGGTTAATTACATTAGTGAAAAAGAGTCTTCATGGCAATTGGGGGGATAAATATAAACTAAGGTGAATATCTTGTCACGAATTGTACTCTTGACAAAGATGTACCTGCCCTCTGAGTCCACTTTGGTATTTAGTGCTTTGAATAACATCTGCCGCATGCACGGGGGACACGGCTGCTGAAAGAGCTGAATGTGATTGGCTGAGCACCTCAGCCAATCACATTCAGCTCTTTCAGTAGGCAGGGATTTTAAATCCCCGCCTGCTGATAGATCAGCACCACAGAGCAGGGGAAAGCAGGAGAAGATGCAGCTGAGCCCTGGCAGCTGAAGCAAGGTGAGAATCTGTTATTTTTGTTTTTTACAGCACTTTAACTGGATTTTCAGGGAAGGGCTTATATTTAAAACGCTTCCCTGAAATCAATTGATGGGGTGCAAGCAGCAGAATACTCTACCGCAGCTGACAAGTGTGACAGCTGCGGTAGAGAATTGAAGAATTCCTCTGCTGCATCTGTCACAGATGTGGCATCAGAAAGGTAATGCAGACAGCAATACTCCATTGTACCAGGTAAGGTGGGACTCAACAATATAAATGCCAGCCACGGAAGGAGCCTGGATCCAGAGACTCCAAATAGCACTGAGAGAAAAGTAAATCCACGGCAGCAGGAAAGATGCAGTAAAAGTCCAACGTTTTATTCCTCAATATCACCCATGCAACGTTTCGATCTGTTACCAGATCCTTGTCAAGCATGATAACACTTTAAAACACTTTTAACCCCACCATTAAAAACAGATATAATACAGCTGGATGAATAATCCAGTACCTGTAAAGCATGAGCTCACATCTTCCATGGCGTCCGGTTCCTCCAGCGTCACCCGATAGTTAATACGTATGCGCGGGAGTATCAGAGTCCCGCGAGATTTCGGACGTAATCAGCCGATGTGTCATAGTAATGCACAAACTGTTACCATACAGCGCGGCACGGGGTCCCGCGGTCAGCGCGCGTCGCTCCGGCGTCGGCTCCGGTGGCCTGGAGCCCTGTGTCGAGGGCATCCCAGCAGCTTGGGGCGGCCGGTGGGCGGCGGCGTGGGAGTGTCCGCCCGTAGGGTGCCGCCCGCACTCCTCCGTTCTTCTTATACAGCAGTGGGTGGAGTGGCCTCCTCCCACTCTCCGCCCCTGGGCGGAGCCGTGTGGTTAAAAGACTGCCAGTGAGTTGAGCTCACTGCCAGTTATTGGTTCTGCTTTCATCTGGTCAGTCTGTCTGCAGTTTACCTCAGCCAATCCCTAGTTGCCGGTCAGCTCCTTCTTGCTATCCTTTGCTTAGTCTGTTTCTGTTGGTCCTGTTAGCCTCTAGTCTGGTCTGTCTCAGTCAGCACTAGTTGCTATTCAGTGTCCTGTCAGTTTGCCTGTGAGCTCCATCTCCAGCCCTGCTTGTACTTGTAAGTTCTGTTGGTTTGTTCCACCTGCCTCTTCTGTCGGCACTCTGTCCCCCGTTAGTGAGTTTCCATCTAGGTAGTCGCCAGGTCCCTAGCCAGAGCAGGGACCGTCGCCCAGTTGTCCGCTTGGGGTTAGCCAGGACCGGGGCAAGTAGGCAGGGACAGTGGGGTGCGGGAAGTTCAGGGCACCCCACCTGGCGCTCGGTGGGGCAGAGTGCCGTAGCACAAACGGCCTCAGGCTCTGTCCCACATAGTGCGCAAGCGCGGGCACAGCTAAAGCACGCGTAACCATGGCAACAACAAAATGCCTGGTATAGGAAAGAAGGAAGTGCAGTTCTGGAGTGACGAACTCTATAATCTACGGTTAGCCTTAATAGACCGAAGTGTCACTAAATCATATAGAGAGAGCATACCATGCCACTAATATCTGTATATGGACTTTGTAGAATATCGAGGAAAAAGATACCGCAACTGTTTTAGAGATGTAAACCTTATTATGTAATAGTGGGCTTAATATATCAGGTATATATATATTGCATACATTGACAAATAGTCATTAGCAAATATAAGGGAATATATACCTATAGAGTACTTTAGTATTAAATACATAATATGCTTATACACAATATTTATCTTAAAAAGTGTGACTATTGTAAATAAATAGTCCACTAAATTCAGAACCATGATATAAAGGCCACCACTGGAATAGATAATCAGTATTATATATTCAATACCACAAGCCCAAATAACGTCCATAAATGACCAAAATGAGTAAACGTCACTCCAGTATTTATCACGGTAAATTGCGATTTTGCGCGATCGCGATTTTAACATTACAAGTCCCATAGACCCCTGCAGAAAAAAAATGCTGCGAATTTCGCAGGGAAAAAAAAACGCCAGTGGGTGGGCGCCCTAAGGGTGACTACCCTTTACAGTTTTTTTTCACTGCGAAATTCGCAGCGGTTCTTTTTCTGCTGGGTCAAAGGGACTTGTAATGTAAAAATTGCGATCGCGCAAAATCGCAATTTACCGCGAAAGCGTGATTTTGCGCGATCGCGATTTTAACATTACAAGTCCCATAGACCCCTGCAGAAATAAAACTGTAGTGGGTAGTCACCCTAAGTCAAGTGTCAGGTCTTGGAAAATTAAAAGGGTTGTCCCGCGGCAGCAAGTGGGTCTATACACTTCTGTATGGCCATATTAATGCACTTTGTAATGTACATTGTGCATTAATTATGAGCCATACAGAAGTTATAAGAAGTTTTTCACTTACCTGCTCCGTTGCTAGCGTCCTCGTTTCCATGGAGCCGACTAATTTTCGCCGTCTAATGGCCAAATTAGCCGCGCTTGCGCAGTCCGGGTCTTCTTCTTTTCTCAATGGGGCCGCTCGTGCAGGATGCCGGCTCTGTGTAGCTCCGCGCCGTCACGTGCCGATTCCAGCCAATCAGGAGGCTGGAATCGGCAATGGACCGCACAGAAGCCCTGCGGTCCACCGAGGGAGAGGATCCCGGCGGCCATCTTCAGCAGGTAAGTAAGAAGTCACCGGAGTGCGGGGATTCAGGTAAGCACTCTCCGGTGTACTTTTTTAACCCCTGCATCGGGGTTGTCTCGCGCCGAACGGGGGGGGGGGGGGGGGGGGTTGAAAAAAAAAAAACCCGTTTCGGCGCGGGACAACCCCTTTAAGATCTATTTATCAGCATTTTCGATCTTTTTAGCCAGCCCTACGACAGATTTAGGAATTCCTCTGATTTATTATTTCTCCTTGAGCAATTTTCTAAGTTGTCAATTTGTAGTTTTTCAATGTAGGCTTCCTTGTGTTTATCAATGAGGATCTCTGTCACTCTCTCCGAGTGGTTAACCACCTGGGTACAAGTGCCCTCCAATGTTTGTACTCTTGAGTAAATTTGTTTGACATCTTTCTCAGCTCCGATATTTCTTCCTTAATTGCCTGAGTAAATTCTTTGAATAAGTCTCTTATACAATCTTTGGTTGGCAAGACCTTAATGTAATCTCTTAGTTCAGAGACGTCTTGTGATTGCACCTCTTTTTCGAAATCGCTATCTGAATCTGGTGGCGGGGCTAATAGAGATGAGGATTTGCCTTCTTCACCGATGTTCCTTGTTTTCATGGGTTTCAGGATTTCAGACGTGATTTTTTTGAAGAGTTGTTTGTTTTCCAGAGATCTGTTAGTATAGTATAGTATTTTTGTTTGTTTCAGGATTGGCAATTCTGGTATTTTTCCCCATTTTGTCTGCTTTCAAATATCTCTACGCTGGAAGAGAGGTAGATCTTATTTGTTCACATTAGTAAATTGTTGTCTTGCAGTTGTTTTCTGAAGTACAACGGGACCGTAGTAGAGCAAACTGTAATATATGGTGAGCTGAGACGTTGAAACGTTAGTGTTATTGGTTGAAAATGGTGACTTATCTATATGCATAGATATATTATTTTTGGTAAATTAATTTAATGCTGTAGAGATGCTCTATAGAGAAATTAATGTGATGTGATTTGCTGTAAGTATCGTTTTCAGCCACTAGGAGGTGCAATAGTCCACTAGTTGGATGCCATTAATATTAAGCTTGTGTGTAGCAAAGTTGAATTTCTTGCTGCTACCAGAAGAGGCTGTATATATTCTGAGGTGACACTGAGCAGTGAAATTCAGGCCCTTATATGTGATGGGTATCTGGCTCAATGAGATATAAGGTACTGTCTCCAAACTGCTGCTGTGCTGTTACTGGAGAGTGATGAGTGGGCACAAGAAGGTGGTCTTAGGCTGCAGGCTCTGTATGTATGTGCCAGGCATTCACCTTCTGTGATGTTAGCCCTGCTTCTCAGGGGCTTGAATGGAGTCTTGCAGACCCAGAGCAGAAGGGATTAACTTGCAGGGTCTTCAGCCCTCCACCACCTTGTGCAACCCAGTGGTGAGTCTCTCACCGCTATTTAGTTTCCACAAGTTGGCAGTCACTGCAGTGTTGGGCCCTCTCGCTGAGCCTTAGGGATAGCCACAATAGGTGTCGGGGTCCCGGGCAGGATGCATGGCCTCCGCAACGGCAGATGGATATGCCATTAGTCCTCTATCCCCGTTGGGCCACTCGGGGACCAGAAGTGTAACCTCACCAGGCCGGGTGGCTAGGAAAGCCGACGGCTTTCAATGGCGGGTAGGCTGCAACTCTCTGGGACCACCTAGGGGCACCGGCAGTCTCTCTGCACGTACCTCTCCTCACCGGGTACGCCGGGCAGCCGACGGAAGCAGTCAGGAAGTCGCTCGTATATAAAGAATGGAGGTTGTTTGTGTGGGTCTCCAGGAGCTAATCCACTTTGCGTCTGCTCTCCTCTGGCGCCCGGCCATGCCACCCTTACATTACACTTTTTATTTTAAATTTAACAAAGAAGAAACAGAAAATACAAAAGGAATGACATACTTATGCTGAAGAGCATGTCCAGCATGAAATTATACATGTTATTGAATGCAAGATCTGTTATTAATACAGGTAAAGCTTTGTTCAAACCTTATAATGAAGGAATAATATAATACGTCATTTGTGCATTGAATGGTAACTAAGAACCTATAACTGTAATTTGCGGTTACCATGTATAACATATTTGCTTTGAGGCCTAGGGGCTATAATTTAAGGCGTTTAAGATGTTCAAGACACGGAAGAGTTTGGAAGGAGAGGTATAGTAAAAGGCATTATGGACTAAATAGGAGAGGGAAAGTAATTTAACCATAGGTTCCAATTGGATAAAAATGAATTTAGTGTTCTGTTTTGGATTGCCACCATTTTCACATTTGTGCAGTTGGATGAGACTGCAGAAATTATTTCTTCTATGGAAGAAGTCTTAAAACTTTTCCAATTCCGAGCACCTGAGAGATGGGTTACATGAAGTACAGTAAACCTTTGAGTAGCATTGCTCTTAAGTAACACGGTTTTCAACTTAGGTAAATGTGTCAGGGCAGCGGCGGTCCCTCAAATAAAGTTGCATTCCTCATATAAGGGCGCCGACTGCTCCATGACGCCAGGCGCCGCTCAGTGAGCCAGCGCGCAGCTGATGCCAGTCACTTCCTGCTTCTCCTGCATCAGCGCGCGCCTACTCCTCCCCCTCCCCTCTCCACAGTGCACAGTGCCGGCTGAACGTTGCTGTATCTGCCTGCCTCCTGACACAGTACAGCAGCTGAATCCCCAAAGTGCCGGCGAACGCTGCCTGCCTGCTGAATCCCCACTGTACTGCAAAATGTAAGTACTGTACAGATGATTACAGTACAGTAAAGAAACGTTTGCAAATAAATACTGCAGTCCTATGTCAAAGCATAGATAAGACAGTGATCTTTTTATTATAAAATGATGTCATTGAATGGCTGTGATTGGCTGAAGGCACGTGTGTTTTCTGGAGGCGGGGATTTCAAGCCCTGTGTCCAGAAAGCAACGCTCTGCCGGGGACCAGGAGGGAGCGACAGCCTGCAACAGCGCCGCAGAACGCCAGGAGAAGTGAGTAATGATTTTTATTCTTTGCTCCGCTGTATTCCCGGCGTATAAGGTGACAGTTGGGGGGTCGTCTTATACGCCCCGTCGCCTTATACGCCGGTATATACGGTATAAATTTTTATTTTTACACATTTCTGGATGAATTGCAGGGAAGGGCTTATATATTTAAGCCCTTCCCGACAATTCATCCTGCGATCGCCGGCAGCCCATTGCTTTCAGTGGAACTTGCTGTATTGCCGGCTCCATTGAATTCAATGGTCTAACACCGTTCTTCTCTGCCACAGCTGTTACAGCTATGGCACAGGAGAACGAACTTTATGCTGACAGTGGACAGTGGGGGGGGGGGGCACTCTTGCCGCTATTGTGGCTTAATAGTGGGACCTGTGAACTTGAGATGCAGCCCAACATGTAGCCCCTCGCCTGCCCTATCTGTTGCTGTGTCGTTCCCATCACTTTCTTGAATTGCCCAAATTTTCACAAATAAAAACCTTAGCGAGCATCGGCGATATACAAAAATGCTCGGGTCGCCCATTGACTTCAAGCATCGCAAAAAGTTCGTCCCGAGTAACGAGCACCCGAGCATTTTGGTGCTCGCTCATCTCTACTTATGAACATATATATATATATATTTTTTTTGTAAATACACAGAACGTAATACTAACCCCCCACAAAAACTCATAATACCACCCATAAAGATACCACCCACGAAAACACATAATACCACCCATGAAACATGATACCACCCACGAAAAAAAAAAAAAAACAAACATATAATACCACCCACAAACCCATATAATGCATAATAATTAGAGATGAGCGAGCACCAAAATGCTCGGGTGCTCGTTACTCGGGACGAAATTATCGCGATGCTCGAGGGTTCGTTTCGAGTAACGAACCCCATTGAAGTCAATGGGTGACTCGAGCATTTTTGTATATCACCGATGCTCGCTAAGGTTTCCATTTGTGAAAATCTGGGCAATTCAAGAAAGTGATGGGAACGACACAGCAACGGATAGGGCAGGCGAGGGGCTACATGTTGGGCTGCATCTCAAGTTCCCAGGTCCCACTATTAAGCCACAATAGCGGCAAGAGTGGCCCCCCCCCCTCCCAACAACTTTTACTTCTGAAAAGCCCTCATTAGCAATGCATACCTTAGCTAAGCACCACACTACCTCCAACAAAGCACAATCACTGCCTGCATGACACTCCGCTGCCACTTCTCCTGGGTTACATGCTGCCCAACCCCCCCCCCCCCGCACGACCCAGTGTCCACAGCGCACACCAAACTGTCCCTGCGCAGCCTTCAGCTGCCCTCATGCCACGCCACACTCATGTCTATTTATAAGTGCGTCTGCCATGAGGAGGAACCGCAGGCACACACTGCAGAGGGTTGGCACGGCTAGGCAGCGACCCTCTTTAAAAGGGGCGGGGCGATAGCCCACAATGCTGTACAGAAGCACTGAGAAATCCAATCCTGTGCCACCTCCATCAGGAGCTGCACACGTGGGCATAGCAAGGGGGAACCTATGTGCCACACACTATTCATTGTGTCAAGGTGTCTGCATGCCCCAGTCAGACCGCGTTTTTTTATAAATAGTCACAGGCAGGTACAACTCGGCAATGGGAATTCCGTGTGCACCCACAGCATGGGTGGCTCCCTGGAACCCACCGGCTGTACATTAATGTATTCCATTGCAGTGCCCATCACAGCTGAGGTAACGTCCAATTAAATGCAGGTGGGCTTCGGCCCACACTGCATGCCCCAGTCAGACTGGGGTTCTTTAGAAGTGGACACATGCAGTTACAACTCCGTGTGGACCCACAGCATGGGTGGGTGCTAGGAAGCCACCGGCGGTACATAAATATATCCCATTGCATTGCCCATCACAGCTGAGGTAATGTCATGTTTAATGCAAGTGGGCTTCGGCCCACACTGCATGCCCCAGTCAGACTGGGGCTCTTTAGAAGTGGACACATGTAGTTACAACTCCGTGTGGACCCACAGCATGGGTGGCTCCCTGGAACCCACTGGCGATACATAAATATATCCCATTGCAGTGCCCAACACAGCTGATGTAACGTCAGCTTTTATGCAGGTGGGCAAAAAATTAATTGGATTACACTGTAGGCGAGGGCCCCAAAAAATTGGTGTACCAACAGTACTAATGTACGTCCGACAAATTGCTCATGCCCAACCAAGAGGGCAGGTGAAACCCATTAATCGCTTTGGTTAATGTGGCTTAATTTGTAACTAGGCCTGGAGGCAGCCCAGTTAAAATAAAAATTGGTTCAGGTGAAAGTATCAACGCTTTAATGAGCATTGAAACGTATAAAAATTGTTCACAAAAATTATATGACTGAGCCTTGTGGGCCTAAGAAAAATTGCCTGTTCGGCGTGATTACGTGAGGTTTCAGGAGGAGGAGCAGGAGGAGGAGGATGAATATTATACACAGATTGATGAAGCTAAAAGGTCCACGTTTTTGATGGTGATAGAGAACAATGCTTCCATCCGCGGGTGCAGCCTACGTATTGTTTAGGTATCGCTGCTGTCCGCTGGTGGAGAAGAGAAGTCTGGGGAAATCTAGGCTTTGTTCATCTTGATGAGTGTAAGCCTGTCGGCACTGTCGGTTGACAGGCGGGTACGCTTATCTGTGATGATTCCCCAGCCGCACTAAACACCCTCTCTGACAAGACGCTAGCCGCAGGACAAGCAAGCACCTCCAGGGCATACAGCGCGAGTTCAGGCCACGTGTCCAGCTTCGACACCCAGTAGTTGTAGGTGGCAGAGGCGTCAGGGAGGACGGTCGTGCGATCGGCTACGTACTCCCTCACCATTCTTTTACAGTGCTCCCGCCGACTCAGCCTTGACTGGGGAGCGGTGACACAGTCTTGCTGGGGAGCCATAAAGCTGTCCAGGGCCTTAAAGACTGTTGTACTGCCTGTGCTGTACATGCTGCTCGATCTCCGCACCTCCCCTGCTACCTGGCCCTCGGAACTGCGCCTTCTGCCACTAGTGCTGTCGGATGGGAATTTTACCATCAGCTTGTCTGCCAGGGTCCTGTGGTATAGCAACACTCTCGAACCCCTTTCCTCTTCGGGAATGAGAGTGGAAAGGTTCTCCTTATACCATGGGTCGAGCAGTGTGTACACCCAGTAATCCGTAGTGGCCAGAATGCGTGCAACGCGAGGGTCACGAGAAAGGCATCCTAACATGAAGTCAGCCATGTGTGCCAGGGTACCTGTACGCAACACATGGCTGTCTTCACTAGGAAGATCACTTTCAGGATCCTCCTCCTCCTCCTCCTCAGGCCATACACGCTGAAAGGATGACAGGCAAGCAGCATGGGTACCGTCAGCAGTGGGCCAAGCTGTCTCTTCCCCCTCCTCCTCATCCTCCTCATGCTCCTCCTCCTCCTCCTGAACGCACTGAGATATAGACAGGAGGGTGCTCTGACTATCCAGCGACATACTGTCTTCCCCCGGCTCTGTTTCCGAGCGCAAAGCGTCTGCCTTTATGCTTTGCAGGGAACTTCTCAAGATGCATAGCAGAGGAATGGTAACGCTAATGATTGCAGCATCGCCGCTCACCACCTGGGTAGACTGCTCAAAGTTTCGAAGGACCTGGCAGATGTCTGCCAACCAGGCCCACTCTTCTGAAAATAATTGAGGAGGCTGACTCCCACTGCGCCGCCCATGTTGGAGTTGGTATTCCACTATAGCTCTACGCTGCTCATAGAGCCTGGCCAACATGTGGAGCGTAGAGTTCCACCGTGTGGGCACGTCGCACAGCAGTCGGTGCACTAGCAGATTAAACCGATGTTGCAGGGTGCGCAGGGTGGCAGCGTTCGTGTGGGACTTGCGGAAATGTGTGCAGAGCCGGCGCACCTTTCCGAGCAGGTCTGACAAGCGTGGGTAGCTTTTCAGAAAGCGCTGAACTACCAAATTAAAGATGTGGGCCAGGCATGGCACGTGCGTGAGGCTGCTGAGCTGCAGAGCCGCCACCAGGTTACGGCCGTTGTCACACACGACCATGCCCGGTTGGAGGCTCAGCGGCGCAAGCCAGCGGTCGGTCTGCTCTGTCAGACCCTGCAGCAGTTTGTGGGCCGTGTGCCTCTTATCTCCTAAGCTGAGTAGTTTCAGCATGGCCTGCTGACGCTTGCCCACCGCTGTGCTGCCATGACACGCGACACCGACTGCTGGCGACGTGCTGCTGCTGACACATCTTGATTGCGAGACAGAGGTTGCGTTGGAGGAGGAGGAGGAGGAGGGTGGTTTAGTGGAGGAAGCATACACCGCCGCAGATACCAGCACCGAGCTAGGGCCCGCAATTCTGGGGGTGGGTAGGACGTGAGCGGTCCCAGGCTCTGACTCTGTCCCAGCCTCCACTAAATTCACCCAATGTGCCATCAGGGAAATGTAGTGGCCCTGCCCGCCTGTGCTTGTCCACGTGTCCGTTGTTAAGTGGACCTTGGCAGTAACCGCGTTGGTGAGGGCGCGTACAATGTTGCGGGAGACGTGGTCGTGCAGGGCTGGGACAGCACATCGGGAAAAGTAGTGGCGACTGGGAACTGAGTAGCGCGGGGCCGCCGCCGCCGCCATCATACTTTTGAAGGACTCCGTTTCCACAACCCTATACGGCAGCATCTCAAGGCTGATAAATTTGGCTATGTGGACGGTTAACGCTTGAGCGTGCGGGTGCGTGGCGGCGTACTTGCGCTTGCGCTCAAACACTTGCGCTAGCGACGGCTGGACGGTGCAGTGCGAGACATTGCTGGATTGGGCCGAGGACAGCGGAGGTGAGGGTGTGGGTGCAGGCCAGGAGACGGTAGTGCCTGTGTCCTTAGAGGGGGGTTGGATCTCAGTGGCAGGTTGGGGCACAGGGGGAGAGGCAGCGGTGGAAACCGGAGGCGGTGAACGGCCTTCGTCCCACCTTGTGGGGTGCTTGGCCATCATATGTCTGCGCATGCTGGTGGTGGTGAGGCTGTTGGTGGTGGCTCCCCGGCTGATCTTGGCGCGACAAAGGTTGCACACCACTGTTCGTCGGTCGTCAGGCGTCTCTGAAAAACTGCCAGACCTTAGATCACCTTGGCCTGTGCAGGGTGGCATGGCGTGAGGGTGCGCTTTGGGAAACAGTTGGTGGATTATTCGGTCTGGCCCTGCCTCTACCCCTGGCCACCGCACTGCCTCTTGCAACCTGCCCTGCTGCTGCCCTTGCCTCCCCCTCTGAAGACCTGTCCTGAGTAGGCGTTGCAAACCAGGTGGGGTCAGTCACCTCATCGTCCTCCTGCTCTTCCTCCGAATCCTCTGTGCGCTCCTCCCTCGGACTTACTGCCCTTACTACTACCTCACCGATAGACAACTGTGTCTCATCGTCATCGTCCTCCTCACCCACTGAAAGGTCTTGAGACAGTTGCTGGAAGTCCCCAGCCTCATCCCCCGGACCCCGGGAACTTTCCAATGGTTGGGCATCAGTGACGATAAACTCCTCTGGTGGGAGAGGAACCACTGCTGCCCAATCTGAGCAGGAGCCCGAGAACAGTTCCTGGGAGTCTTCCCGTTCCTCAGAATGTCTCATTTTCATGGAGGGAGGAGGCTGGGAGGAAGGAGGAGCAGCAGACAGAGGATTCGGATTTGCAGCAGTGGACGGCGCAGAACTGTGGGTGGACGATAGGTTGCTCGAAGCACTTTCTGCCATCCACGACAGGACCTGCTCACACTGCTCATTTTCTAATAAAGGTCTCCCGCGTGGACCCATTAATTGTGCGATGAATGTGGGGACGCCAGAAACGTGCCTCTCTCCTAATCACGCAGCAGTCGGCTGCGATACACCTGGATCAGGAGTTCGGCCTGTGCCCACACCCTCACTTGGCCCTCCGCGTCCTCGGCCGCGTCCACGTCCTCTAGGCCTACCCCTACCCCTCAGCATGCTGTATTACCAGTGATTTGATTTCCCAGGCAGGAAATAAATTGGCGCAAGCCTGCTGTTAAACGTAGCTGGCTGCGTATGATTTCTTTACGTTCTCCACCCACCACACACGTACCCAGAACGCTGAGGACTGTCAGAGGCAGGCCAAATAGAATTTTTTCCCTTTTTTTTCAAGGAAAGGCCCACTGCGTATATTCAATCAATAATAAATATGTCTTCTGGCCCTGCAAATGTGTCACAGAACTGCAGGGTTGCAGAGTTATTAACTACAGCAGAGCAGTGATTTCCCAGGCAGGAAATAAATTGGCGCAAGCCTGCTGTTAAACGTAGCTGGCTGCGTATGATTTCTTTACGTTCTCCACCCACCACACACGTACCCAGAACGCTGAGGACTGTCAGAGGCAGGCCAAATAGAATGTTTTCCCTTTTTTTTCAAGGAAAGGCCCACTGCGTATATTCAATCAATAATAAATATGTCTTCTGGCCCTGCAAATGTGTCACAGAACTGCAGGGTTGCAGAGTTATTAACTACAGCAGAGCAGTGATTTCCCAGGCAGGAAATAAATTGGCGCAAGCCTGCTGTTAAACTTAGCTGGCTGCGTATGATTTTTGTTTACGTTCTCCACCCACCACACACGTACCCAGAACGCTGAGGACTGTCAGAGGCAGGCCAAATAGAATGTTTTCCCTTTTTTTTCAAGGAAAGACCCACTGTGTATATTCAATCAATAATAAATATGTCTTCTGACCCTGCAAATGTGTCACAGAACTGCAGGGTTGCAGAGTTATTAACTACAGCAGAGCGGTGATTTTTCGCAAGCAGGAAATAAATTGGCGCAAGCCTGCAGGCCAAATAGAATGTTTTCCCTTTTTTTTCAAGGAAAGGCCCACTGCGTATATTCAATCAATAATAAATATGTCTTCTGGCCCTGCAAATGTGTCACAGAACTGCAGGGTTGCAGAGTTATTAACTACAGCAGAGCGGTGATTTTTCCCAGGCAGGAAATAAATTGGCGCAAGCCTGCTGTTAAACGTAACTGGCTGCGTATGATTTCTTTACGTTCTCCACCCACCACACACGTACCCAGAACGCTGAGGACTGTCAGAGGCAATCAATAATATATGTCTTCTGGCCCTGCCTACACAATTCTGTCCCTGTAGTATTACTGCAGGGTGCAATGCTCTGCACAGCCGATTTTGAAAAAAAAAAAAAATGCAACACTGCTAACAGCAGCCTGCACAGTACTGCACACGGTTAAATGTGGCCCTAAGAAGGACCGTTGGGGTTCTTGAAGCCTACACTCACTCCTAACACTCTCCCTGCCTAACCACCACTTCTGTCCCTGTAGTATTACTGCAGGGCGCAATGCTCTGCACAGCCGATTTTGAAAAAAAAAAAAAGGGCAACACTGCTAACAGCAGCCTCCACACTACTGCACACGGATAGATGTGGCCCTAAGAAGGACCGTTGGGGTTCTTGAAGCCTACACTCACTCCTAACACTCTCCCTGCCTAACCACCACTTCTGTCCCTGTAGTATTACTGCATGGCGCAATGCTCTGCACAGCCGATTTTGAAAAAAAAAAAAAAGGGCAACACTGCTAACAGCAGCCTCCACACTACTGCACATGGATAGATGTGGCCCTAGAAAGGACCGTTGGGGTTCTTGAAGCCTACACTCACTCCTAACACTCTCCCTACAGCAGCTCCGGCACCAGCAGCACTTTCCCTCAGCTAACTCACAAGGCATCTGAGGCGAGCCGCGGGAGGGGCCGACTTTTATACTCGGGTGACATCTGATCTCCCCAGCCACTCACAGCAGGGGGGTGGTATAGGGCTTGAACGTCACAGGGGGAAGTTGTAATGCCTTCCCTGTCTTTCAATTGGCCAGAAAAGCGCGCTAACGTCTCAGAGAGGAGAGTGAAAGTAACCCGAACACCGCGTGGTGCTTGTTAAGAGTAACGAACATCCCGAACACCCTAATATTCGCCCGAGCATCAAGCTCGGACGAGTACGTTCGCTCATCTCTAGTCTTGAAATGTCCCAATGTAGAAAACATCAAAATATTGGTGCTAGATATAACACAGCAGGCATATTGTATAACTACTATAAATGCATATGTGTACATTGCAAAAGTCCTAACAGATCACATAGTCAGGGCATAAGGAGTTTATCAATATTAGGTAAAGTTGACCCTGCCCTGAAGCAAAACAGCAGATGCCAAGCCTGGTGCAGAAGACACCAATACTGTGTATTCTAGGTATACATGGCATGTCTTTTCATAAACAGCCCTTTTTGTACCTAATGAGCTCTTTAATTTTGGCTATGAATTGTTCAATATTTGCAGAGGGATATTGCATCCAGTGTGCAACCAAGTACCTCCATCCCTGATCGTGGATACAGAAAATACCCAAGGTTTCATGGCCGTGAAAGGAATCTCTCATGAGATCTAATACACCTTTTGGGTGTGCAGAGTTACAAATATTACATGTCCTATAGATCGGGGCAATTACCCCATGGCAATAGAGTCGAACAAATTTATGAGCACTCCCAAATATTAGGCATTAGATGTGCAGGAAAGACTTAGGTCTTTTTTCTTTTTGTTTTGTTTTTTTGTATCCTTTTTTTGTTCTTGTCATGTGAAGCATGCATTAAAGCAATGTTTCCAGTATTGCAGGAAGTTTTAATTTTTCTTTCTTAGTTAAAGCTCTAATTAAAAATTTGATAGCTTTTAAATTGTATTTACTTTGTACAGACAGGTTGGCAAGAAGTAATGAACAGACAGACTAAGGCTGCCTGTCCACGGGCGTAGCGGCATCCTTCGGCAGATCTCCGCAGTGGGAGCAGTCGCCCGGGATCGGGAGCCGGCAGATGGATCTCCGGTGTCAGCCTATCTGACAGATAGACTGACCTGGAGAATCGCTGCCATTCGGAGTATGCTGCAAATCGCTGGCCGCAAGCAGAGAATCACAATGATTTTCTGCTTCTGGACACGAGGCCAGCGCTTTCCATAGCAACGCTATGGGAAGCTTCAGATGGCGTGATCGCTGCCAATTTACCGCCGGCGAAATCACACCCATGGACAGTAAACACTGAAGTAGCTTTCCGTCTTCACCACTGTGGACACCACCGGCAAAATCTTTTTTTTTTTTTTTTTAACAACTTAAATTTATTTTTAAGGACAAATTGAAGAACAAAATGGACTGGGATGGTGGAGGCTTCAAATGTACCACCCTCTATGTTGTCCATATGCCCCAATAGGACATGTGCACATTGGTGGTCTATATGGGACAAACCCTTTAAGTTAAAAGCAGTTAAATAGTCTCAAAGTTGCTTGCTACTATTTACCCACAATGTTTTCTTCTTATTTTAATAAATCCTAGATAAACCCCAGAAGAGAAGTTCATTGGACTCATGTTAAAGCAGACGCCTGCAGACTTGCCCTGATCTGGAAGTATGGTGGCATTTATATGGATACTGATGTGATTTCAATTCGACCCATTCCTGAGGACAACTTTCTAATTGCTGAACATGACAGACGTGCTAGCAACGGTATTTTTGGCCTCTCTCCATACCATAAATTATCATGGGAGTTCATGGAAAACTTTGTACAAAATTATATAGGAGCATTATGGGGACACCAAGGACCAGGCGTCTTTACACGTGTCGTAAATAAGTATTGTGGTATTCCACAGTTTAACTCCGTGGATGACCTTAAGTGTACAAATGTCTCCTACCTTCATCCTGAACGATTCTTTCCCATTTGGTATCCATCTTGGAAAAAATACTATGAGGTTTGGAAAGTCTTACCAACTTTTAAACCTCTTATGCTCTTCATCTCTGGAACTTTATGAATGGTGAAAGGAAACCCATGGTGGTTGGAAGTAACACACTGATAGAGCATCTCTATAGGCAATACTGTCCCTCCACCTATGAAAAAATATTACATAATGTAATTAGTCACCAATAAACTTTATTATACCAAGTGACCTCATAATGTAACTGTTGGTTTTATTAGCATAACACAATGCAATGTGTTTTGTATCGATGAGAAAAAAGTGCCCTTGAAAAATCAAATGAGGATGGAAGTTTAATACAATCTGAAGCTATTAAAAGCAGAGTGTCCTTGTATTGGTGCCTTGAGGGTTTCCTGGAGCCCATATTTATCCATTGTATCCACATCCCATACACTTATAAACAGTAGCTAATGTATGTGGATGTCACATTATGTATTCATTTGTAACTACTAAACTTTGTAATGATTAGTTACTTTTCTACTGCCTGGGTGTTGCCTCCTGTGATTGGACTACCATATACTTCCTTGTCTTACTTTGCACTATTAATAAAGTTAAGATGTCCTACATAGGGGAATACTACCCTGGTGCCCTGGACACGCCTACTGCAACGTCAGCACCCCCCCCCCCCCCCAACGGAGCAACGTTTGTTTACTCTCTTGGAAATTTATATTAAGGGTAATCAAGGTACGCATATATTTTTTCTGCGGTTTCTGTTTAAAAATCAAAGTCGTTACACTATTAAGTGTTCCCAGAATGAACCCATTAGAATAACAAGTGAACCATTTTGTTCAGCTATTGGTCTAGAAAAATACAAATTCTGGGTAGGAATGACCATTTGATTGAATTAGTGAGCTCCTGAGGGAATAGAGAACCCCTGAGGGGAAGTGGCAGTTACCAAGTTAACTGTACTTTATAACTTTGTATACATCTCCTCCTTCTTCTCTCTTATGTGTACACTGTGGGCCACTATCCTGAAACCCACTAATATGTAATACACAACACACAGGACACCCCTTGATCAGGGACTGTTCCTGGTAATAAATTCTCATCATTGAGGATACGTGAGGGGCTCTTACTTCAGGCCCTCTTGAGCTCTTAATGTTCACTGCTCAGTGCTACAGAATAGCATAACAGGTCCTGGGGTTGTTTGGTTATTTGTGTTTGTCCAGCCTCACGTTTTAATGGTAATTAATAGAGATGAACGAACCTACTCGCTTCGAGTAATTACTCGATAGAGCACTGCGATTTTCGAGTACTTCAGTACTCGGGTGAAAAGATTCGGGGGGCGCCGGGGGCGGCGTGGCGGCGCGGGGGGGTAGCAGCGGGGAACAGGTAGGAGCCCTCTCTCTCTCTCTCCCCCCCCCCCACTCCCCGCTGCAACCCCCCACTCACCCACGGCGCCCACCCGAATCTTTTCGCCCGAGTACGGAAGTACTCGAAAATCGCTGTGCTCGGGCGAAAAAGGGGCGTGGACGAGTAGGCACGCTCATCTCTAGTAATTAATAAAAAATTGACTATTTTAATTTTACATCTTTCTGTGAAGGGTATTAATAAAGTTAACAATGAGCTGGTCCCTCAGAAAGAGGACAATAGTGACTTCACACACAGTCTCTTGTTCTTTCTCGGATGATGATGGCTAATTAATTTGGACACATGAGAAAACTCAGATAGTGGTACACGTCTTTTAAACGACTGCACGAGCGCTGACATCACCACTAAGGTTGTCGGCGCTCGTACAGAGCATTCAAACTGAAACACTTGCTGTAAGCTTTTCGTCCACTTCTCGCTTAGCACTTCACCTTCTGGGGGAAGCGCTGAGCGGGGCGCATTTACAGAGGATGAGAAGCTAGCGAGCCAACAAGTTTTTGTCAGCTTACAGAACCACGAACGACAAATGGGCGATTATTTTATTTATTTTTTCGCATTTGCACTGAGCGATTATCGCTCAAATTTGTTATTTTGAATCAATTTTGACCGATAAACATTACGTGTAAATAGGACTATATTGCCGATTTTAAATTTCAATCAGTATTTCAACAACTTGTAGAGGGTAATCATTTACATTCTATCTTTAATAGACCCAGTTTACATTTTGCATTATTAAGCTGGTGTCACATAGTTGTTTTTTTTTTTTTTTTCAAAGATGATGTTTCTTTGTCTTTTCATCCCTGGCAGTTTATTGTGTTTTTGCTGCCAAAAAAAGTCACATTCAGATGTTAGCTGTAGTTCAGTATGGAGTTATGATATAAACTACATACACTGGAAGCCATTGGGTAATTTTTTTTTCTCCAAGTATGGCATTTTTTAGTTTTCCCATAGGCTGTTCTATATGCAAAAAGCTACTTGTAACCAAAAAAATGACATAAAAAATTAGAAGAAATGACGTAGAGAGAGAGACTACGTGTGAAGGAATCTTATCATGATCTCTTTTTACCAAACACTACGAATAGGTCCCAAAAAGACTAGATATATAAAGCTTTTATTTACTTCCTCAAGGTTTCACATGCACATTTTTGTAGCAGATGTTCATGCAGCTTCGAGCCCAAGTCAGAAGTAGATTCTAAAGATATTGGAAATACAAAAGAAGGACTTGGGGATCATTTACAAGAACGTATTTACTTAGCATAATACAAGCGTATATTTTTTATGCATGTAATATACAGTAAATAGAACCCATTGCTGCTACCAGGCTTACCAGGGCGGACACCATCTGATTTCTTCTTATGGGATTTACTGAAGAGCTGTGTCTGCAGTAATAAGCCATATGATGGGAGGTTGCTGCCATTACTGATGTCAAATTAGCTGATGTCTTAGATGTCTGCCAAGATGCAGACTCGCATACAAAAGTGTAGAGATGCGGGAGGTGCCATTTTCAGCATGCTCTAGGCAAATCTTGTTTTTGCAACACAGAAGATAAGTGCGGATCAATTTTCATAGGAAACCAGATTTAAATGACAAAGTCAAGCCTTAGTCAGACGGACGTTTTTTCGCGCGATTTGCGCATGCGTCCGGTAATTTTATAAAACCATTGCTTTGCAATGGTATCGGACACATGAGCGCTTTTTATGCGCTTGTCCGATAAATTATAGAACAGAAATCGCAGATCGCACCTATCTGCGATCTGTGATTCCTGTTCTCTTCTCTATATGCGCTCAATGGGGCCGGCGGCAGCAGCGCCGACCCCATTGAGAACATATAGAAGACAAATCATTCTTCTCTGCCGCAGCTGTAACAGCTGTGACAGAGAAGAACGATGTTTGCCCATTGAATTCAATGGAGCCGGCAATACAGCCGCTCCATTGAAAGCAATGGGCTGCCGGCGTGCGTGGGGTGAATTGTTGGGAAGGGCTTAAATATATAAGCCCTTCCCTGCAATTCATCCTAAAATGTGTTAAAATAAAAAAAAATTGTATACTCACCTTTCCGCTGCAGCCGGAGTCCAGCCGCGGCCGCTGTCAGTTCTCCTGAACTGCTTCACGGCACTATTCAGCCGGCGGGGCTTTAAAATCCCCGCCTGCTGAATGATCTGCCTCTGATTGGTCACAGCCCTGACCAATCAGAGGCAGGTTTCACTCACACACCCATTCATGAATTCATGAATGGGTGAGTGACTGCTGCCTCTCAGCGCTGAGCCAATCAGGGGCAGGTCTGACTCACATCCATTCATGAATTCAGCAGCAGCAGCAGCACCGACCCCATTGAGAACATATAGAAGACAAATCATTCTTCTCTGCCACAGCTGTAACAGCTGTGGCAGAGAAGAACGCTGTTTGCCCATCGAATTCAATGGAGCCGGCAATACAGCCGACTCCTGAGCTGGAATATGGTTTTCTCCAGCAGGTTTCGGGGTATTCTGTAGCTTCCAAATTGTATAGTGTGCACACATCGACCAGATCAGACACAAGTTATCAGTCTCATGTTCAAAATGGCTCTCTGGGCAGGAACGTCCAGACAGCCTCTTTTATTGAAAGACATAACACCTGCCCTTTATGGGCGTTTAACAGATTACATCAGTAACATATATATATTCTTATTTGCTGGGTTATATAGAATTCCCCGCCTCCCCCTCTCCCCACCTCTCTCAAGTAGGAGCCTTTGTCTTAACAACATGTGGTCAAAACTGAAACTGAAAGTATCTTTGTTGGAGAAGTTTCAGCGTTATTTAAGAAGTTTCTGTGTGGGGGGCAGGGCTGGGGAAACATCTAAGATGAACACAAGCAATAACATATAACACTGTGATTTAACTCTTTCCTTATGCAGCAGAGTTCCACATTAGGCTGAAGTCACAAAACACACATCTTTTCACCATGCCATTGTCCAGCAATTACTATAATGAAATTATGCAGTCGTTAGCCTCTAAGAGTTAAAGTCACTACAGCTGCGTAATACATCTAGTTTAGTACAAATCGATAGACATTTTACACTGACTATTCATCATGTCTATCACAATCCCCCCTTAAAATGTCTATCCGCTAACTCTTCCCGTCAAATTTTCACAGTTCTCTGCTCGTGAGCCTATAGTCGGAGCGCGTTGAATGTTCGATTTAGGGTCTTCAAGTTGGTGTAGGACTTGTCCACTCCTTCTGGGGATGCATCCAGCAAACTCATTGTGGGAGCGGCTTTTCCAGCATCAGTTTCACAGGTCTCTCTGACACAGGGGATAACACAGCAGACTAGAACGGAAAAGATAATCAGTTCACATACAACAGCGACGTCCATCTGTGCCAGGATCCTTTATCACCCGCTCATCCATGGCGAGTACTGGTCCCAAAGGTTAGCTCTTTTTAGTTAGTGCGGTCAGCTTCTTTAATGGCAACTGCGTCTTTACCCGCGGGTCACGTGTCGTCTGGGATGTAGGTACAACAAGTCTCCCCTATCATCTTACAGACACTCCCCTTTTTAGCTAAAATCATATCTAAGGCCATTCTATTTTGAAAAGTCATAGTCAAGGTAGGTCCTATTGGTCGACCAGTCCCTATAAGGCGTCTCTAGTATAATTTATAAACCACTGCTACGTATAATAAACATAATTAATCCAGTCAACGTTTTATTTACCATAATGATCAGGAAAATGGACTCGAATCTAGTTTTAACTTGGTCTCTAATTTTTAAAACTCGTCAGGTACCCCCCTTGGCTATCCTGTGACGTCAATGTACACGTGTAGATCAAAACTACCACCAGGAGTCTCTCTTCTCGCTCTAGTATAATGTTACAATACTAGTAGTGTGCACAGGTACGCACGGCGTGGGACTCCTTAATCTTCACCCACACCAATGTCCCTCCTTGAGATAGCCCCAAAGGTGGACACATCCAGGCCGCCGACACTGACCCTACACTACCTAGTGACAAGACTGGAAGGAACCGCGTTACCTATGCGGAAAACAAGGATAGACCAACATGACAGGATAACCACAAAACACAGACAGAGTTGGATCGAGATAAACTAACTATTGGGGGTAACCTCATTATCCTCAACGTTATCTGACAGGATGTGGAGGGGCATAAGGGCTTTTGCTAAGGCACACTCCCCTGTCCAATTTCCTTCCAGACGGGTCCTCAACCTCATGTCTCCACAAAGCCAGTAAACGTCTCCTAAGGACTGGACCTGATTCTGCATCCATTCCCCTCCTTTAGTACCGTAGGAGGAACAATACCCGTTAATGAGTTCCCCAAAAATCTCCCTCCACCCTGCCCATTTGCCTGGCAGGTGTAGTTTCCAGGGTAGTCAGTAATACTCTCTCCGGTATAAAACACTTAAGTAGTTATAGAGTATTCCTTCTTCCACTACTCATGGACAGTGTAATTAGCGGAAATGTTCGTGAAGAGACTAAGAAACCACTCTTCAGCATCTACCGGGAGATTTAGGGGGACCATCCCCGAGTGTAGTCGGGCACTACCGCACACGCAACAGTTAGACTTGTTGCTCCTGTTAGTATTGTACCTCATCAACTCCAACCAGAGATTCAGGTCAGAGTAGCCAGTCGCTACTGTCAAGGTTTCCACAAAGGTAGGGTCGGCTATGATCATCATGTTTGTCAAGGTCTTTATCTCACGGCGGAGGGGGTTAATTATGGGCACGGGACTAAGTGTGGCTTCCATTCGGGTGCATCTACCATATCCCTTATTTTAAACTTCCCTAAGGGATCTGTCCTCCCGTACCGGTATGTCCCCAGACTGTAAGTCGCCCCGTCCCCCGGGCTGGATCACCCATGGTTAGTGTAAAAACTGCATTAAAACCAAGCAACATACTAAGTTCAGCCTTCCAATACCTGCTGTCCTTATTATTCTCAAGGAGGGTTATACGACTAATTAGGTATTTCCCGCTCTTATCTTTCTTATTTAAGGCACTTCGCGGTTTATAGGACGAGTCTGTTCCTGTGTTCCATCCCACTAATCCCCAATAACAGCAGTCTTCTCCCCAGACGTTATCAGTGGCGCAAACATATTGTATTCCCCGGGTATATAAGTCATATAACCAGCTGGACTGAGCTAAAACTGGCCTGCGGTGAGATCTTGCGCCTAGACATGGGACCACAGTACAATAGTCGAAAGAATATGCGGCTACTTGAGCATTGGACGAGTTATACCAGAAGGTAACCATACCCTCATATTCTTCCGACTAAGGATTCCAGTTGCCACCCTCCTCTCTCACTAGCCCTAACCAGAGTAATGTCTTCGGCACAACTAAGACTGGTCTCCCGGATCTGAAGCTTTCTTACAGCATGAAGCGTGGATCCATGTAAGTCTTTTGGCTAGTTTCACAGCTGTGGCGGTAGTCAGAAGCACCTGGTAGGGGCCATCAAATCGGGGCTCAAGAGGGTGCTTCCTGAGGAACTTCTTGACGCACACCCAATCCCCAGGCTGCAAGATATGTGTCCCAGTGTCTGCCTCTGAGTCTGGAGGAGAACACCTGTGCATAGGCTTTGATTAGTGCTTTAACAACTGAAATCACATACTTAGTCAACACATCAGATTGTAATTGTAACTACTGAGGATAGTAACAACCTAGCCTTGGGGCTAGCCCAAACAATTTCGTAGGGAGATAATGCATGATCCCCCCTGGGTTCATCTCTAACACTGACTAGGGCTATTGGATGACAGTCTTTCCAAAGTGGCATCATTTTTAGGTATCTTACTTGTTAGTGTGCCACTACGTCTCTCCACCTTTCCACTACTCTAAAGGTGGTAGAGTATGTAAAAGGCCTGGGATACACCCTGAGCAGACATGACATGTTACATTCACCTACGAAGTTTATACCTCTGTCTGACTCTGAATCACTTCTGGTACCCCATATTCACAGTTTACCTCGTTCATGAGCTTCTTTGCGGTTACCTACTTGTTTGCCTTGGTAACAAAGTCGGCCTCCAACCTGCAAAGACATCAACAACAACAAGCACGTATTCATACTTCCCAACAAGTGGGAGCTGAACGTAGTCAATTTGCAATCCCTGAAATGGGTAGAGTGGTCCCAGCAAGTGTGATGTGGCAAATTTACTTCTGCCCTGACTCACCTATGGCATAGATCATGCTGAACTGGACAAATGATACAGCAGCTACAGAGAACCCAGAAGTCGCCCGTCCTCTTTCAAGCGTCGACGTCATTGCTGCTTTACTAGGTGGGTCTTTCCGTCCATCAGCTGGGCCATCATGGGATACAGGAACTGTGGTAGGCAAGTGCTGTTGACTGTTCACCATACGCTGTCCTGTTTCTGCTGCTTCCATATTAGTCCATTTATTCTTTCCTTCCTTGCTGGCTTGTAACTGTAAAAGCCTTTAGCATATCAAAGTCCAAATTTTTGTCAATGTCCAAAGTTTTTACCACTGACTCATGCTGTCAGTATCTTTCTTCTTTCTTCCATGGCTTGAGGGCCGCTGCCTTTGCTGTGCTGTTGGCGAGGGTGTCGTCTCTCACTTCTCCAGTGTAGGAATCGGTGCGAACTCTCAACTTTGTCAGGTAGAAGTAGGGCCTCCATGAGACTCTGCACCGTTGCACCATTCTCAATTGGTTGTCCTGCTAAGGTAAAAACTGTCTGGCCTTCCATATTGGGCCGTAATCATGAGCTATGCCAGATGTATACCAAGAGTCAGTGTAAAGGGTTGCCGGCTTACCTCTCGCCACTCTACTCGCCTCAGTGAGGGCCTTCAGTTCCGCTTCTTGTGCTGAGACATGCGGATGCAGAGCTTCTGCTTCTAGGACATCTTGTTGTGTGACCACTGCATATCAGATGTGGAGTCATCAATCCTCACCCTGGTACCATCTGCAAAAAGCTCAACATATGCATCGTCAACAGAGGTTTCGGTAACTGTTTGCATACCTGCAGTTTCTTACTGTATTAGTACTAAATAATCGTGTTGATGTTCTATTTCACATGGCTCGGAATCTTGTAGCACAAAATCATTTATTTCCTTTTTATCTTATTTCATTTATTTTTTATTTTTTTTAAACCCAATAGCTGATCTACAACACCTAGATCAACTATGACCCAGATCACCTATGCCTCCCCCCTTTTGAACCAGAATACTCAATGGAAAAAAAGAGTAATCGCGTTCAAACTAGTACAACTTTGAAAAAGGAAACCAAGAGGCACAAAAACAAGCACTTTGTAGGTCAAGGTGACATTGTACACAGCGAAGTCTGAGCGAAAATCTCCTTAATTTTTTTTTTTTCAGGTCGCAGTTAGCATTTAACACAAGGGGGTGCAACACAAGTAAAATTTTACATCACCCAGTGTGATAGTATTTCAGGGAACGTCCAGCGTTTAACTTTCACTCTCCTGTCGGAATATAATTATAGCTTCAGTGTAGACTGACACTAGAATATACAAAAGACTTAAGGAAAAAACTAAAGAATACGGATGAATTAACATCCTACTCTGGGCAATTTAGTCCCTCTTTCTCACATAAAAAGTAAAATTACTTTATCAAATTGCGTGAAAAAGTTTGCTGGGTGACTATAGGGAAATTATTCCATCTATAGGAGCCTTCCTTAACATCATCTGTCTGAGCATCCATTGGAGAAGCGGGCAGTGGAAAACAGAGCCCCTGGGAACACACCATGAGAAGGCGTCCCCTGTCATGGATCTCTGGCCTCTGTCCCCCATGCATCAACTCCATTCTTCCATACACTATAAACCAGCTTAGTCATCTACTATGTCCCAAGCTGCATCTTCACAAAGGTTTGTTTCCCTGAACTTATCACACATCCAAAGTGGCCACATCTTGGAGTGTAACAAAGTCTGGTCAAACAAAACCTTACTTCAGACAATCATGAGGTTAGCACTGGATACAG
This sequence comes from Eleutherodactylus coqui, assembly GCF_035609145.1. Lineage (NCBI taxonomy): Eukaryota > Metazoa > Chordata > Amphibia > Anura > Eleutherodactylidae > Eleutherodactylus > Eleutherodactylus coqui. Next base: position 89,093,402 of record NC_089837.1, read on the forward strand.
TGGCATTGGGGAATGTAGGCCTCCCAAGTGCAGCAAAATGGCTGCCAGAGGCAGAAAGGTGCGGGGCTACAAATCTCTGAGGTGAGGCAAGATGGCTGCTGGAGGAGGAAGGGGCGGGGCTTAGTCCTATCCCAGATTGGAATGGCCGGAAGTAACATCACACACCCTGAAAGTGAGCACATGGGGGGGGAAAGTAATTTCAGGGTGGGGGCAGAGCTCACCACACTTGCTGCAGAAACATTGCAAGTGCGGCCGCCATTATAGGGAGGGGCTGTAGTCAACACAAAGGCATTACATTGTTCATAATACAGGCAATACACATGTCCCACTATACTTTCTCATCTTGAATCGCTTTCCTACATTATACCTCCTCCTAGCAATCTAAAAACACCTTTCTTTCTGCTTATCTGTCCATAACCCGACATTTCTTTCTGCAACTTTTCCTGATACTTTTCTTGTAAAACATTTCTACATGTTTTGCATATTCCAAAACATCCTGCACTGATCCCGTATTCTATTCTGCCTGCTTATTCTATCCTATTTGAAATTTCTGAACACAATAAGACTCCTTTACCAAATTCCACCTCTTATATCCCTGGTAAATCACAATGCACATTAACACTACAAAAGATAAAGGGAACAAACGGGTTAACTGGGAAATGCTTTCAGTGGCTTAACTTCAGCCCACTCTCTTATCAGTAACCCTCCCCCAATAATAAACACTGCACATTCTTTAAGCTAAACGTCTGAAACACACAAAGACTTATGATTATTTTCAATGACCAAGAGCTTCTGGAGCCTATAATTCTCTGCGTATATACCTTTTCACATATGAGAACATAACACGCTCAATCATACAGGTAAATACACTTTTTTTTTAAACCCTGCGTATTCCTCCTTCTCACATATGAGAGCACATAACACGCTCAATCATACAAGTGCATACGCGTATCATAAATTTTCCTGACCTCACTAGTCACCTAGGAGTAAGTGTGTCCCTGTGGCGCGCGCCCTCAGGCTTAAACAGCCAAGTCCGCCCTTCTGACACATTAACCCTCACAGAATTTATCTCTTGGTCTTGTACACACAATCTTTAACCGTCTCAGACACAGCAGCCACAGCATGCAAAATACCCCTAGACAGGTAACATGGTGGTAATCGGGTGGACAGAACTAGAGTTATTACCTGCCTTTCAGTGAAGGTCTAGTCTGGATCAGATACAGGCAGATTAGCAGTTGGAAATCAGCTTGACACCGGTAGATTAAAATAAAGCAATCTTACCGTGTTCTGTAGATTTTTGGGCCCCTGAGTTCCGCGTGCTATCTGCCGGTTTCTATACGTTCCAGGCTCTGACTTCACAGATCCACCCGCGCACCCAGGAACGCCAATTGAGCTGGAATATGCTTTTCTCCAGCAGGTTTCGGGGTATTCTGTAGCTTCCAAATTGTATAGTGTGCACACATCGACCAGATCAGACACAAGTTATCAGTCTCATGTCCAAAATGGCTCTCTGGGCAGGAACGTCCAGACAGCCTCTTTTATTGAAAGACATAACACCTGCCCTTTATGGGCGTTTAACAGATTACATCAGTAACATATATATATTCTTATTTGCTGGGTTATATAGAATTCCCCGCCTCCCCCTCTCCCCACCTCTCTCAAGTAGGAGCCTTTGTCTTAACAACATGTGGTCAAAACTGAAACTGAAAGTATCTCTTTGTTGGAGAAGTTTCAGCGTTATTTAAGAAGTTTCTGTGTGGGAGGCAGGGCTGGGGAAACATCTAAGATGAACACAAGCAATAACATATAACACTGTGATTTAACTCTTTCCTTATGCAGCAGAGTTCCACATTAGGCTGAAGTCACAAAACACACATCTTTTCACCATGCCATTGTCCAGCAATTACTATAATGAAATTATGCAGTCGTTAGCCTCTAAGAGTTAAAGTCACTACAGCTACGTAATACATCTAGTTTAGTACAAATCGATAGACATTTTACACTGACTAATCATCATGTCTATCACACTCCATTGAAAGCAATGGGCTGCCGGCGAGCGCGGGATGAATTGTCGGGAAGGGCTTAAATATATAAGCCTTCCCTGCAATTCATCCAGAAATGTGTTAAAAAAAAAAGTATACTCACCTTTCCGCTGCAGCCGGAGTTCTGCCGCAGCCGCCGACAGTTCTCCTGAACTGCTTCTCTGTACTATTCAGCTGCCGGGGCTTTAAAATCCCCGCCTGCTGAATGAGCTGCCTCTAATTGGTCAGGCTGTGACCAATCAGAGGCAGCTCTCACTCACACACCCATTCATGAATTCATGAATGGGTGAGTGACTGCTGCCTTTCATTGGCTCAGCGCAGGGACCAATCAGGGGCAGCTCTCAGCTGTCATTCAGCTGAGAGCTGCCCCTGATTGGTCCCTGCGCTGAGCCAATCAGAGGCAGCACTCACTCACCCATTCATGAATTCATGAATGGGTGAGTGAGAGCTGCCTCTGATTGGTGAGGCTGTGACCAATCAGAGGCAGCTCATTCAGCAGGCGGGGATTTCAAATCCCCACTTGCTGAATACTACAGAAAGCAGTTTAGGAAAACTGCCGGTCAGACGCGGCTGAACTCCGGCTGCAGCGGAAAGGTGAGTATACTTTTTTTTTTAATTTTAACACATTTCTGGATGAATTGCAGGGAAGGGCTTATATATTTAAGCCCTTTCCGACAATTCATCCCGCGCTCGCCCGCAGCGCATTGCTTTCAATAGAGCCGGCTGTATTGCCGGCTCCATTGAATTCAATGCGCTGGACAGCTCTGGCCCGTTTCTAATGAAATGCGGCTAGGAGCAGATTTTTCGGGCGATTTTTCGGCCCCGGTCACGCGATTTGCGGATGCGCATCCGTCATGCAATCCGCAAATCGCGGGAAAAAACGCCCGTGTTACTAAGGCCTCAGGCTGCATTCATATGGGCCCGTGCGATATATGGTCTGAAAAATGTGGCCCAGCATCACATTTGTAAGCCTGCGATTTATCCTACAATTGTTATGGGCTTTCTGAGAAAAGCGCATCACATCACTGAACATGCAATTTTTTTTCACGTTTGTGAAAACCACATCTAATTTCTGTAGGATAAATAAAAGTCACATTGCACTTACATGAAAGTTGCATCTGCATTTTATTTATTTTTTTATTACTCAGATAGAAAATAACAGATGACTTCGCCCAAAAAATAGAGCATGTAGCTTTTTTTCTATCGCGTAGCATCACTGTAAGAGAGAAATTGCACATGTAAATACAGCCATTGCGAATAATGGTTGTATTTTCATGCAAGTTTTGTGTGTCTTACAATATACAAAACTGGCGTGAAAATATTGTCCCTGTGAATACGACCCTATTGAGAAATGTTTGGGTTTCCTGAGAGAATCAATCTGTACGTATTTCCTTCTGGATCTACTTCTGTGGCTTTTGCAAGAAAACAATATCATAAAATCCTGCCAGTGAAACACCCCAATGCTAATTTTGACTTAAAAAAATTAATGTGTCCTTACAATTGACTTAACACACATAAATGCATGTTGAAGCACGGGGGCAGGAAGAGTAATTCAATCTCAAATCTGCTGCCCAGTTTATCCACCTTTCTCCATTAGTCTTTTACTTCTCCCCTCTGCCAGTCTGTTCACTATCTACCTATTACCCAGAAAATCCAACATGTAACCTGTAAACATCTCTGATCTAATCTCCCGATACCTCCCCACATGTAACCTCCGGTCCTCACAAGACCACCCCCGCTGCTCTCCCCTAGTTTGCCCCTCACATAATTGTCTCCAGGATTTCTGCTATTTACCCTCCATACTCTGGAACTCTCTACCTCAACCCATCAGACACTCCACCAACTGGAAAGCTTCAAAAGGAACCTGAAAACTCAACTCTTTAGACAAGGCTACCACCTACAGTCGCCCTGCTACCACCACCAGGTGAGCATCTTCACTCATGAACAACTGCCTGTTTCTGTGAATGGAGCCGGGCGGTCTGCAGTGATCTATGGCCCGCTCCACCTCCATAAACTAGTGACGCTCATTCCTGTGTAAAAGAACAGGAACAATTGTCACCATGGTGATCCTGTGTAAAAGTGCCCTGTTATGTCAGTGAGTAGTAATGAGGGATTACTGAAATAATAGTTTGTGTCAGTATCGGGCAGATTTCACGAAAATCATTGTGAATTGGATTGGCCGATTCCAAATCCCATTAAAGTCAGTGAGAGTAAAAATGAGGTTCAATAATTTGCTAACCAGAAGGTCCCCAATGCAGCCAAAGCCCACTAAATTGCAATTGAATACAGTTATACAATGATTAAAACAGTGTACAGTGGTGTAAGGGTCAATCGTAGAACACGGGTAGCTCTGAGAACAAAAGACCCACATAGTCTCCTAGGTCAAAAATTGCACTAAGGAAGACAGCAGGTGTGCTGCTTGTTTTAACCCCTTAACGCTCCAGGGCATAAGTTATGTTCTGGCAGCGGGGTACTTCCCACAACAGGGCGTAAACTTACGTCCTGGGGATAGCGCGAGATCACTTATGATCTTGCGCTATCCTGCAGCAGGAGCCGGCTGTCAGTTATAGCCGGCCTCCCGCTGCAACAGCGGGGGTGCATCGGAGATGCGCCCCCCCCCCCCCCCCGCTGTTAACTCCTTCCCTGCCACGATTTATGTAGATCGTGGCATGGGAGGGGTTCACAGAGGGAGCGCTCTCCCTCTGTTACGTCACCGGGCTCTCGTGATATAATCGCAGAGAGCTCGGCCTGTTGCCATGGCAACAGGACGCCAGACACTGCTGTCCTGTATTGCCATAGCCTATGATCGCTGTATAAGCGATAAGGCATGGCAGGGCAGTAGCCTTGCCATGCCCTATCACAGCGATCATCAGTGCTGTGCTGCAAGTCCCTCAGAGGGACTAAAATTGTGTAAAAAAACAAAAGATTAAAAAAACTAATTTAAAAAAATGTAAAAAAAACCCCACCTTTTTTATGCTTTTATCATATTAGCATAAAAAAAAGGTAAAAAAAATTTAAACCCCACATATTTGGAATTGCTGCATCTGTAACGACACGTATAATAAGTTGCACATGCTTTTGACTGTGCACGGAAAAAACGCTAAAAAACTCAGGCAAAATGCAAATTTTTAGCATTTTACCTCACTAAAAACGTAATAAAAGTGATCAAAAAAGCCGTATGTACCCCAAAATGGTACCAATAAAAACTACAGCTTGTCTCGCAAACAATAAGCCCTCATAGAGCTCCGTACATAAAAAAATAAAAAAAGTTACAGGACATTAAAAGCAGCAATTTAGAAAGAAAAAAGATTTCCAAAAAAAGGGTCTTTATTGCAGAAAAGTGTAAAAACCTAAAAAAATGTAAGAAGTTTGGTATCGTTGTAACCGTACTGACCTGCAGAAACAATGGATTGCGTCAATTATGCTGCATGATTAACGCTGGAAAAAAAAAAATATATATATGGCAGAATTGATGCGTTTTATCTCCCTGCTATCATAAAAAAAAACAATAAAAGTTTTACAATATAGTCAATGAACCCAAAAGTGGCACCGATAAAAACTACAGTTCGCCACGCAAAAAACAAGCCCTTATACATCCGCATCTAAGGAAAATAAAAAAGTTATGACTTTTGAAAAATGGAAAGAAAATCCGCCAAAAATCGTCCTTCAACCCAAAATAGGCCGTGTTATTAAGGGGTTAAAAGCAATGTCAACAATCTTACAATGAGAAATTCTTGCAGGTGAACACAATGCTCAAGTACGGGTCTCCTATATCTCCTTCTGCAAGCAAAAGCAATTTTAGAGTTACCAAAAATTATTGGAGACGGCTGATGTGTTTCTTGTTTTAAAAGCAATGTCATAAAGCTTGAACAAAACAGCCAAGCATGGGCCTTCTCCAAGGAAAAGCTGTGCTTTACAAAATGTTCATTTTTGGAGAAGGAAGAGAATGTCAAAACAGCAGCAGCAAGAGCACCTTGAAGGCAGAGTGTGCTCCTCGTGAAAACATGAGCTGTAGCTCTGTATTTCCATAATTACATATTTTTCATTTGAGGCCAAGAAGGAAACATGGCGGAAGTAGGAAAAGGAGAGCAGCAGTAGCAGCACCTTGAGGGCACAGGGTGGTCTTGATATGAATCTATCCTCAGTAATATGTGAGTGAAAAATTGCCAGCATGTTTACTGATCAGTAGAATCTGCCATGGGGGTGTAGAAGTCAGGTGAAATTTATGCCTGGTTAATATTTTTAAATTATCAGGTGATCCACATTGTCTGTGGACCTGCAGATGTGTCTGTCAGTTATCATATCCCCAGCTGTGCTGAACACCATTTCTGGCAGTGGGGCAGGCATGTATCTCACGCATGTTGTGCAACCTCTGGCTATTCTTCCATTTTAGACACCCAGGAGTCAAAGGGGCCAACGCCATGTCTGAGTACATTCACGTGAGACCTGACATACTCTTGGACCATCATGGATAAGTGCTGTCTGTGACAGACTTCCCCTACCATCAGTGGTGTTTTTTTTACAACTGCTTCCTGCTTCTCTGCCATGAGCCATAGAGCTGTGATTCATTGTGGATACAACTTTGTGGTCATAAGGTAATGCTCTGCTCAAGCTGCTTAACAGTCTATCCTGATAGTTCTCCATTTTGAGGTTCCTCTCCTCTGCCAGAATGAGATTTGTAATTTTGGCCTTGTAGCGTGGATCAAGGAGTGTGGCCGCCCAATAATGATCTGATGATTTGATGTGGGCCTTATGATGGTCCTTCTGCAAGCACTGCGGCATAAAAGCATTCATATGCTTCAAAATGCCTAGTGGTGATTGCCTACATTCCTTGGCGTTAGGCCTAAGATTGTCCTCTGGCTAGTCCCACCATCCACGTTAAATAGCTGGGATTAGTGATGGATAGAAGGAACATTATATAGCCCCCTTCCCTGCCTCTGGACCTATATTATCTCCCTCCTCTTCTTGCACCTCCTGCCCTTTCTTCTTCCTATTTCTGCATTGGGTGAAGAAACATGTTGGAGAAGACGTCCCTATTTCTTACCCAAAGCCACCCTCCTTGCAATGTTTAGTAATGGCAGACTGCCCAGACAATTAGGAGATTGGTATTCCTTCCTCCTCCTCCTGTGACAACACATCATTGACCCTGAGACCCTACAGTGTTTGTTCCAGCAGGCAGAAAGAAAGGGATGGCCATACTGATGAGTGTGTCACCATGACTGACTATTTTGATCACTTCCTCAAAGCAGGCTACAGCGGCACACATCTTTGATCAGCATCCACTCCGCAGGCGTCAAGTGACCGACTTCCATACACTGCTTGCTTACAGCATACATGTGGAGTTTCACTATGTGGGCATGTCAAATATTAGATGGTTGGATGGTAGCCTAATCTGTTGCTGCACCTCCATCAGACAAGAGGCGGCCAGGTGTGAATGCCGAATGTGCAAGCACAGTTTCCTGGCTTTTCCCAGCAGTAGCTATAAACCAGGCTAATTGTTTAGGAAGTGCTGCACTATCAGGTTTATCACATGGGCCAGGCAAGGTATGTGTGTAAGATTGTCAAGGTAAAGAGCTGCCAGCAGGTTGGCCCTACTGCCACGCACAACCTTACTTGGCTTCAGATTGTGCAGGGTCAGCCACGTGTCAGCCCGGGACTACAGAGGTGTCAACAGCTCTTTGGCCATGTTGCTGTGCTCCCCTAGACATATGAGTTTTAGGACAACATTTTGGCATTTACTACGTGCACAACTCTATGGAAGCCGAATTTTGTCACATGTGGACATCTGTGCCCAGGTGCAGAATGACCATGTATTGTATGTGCTAATGGCTCCTTTGACTGTACCCTGTGCCAGCCAATGTGATTTATTATCCACAGGACCAACTGCTTCTATTCACTCCAATGGCACTAAGAGAGGAGGAGGCAGAGCAAAGGTAATTCTCAATGAGGCTGGGGCTGAGTCATAATACTGATTGCTGTCCTGCTCCATCTATCAGCTCTGCAGCTCCTGTTACCGGCCAAGCAGGTACTCCAGTAACTGTTCCCAGTATTTTGTATAGAGGTGTTTGGTCTCAGCACAGACTCCAGTAGGAGGGAGCGTTTAGCATCCTGGTGGAGTAGGAGGGTGAGGTCTGTAGAGTGTCTGTAGGGTGAGCACACACTGGGACAGCTGAGGAGCTTCATGTACAGCCTATGGCGCTGTCCTGAGTGCCTGTGGATTTGGTGCTGCAGAGGGCACATGACTCCCTAAATAAAGCATCAGTGGGCATACAGGTTGCTGCCAGCTGTACTCATCTCACTTCTACAAGTACTCTGATTAGTTAGTTCACCAGCAAGAAGCAGTGAGAGATATACAAAGTTTGCTAGTAGGAGGTGAGCTGTTTTACAGATGAATTATTTCAGTCCCAGTCAGAACAAGCAGCTGACAGGGACCAGCTATACTGACCAAAGTACCTCTGAGAAGAGTTGGTTGGGGGCATCTGGTGCCATCCTTAGGTCTTACATACTGCAGTTTGAAAAAGCAATTGTGAGAAACCTGCACTTTTTTCAAAATCTATCTACTGTATCTCCTATCTATCTATCTATCTATCGTTAGTATCTACTGTATCTGTGTCAGGCTGGGTTCTCACTTTCACTGGAGACATATGTAGCCATAGAGTTTAATGTGTCAAACACTTTGGTCTCTATTTGACCAGGTTTTCCATCACTTTGCGTGAACAGTATACTTTAGCTAAGGATGCTTTTCTGTCCAGGAATGAACAGAAGTCTGGTCAAACGAAGACCAAATTGTTCTCCCTTTGACACATTAAAGTCTATGGTCAGTAGACTCAGTGGGATCTGTTGGGAGCCATTCATGTTAGTGATGTGCCAGACGCTTCGGTGATTTCTGTGGTTCGCCTCTTATGATGGAGAGCCTAACAATATAAATTTAAGCATAGATGTTAAAGTGTTGACATTGCTGCAGAACTACATATCGCCCTTTGCCACTTTAAACCCATCTACAACATGAGGCCACATTTGGATTTTTTCCAGCAGCAATTTATCCAGTTTAGAATATCTGTCCCCATTAACAACAGACCATGTATAATATAGGCACGGGTTCTGTGCTCAACTGTAATATGGCCGCTGGTTGCACTGTGTCAATCTTATATATGGTTAGGTCATAAAATACAGGTGTCTAATGAAACTATTGCCCATATGCAAGATGGAGGACACATTTGGTGACATCATCAAGGTGCTCGGTTTGCTGTTTAGCTGCACGCTGACCTCTGCAGCCAGCATAATGGGAAATTCGATTTTCCAATAATTCAATTTTGCTAAAATTTTTATAACCAAGATTTTATAATCAAGACTAGCCAGCTATTAGTGAGATGACTGCTACAAAGTTTTGCAGATCACAAAATATCAGTCTATATTAGGCTCTGTGGTCAGTGTGAAAATGCAGGATATTAGGATATTTGTGATTGAAAATTATCGATGGAAAAAAAAAAAATTATGTAAAAAATGTTTCATACAAAAATGTGATTTATATGATGGGTAATTTTCTGATGACACATCCCCTTTAAGGGGTTAATCCGTAACAACTGTTTCACTCATATTTTTATCCATAGCAGTAGGAGAATAGAGCTTCCAGATCCACAGCGATCAGTGGTGTTTTCCAAGATCCTAATCCCCCAATATCAGGGCTTTCAGTATAACAGATAGCTGAAGTTACCGTCCACAGTGACCTGGGATTTGTGGTTCTACAAGTTTCCTCGTGTGCTAAATCAACCGCATATGAGATAGAGAGATCTTCATTGTTCTGCAACTGGGACTTGTGGTTCCACGACTGATGATTGAAATACCCGGGCTCAAATCTGCTTGTTTAAAGACACAGGGACGCAGATTAAGGCCAGCTTCACATGGACGTATATGTAATTGTGCACACCTTAGTGTAACTTATATTACACTATGAGCTAGGCTTTTTTGTGTGCATATCAGCATATTTTACTACATTTTTTACACCCACAGAACATGTTCATTTGTGCAATGGACACAAAGATGCACTGATTAAAATGTCTGATTTGTTTAATGAGTTCTAGATGTGTTCTTTTTCAAGTAGAATTACGCAGTGTTTCACGTATCTCCTTGCGTATTGAATGTGGATTTGAGCACAATCCGTTGACTTTTATGGGGAGCTATGGTGCATAAATACACAGAAAAACAGAACACTGAAATCAATGAGTTCCATTTTCTTTTAATTTTGTGTGCAAATACATCTGTGTGAAGTCGGCATAATCCCATAAATTAAAATTAACATGAGGCTCTTTGTTCATAAACTCACAAGAGTCAATAGAAAATAAGCATGAAATCAATGAAGCATGTGGTACATTAAATACTTCGCCTGACCTTGAGTTTCGCTCCTCAGCTTCTTTCAGGGCATGAACTTGCAGCACCTATCTAACGATTATTCATTATTCTTCATCACCTCCTGCTGCATTGTTGTTTATTTGATCTCATGAGAAGAGACAGAAGATTGGTGAGTGATTTACGAGACCAACTTTTAACTTGCATAAGATAGTTTAACAGAGTTTTCTAGGCAGCAGCAATTTTCCAGGTCAGTGCCAATGAGAGTGGCACCTGCAGTTATAAGCAACTACATAGGAGTCAGAGCAGAAGCCTCTGCTCTGACCCCTGTGTATCCTGGCACTGACAGCGGTCATTGCCTGGAAAACCCGTTAAGGCAATTCAAGAAAATTAATAGTAATAAGTAAGCTGTACACAGGCAATAGTTGATCCATAGGGTCTGCAATGACTGAACAATTAATCATCATCCCACGGGTAAATGGGAGTGATGTGATAGAATCCACCAAAGGCATGAAAGGGCGATACAGATGTGTGTCCCTTAATGCCTAATTTAAACCTCAGGACACAATGAAATGTTGGGATTTCCATCTCCACTTTTTAAAAGCAATAATTATTTTTCCATTGACATAACAAATGAGGGCTTGTTCTTAGTGGGAGGAGATGCACTTTTTATTGATACCATTTTTGAGTACATATAATGTGTTAGATAGCTTTTATTAAAGGGCCACTCTGATTATTTTTTTTCACTCGTAATGTAGTTATACCCTCAGTATAAGCTGTGCTGTCTTCCATGTGCACAAATCAAAGATGTGTCTGATAGGCTGTCGAGACTTTTCAGTCCTACAAAACACCAACCATTCCTACTAATACATGTAGGGACAAATGACTGCAAAAAAAGGACCTTGCAACTACCTGCAGAGAAGTTGAAGACCTCAGAAAGAAGGTGAAGGAACTAGGAGCACAGGTGGTCTTTTCATCCATCCTCCCAATGGATGGCCATGGAATAAGAAGATGGAACAGGATTCTAGAGGTGAACAACTGGCTACATCGATGGTGCCGTCAGCAAAGATTTGGAATTAATTACCTATATGATGGACTGCTTGCTAGAGCCTGGTTGCACCTTACACAAACAGGTAAGCATATATTTGGTGGGTGCCTTGCTTCACTCATTATGAAAGCTTTAAACTAGAATAGAGATGAGCGAGCACCAAAATGCCGGGGTGCTCGTTGCTCGAGTCGAACTTTCCACGATGCTCGAGAGCTCGTTTCGAGTAATGAACCCCCAATGCAACTCGAGCATTTTTGAATAGGCCTGATACTCTGCATAGGTCATGACTTGTAAAACTTTGGAAAACCTCAGAAAGTCATGGAAACACCACAGAAAGGAATAGGGAAGGGCAGGCCAGCATGCATGGCTGCATCTCAGGCTCCCAGGTCCCACTATTAAGCCAAAATAGGGGCAAGAGTCTGCCCCCCCCCCCTAACAATTTTTACTTCGGACATTAGCAAGGCACACCTTAGCTAAGCACCACACTACCTGCAACTAAGGACAATCACTGCCTGTGGGTGACACCGCTGCCTCTTCTCCTGAGTGACATGCTGTACAACCCCCCGCATGACCCTGCATCCACAGCACACACAAAAGTTTCCATGCTCAGCCTTCAGCTGCCCTCATGCCACACGCTCGCTTCATAGCCACACCACCCTCATGTCTATTTATCAGCGCGTACTGGATGAGGAGGAACCGGAGGCACACACTGCAGAGGGTTGGCAGGGCCAGACAGCGACCCTCTTTGAAAGTGTGGGCGATAGCCCACAATGCTGTTGAGAATTGATGATAAATTGACGTACGATCATCATTCCAATCTCGTGCCACCTCCGTCAAAAAATTGTCAGGAGCTGCAAACGTGGGCATAAAGGGGACTCAGGTGCCAGCACTTCTACACATCTCCACAATGCAGCAATACTCTGTGTGGGAAGCACGTGAGCGGGCCGAGGGTCAGGCTCGGTACCAGCCTCCATCTTGTGTGACCCAAGGTGCCGCGGGTTGCAAAGCAATAGGAAATCCATGTGTCCCCACACAATTCATTCTGTGTAGGTGTTAGATAGCTCAACATCGCAATGGAAAGTCTTTGAGTTCCTTGGGCTTGCCTATACTGTTGATGCACAAAGATGGTATTACACAAGAAGAATTCAGAGCGCCCAAACATGGCAGAGTTTCACCTCGCCAAGGACCTCGGCCCACATTTCTACCCTAGTCAGTCAGTGTATTTGTGTCAGACAGGTAAAACACCGCTCTGGGAAGTCTTTGTGCACTCACAGCATAGGCGAGCCAAAGGAACCCAAGGAAAGCATTAAACATGAAGCAACTACAGTGCCCAAACATGGCAGACCTTCACCCTGCTTAGGGCCTTGGACTACATTTCTGCCCTAGTCAGTCAGTGGGTTTATGTCAGACAGGTAAAACACCGCAATGGGAAGTCTTTGTGCATCCACAACATAGGCGAGCCCCAGGAACTTAAAGATGGTATTGCGCATAAAGAAATCACAGCGCCCGAACATGGCAAAGTTTCACACCGCCAAGGACCTCGGCCCACACCCTCAGCAATCGTGGGCATAAAAAGGACTTCGATGCTAGTACAACTGTGAACATCGCATTTAATTATTTGCGACTGCTTTCACTGCTCCAAAGACTGGATTAACCAGGAAGAAGTTCCACAGGCCCAACCTGGCGCAGTTGCATTTCCCCCAGGACATAGGCCTCTGCCCACACCCTCAGCAATCGCGGGCATGAAGCGTACTCTGATGCTAGTACAGTTGTGAAGGTCTCATTAAATCAGTTATGTTTGCTTTCACCGCTCCAAAGACTGGATTAACCAGGAAGAAGTTCCACAGGCCCAACCTGGCACAGTTGCATTTCCCCCAGGACATAGGCCTCTGCCCACACCCTCAGCAATCGCGGGCATGAAGCGGACTCCGATGCTTGTACAGCTGTGAACGTCTCATGAATGCCGTAACGCTCCTCTTGTTTGGCCCAAACCAATGCTGCAGATAACTGTGGTAACACAAGAGAAAATACATGTTGCCCAGTACTGATCCCATGACCCCAAGCAGGAGGAGGAGGTGGCATTACAAGGCCAAGAAACCATGACCAGGGCCTGCTATAGTCTATGTGGGAAGTATGTGAGCGGGCCCTGGGTCAGGCTCGGTCCCAGCAAACACCTTGTGTGACCCAAGGTGCCGCGAGTGACATAGCAATGGGAAATCAATGTGTCCACACACTATTCATTCTGTGTAGGTGTCGGAAACCTCAATTGACAACGCAAGGGGAAATCCATCTGCACTCTGCACCCTACCCAAGTCAGTCAGTGTATTTGTGCCAGACAGGTAAAACACCGCTATTGGAAGTCTTTGTGCACTCATAGCATAGGCAAGTCCAAGGAACCCAAAGACAGTATTAAACCTGAAGAAATCACAGTGTCCAAACATGGCAGACTTTCACTGCGCCGAGCACATAGGCCTCTACCCACACCCTCAGCAATCACGGGCATAGAGCGGACTCCGATGCTAGTATAGCTGTGAACGTCTCATGATGGCAGTAACGCTCCTCTTGTTTGGCCCAAACCAGTGCCGCGGATAAGTGTGGTAACACGAGAGAAAATACATGTTGCCCAGTGCTGATCCCATGACCCCAAGCAGGAGGTGGTGGCATTAGAAGGCCAAGAAACCATGACCAGGACCCGCTATAATCTGTGTGGGAAGTATGTGAGCGGGCCCAGGGTCAGGCTCGGTCCCAGCAAACACCTTGTGTGACCCAAGGTGCCGCGAGTTACATAGCAATGGGAAATCCATTTGTCCCCACACAGATAGCTCAACACTACAAGGGGAAGTCTTTGAGTTCCTTGGGCTCACCTATGCTATCAGTGCACAAAGATGGTATTACACAGGAAGAAATCAGAGTGCCCAACCATGGAAGAGTTTCACCTCGCCAACGACCTTGGCCTCGGCCGACAATTCATGCCCTAGTTAGTCAGTGTATTTGTGCCAGATAGGTAAAACAGCACGATGGGAAGACTTAGTGCACCCATAGTATAGACAGACCCCTGTAACATTCCTGTAGAAAAGGTATAAACAGACCCCAGTAATATTTCTTTAGTAAAAGTATAGGCAGACCCCAGTAACATTTTTGTAGCAGAAGTATAGGCAAACAAACACCAGTAACATTTCAGTAGCAAACGTATAGGCGGACCCCAGAAACATTTCTGTAGCAGAAGTATGGGCAGACCCCTGTAACATTTCCGCAGCAGGAGTAAAGGCAGACCCCAGTAACATTTCTGTAGTAAAAGTATAGACAGACCCCAGTAACATTTCTGTAGCAGAAGTATAGGCAGACCGCTGTAACATTTCTGTAGCAGAAGTAAAGGCAGACCCCAGTAATATTTCTGTAGCAGAAGTATAGGCAGACCCCTGTAGCATTTCTGTAGTAAACTTATAGACAGACCCCAGTAACATTTCTGTAGCAGAAGTATAGGCAGACCCCAGTACCATTTCTGTAGTAAAAGTATAGACAGACCCCAGTAACATTTCTGTAGCAGAAGTATAGGGAGACCCCAGTAACATTTCTGTAGCTGAAGTTTAGGCAGACCCCAGTAACATTTCTGTAGCTGAAGTTTAGGCAGACCCCAGTAACATTACTGTAGCAGAAGTAAAGGCAGACCCCAGTAATATTTCTGTAGTAAACGTATAGACAGATCCCAGTAACATTTCTGTAGCTGAGGTATAGGCAGCCCCCAGTACCATTTCTGTAGTAAAAGTATAGGCAGACCTCAGTAACATTTCTGTAGCTGAAGTTTAGGCAGACCCCAGTAAGATTTCTGTAGCTGAAGTATAGGCAGACCCCAGTAACATATGTAGTAACAGTATAGACAGACCCAAGTAACATTTCTGTAGCAGATGTATAGGCAGACCCAGTAACATTTCTGTAGCAGAAGTATAGGCAGACCCCAGTAACATGTATGTAGTAACAGTATAGGCAGACCCCAGTAACATTTCTGTAGGAGAAGTATAGGCAGACCCCTGTAACATTTCTGTAGCTGAAGTTTAGGCAGACCCCAGTAACATTTCTGTAGCTGAAGTTTAGGCAGACCCCAGTAACATTTCTGTAGCTGAAGTTTAGGCAGACCCCAGTAACATTTCTGTAGCTGAAGTTTAGTCAGACCCCAGTAAACATTTCTGTAGCTGAGGTATAGGGAGACCCCAGTAACATTTCTGTAGCTGAAGTATAGGCAAACCCCAGTAACATATATGTAGTAACAGTATAGACAGACCCCAGTAACATTTCTGTAGCTGAAGTTTAGGCAGACCCCAGTAACATTTCTGTAGCTGAAGTTTAGGCAGACCCCAGTAACATTTCTGTAGCTGAGGTATAGGCAGACCCCAGTAAACATTTCTGTAGCTGAGGTATAGGGAGACCCCAGTAACATTTCTGTAGCTGAAGTTTAGGCAGACCCCAGTAACATTTCTGTAGCTGAAGTATAGGCAGACCCCAGTAACATTTCTGTAGCTGAAGTATAGGCAGACCCCAGTAACATTTCTGTAGCTGAAGTATAGGCAGACCCCAGTAACATTTCTGTAGCTGAAGTTTAGGCAGACCCCAGTAACATTTCTGTAGCTGAAGTATAGGCAAACCCCAGTAACATATATGTAGTAACAGTATAGACAGACTCCAGTAACATTTCTGTAGCAGAAGTATAGGCAGACCCCAGTAACATATATGTAGTAACAGTATAGACAGACCCCAGTAACATTTCTGTAGCAGATGTATAGGCAGACCCCAGTAACATGTATGTCGTAACAGTATAGGCAGACCCCAGTAACATTTCTGTAGGAGAAGTATAGGCAGACCCCTGTAACATTTCTGTAGCTGAAGTTTAGGCAGACCCCTGTAACATTTCTGTAGCTGAAGTTTAGGCAGACCCCAGTAACATTTCTGTAGCTGAGGTTTAGGCAGACCCCAGTAACATTTCTGTAGCAGAAGTATAGGCAGACCCCAGTAACATATATGTAGTAACAGTATAGACAGACTCCAGTAACATTTCTGTAGCAGAAGTATAGGCAGACCCCTGTAACATTTCTGTAGCTGAAGTTTAGGCAGACCCCAGTAACATTTCTGTAGCTAAAGTTTAGGCAGACCCCAGTAACATTTCTGTAGCAGAAGTACAGGCAAACCCCAGTAACATATGTAGTAACAGTAAAGACAGACCCCAGTAACATTTCTGTAGCAGAAGTATAGGCTGACCCCTGTAACATTTCTGTAGCTGAAGTATAGGCAGACCCCTGAGACATTTCTGTAGTAAACGTACAGACAGACCCCTGTAACATTTCTGTAGTAAAAGTATAGGCAGACCCCAGTAACATTTCTGTAGCAGGAGTATAGGCAAGCAAATACCAGTAACATTTCAGTAGCAAACGTATAGGCGGACCACAGTAGCATTTTTTTGTAGCAGAAGTATAGGCAGACCCCTGTAACATTTCTGTAGCAGAAGTATAGGCAAGCAAACACCAGTAACATTTCAGTAGCAAATGTATAGGCGGACACCAGTAGCATTTATGTAGCAGAAGTATAGGCAGACCCCTGTAACATTTCTATACACCCTCCGACTCAGCCTTGACTGGGGAGTGGTGACACAGTCTTGCTGGGGAGCCATAAAGTGTTCCCCTACCTGCGCTGGACATGCTGCCTGATCTCCGCGCCTCCCCTGCTACTTGGCCCTGGGAACTGCGCCTTCTGCCACTAGCGCTGTCAGATGGGAAGTTTAGCAACACTTTTTCCACCAGGGCCCTGTGGAATTGCATCACTCTTGTACCCCTTTCCTCTTAGGCAATGAGTGGAAAGGTTCTCCTCATACCGTGGGTCGAGAAGGGTGTACACCCAGTAATCCATGTTGGCCAGAATGCATCTAACGCGAGGGGCACGAGAAAGGCAGCCTAACATGAAGTCAGTTATGTGTGCCAGGGTACCAGTACGCAACACATCGCTGTCCTCACTAGGAAGATGACTTTCAGGATCCTCCTCCTCCTCCTTTTCAGCCCATACACGCTGAACAGATGGGAGGCAAGCAGCATGGGTACCCTCTGCAGTGTGCCCAGCTGTCTCTTCCCCCTCCTCGTCCTCCCCCTCTTCCTCCAAAACATGCTGAGATATAGACATGTGAGTGGTCTGGCTATCAAGCGACATACTGTCATCCCCCGTCTCCTGTTCCAACTGCAATGCGTCGGCCTTTATGCTTTGCAGGGAACTTCTCAGTAGGCATAGCAGCGGGATGGTAACGCTAATGATTGCAGCATCACCGCTCACCATCTGGGTAGACTCCTCAAAGTTTCCGCGGACCTGGCAGATATCTGCCATCCAGGCCCACTCCTCGGTAAATTGGGGAGGCTGACTACCACTACGCCGCCCATGTTGGAGTTGGTATTCCACTATTGCTCTATGCTGCTCATAGAGCATGGCCAACATGTGCAGTGTAAAATTCCACCGTGTGGGCACGTCGCACGACAGTCGGTGCTCTGGCAGATTAAACCAATGTTGCAGGGTCCTCAGGGTGGCTGCATCCGTGGTGGACTTGCGGGAATGTGCACAGACGCAGCACCTTGCCGAGCAGGTCAGACAAGTGCGGGTAGTTTTTCAGAACCCGCTGAACCACCAGATTGAATACGTGGGCCAGGCATGGCATTTGTGTGAGGCTGCCGAGCTGCAGAGCCGCCACGAGGTTACGGCCATTGTCACACACGACCATGCCCGGTTGAAGGCTCAGCGGCGAAAGCCAGAGGACGGACTGCTCTGTCAGACCCTGCAGCAGTCCCGGGGCCGTGTGCCTCTTGTCACCTAAGCTGATTAGTTTCCACACGGCTTGCTGACGCTTGCCCACCGCTGTGCTGCTGCGCCGCGCCACACCGACTGCTGGCGACGTGCTGCTCATACGTCTTAATTGAGAGGTAGAGGTTGCGTAGCTGGAGGAGGAGGGGGAAGGTTTAGAGGAGGTGGAATAGACTGCTGCAGATACCAGCACCGAGGTAGGACCCACTATTCTGGGTGTGGGTAGGACGTGAGCGGTCCCAGGCCCACTAAATTCACCCAATGTGCCGTCAGGGAGATATAGTGGCCCTGCCCGCGAGTACTTCTCCACGTGTCCGTGGTTAAGTGAACCTTCCCAGCAACCTCGTTGGTGAGGGCACGATTAATGTTGCGGGAGACGTGCTGGTGTAGGGCTGGGACGGCACACCGGGAAAAATAGTAGCGACTGGAGACCAAGTAGCGCGGGACCGCTGCCACCATCATGTTTTTGAAAACCTCCGTTTCCACAAGCCTGTACGGCAGCATCTCCAGGTTGATTAATTTGGCAATGTGCATGTTTAAAGCTTGTGCGTGCGGGTGCGTGGTGGCATATTTGCGCTTTCGCTCCAATGCTTGTGTTAGCGACAGCTGAACACTGCGCTGAGAGACATTGCTGGATGGCGTGGAGGAAAGTGGAGGTTAGGATGTGGGTGCAGGCCGGGAGGCTCTCGTGCATGTGTCCTGAGAGGGGGATTGGATCTGTGTGGCAGGTTGGGGCACAGGGGAAGAGGCAGTGGTGAGACACGGAGGCAGTGAACGGCCTTCTTCCCAACTGGTGGGGTGCTTGGCCATCATATGCCTGCGCATGCTGGTGGTGGTGAGGCTGGTAGTGGTGGCTCCCCGGCTGATCTTGGAACGACACAGGTTGCACACCACTGTTCGTCGGTCGTCCGCACTCTCACTGAAAAACATCCACACCTTTGAACACCTAGCCCTCTGCATGGAGGCTTGGCGCTAGGGGGTGGTTTGGGAAACAGTTGGAGGATTCTTAGTTCTCGCCCTGCATCTACCCCTGCTCACTCCACTGCCTCTTCCAACCTGTCCTGCTGCTGCACTTGCCTCCCCCTCTGAAGCTCTGTCCTCAGTAGGCTTAGCAAACCAGGTGGGGTCAGTCACCTCATCGTCCATCTACTCTTCCTCCGAATCCTCTGTGTGCTCCTCCCTCGGACTTACTGCCCTTACTACTACTTCACGGACAGACAACTTTTTCTCATCATCATCATCCTCCTCCTCCTCACCCACTGAAAGCTCTTGAGATGGTTGCCGTAAGTTCCCAGCCTCATCACCCGGACTCCAGGAACTTTCCAAAGGTTGGGCATCGGTCACGCCAAACTCCTCAGGTGAGAGAGGAACCAGTTTTTACCACTCATGGCAGGGACCCGAGAACAGTTCCTGGGAGTCTGCCTGCTCATCAGAATATGTCATTTTCATGGAGTAAGGAGGCTGGGAGGAAGGAGGAGCAGCAGCCAGAGGATTCAGAGTTGCAGTCCCTAAGTCGGGAGTAGTGGACTGCGTTGAAGCCTGCATGGTCAATGCATTGCTGGATGCATTTTCTGCCATCCACGACAGGACCTGCTCACACTGCTCTGTTTGTAATAAAGGTCTACCACGGGACCCATAAATTGTGATATGAAGCTGGGGACCCCAGAAACTTGCCTCTCTCCCAATCCCGCAGCAGCCGGCTGTGATACACCTGGACCAGGAACTCGGCCTGTGCCCACACGCTCGCTTGGACATCCGCGTCCTCGACCCTTACCTCTACTCTTCATCATGGTGGATTAAGAATAGAGCAGGGCACAAATAAATTACCCCACTGTACAGCACTGACAACTGAGCCTTAATTCACCGCACACAGAGACTTGTAGATAGCGGAGGCTCTATGCTGTGACTTGAAAAAAGGAACCCCCTGTCTTGAGCTGATACCTAGGGGTAATTTACTGCTCGCAGAGACTTGTAGATAATAGAGGCTGTATGGAGTGGGAGAAGACTCTAAAGCCATTGGATAGTGATGGTAACTGCGGCAATCTCAACCCCACCAACGGAAATGGTATTGTGGGATGCTCTGCACAGCGGCTGAGCTGAAATACTTTGCAGTGGCCCCGGTAATATTACAGTACTATTTAGCGGTGAGACCGCTGTCTAATTCACTGCAGACAGAACAGTATAAACGGAGTAGTTCACAGCAGGCTAGGAATTATTTCAGTGCACTTTCACAGCGAGAGCGGTATTGTTGGCACTGCAGCCTGAATAAAAATTTTAATGAAAGGCTGCAAACAGGCCTAGCTGCGTAATACAAAAATGGAAGCACTACTACTCCCAGCATGCCCCAAATAAAATGCACGCGGTCAGATGT
This sequence comes from Eleutherodactylus coqui, assembly GCF_035609145.1. NCBI lineage: Eukaryota > Metazoa > Chordata > Amphibia > Anura > Eleutherodactylidae > Eleutherodactylus > Eleutherodactylus coqui. Next base: position 89,114,037 of record NC_089837.1, read on the forward strand.
CACCCAACGAAGGAGCTTTGCAGTTTTTGCACAGAGGAGATGGACTGTATAGTGTATATAACTTTCCCTCTAGAAGTGGCTGTGGCCCCAACATTCTGCGTCTAATTCACTGCAGATAGAGAACGGTATAAATAAGTTTGTTCGTAGCAGGCTAGGAATTATTTGCGTGCACTTTCACGGTGAGAGCGGTATTGAACTGCACACCAGCCAGTAAAAAATATTACGAAAGGCTGCTGTAAGCAGGCCTAGCTGCGTAATACACTTCCTCCTGTGACGTGCCAACCCTATCCCACCCCCCTGCAGTGAGTGGCTGGCGAGATCAAGTGACCACTGAGTATTTAAAGCGGTCCCGCCCACGGTTCGCCTCACACACTGGGAGAGTATAGGGAAAGTGCTGCTGCTTATTCAGGGATAGTGTTAGTGTAGGATCCTGTCTTCAAGAACCCCAATCGTCCTTCTTAGGGCTACCTCTGACCGTCTGCATTTTACAGGGTGCCTGCTGGGAGTTGTAGTGCTTCACTATTACACAGCTAGGCCTGTTTGCAGCCTTCCGTATAATTTTTTTCTGGCTGCAGTTTGCGTTACAATACTGCTGTCAGCGTGAAACTGTATGCAAATAATTCCATAATTATTTACACCGGTCTGTGTCTGCGGTGAATTATGCATACAGCGTAGGGGAAACACAGACACTTTTAGAGGGAAAGTGATATACACAGTATACAGCCTGTATTCTTTTTAAAAAAAAACCAAAAAAACAGCTCCTTCGTTGGGCTACATCTGACCGTCTGCTTTTTACTGGGTGGCTGTTGGGAGTTGTACTGCTTCAGTATTTCACAGCTAGGCCTGTTTGCAACCTTCCATATAATTTTTTCTAGCGGCAGTTTGTTACAATACCGCTGTCAGCTTGAAAGTATACGCAAATAATTCCATAATTATTTACACCGGTCTGTGTCTGCAGTGAATTATACGCATAGTATAGGGGCAACACAGCCACTTTTAGAGGGAAAATGATATACACAGTATACAGCCTGTATTCTTTTTCAAATAAAAAAACAGCTCCTTCGTTGGGCTGCATCTCACTATCTGCATTTTACTGGGAGCTGTAGTGCTTCAGTATTTCACAGCTAGGCCTGTTTGCAGCCTTCCAAATAATTTTTTTCTGGCTGCAGTTTGCATTACAATACCGCTGTCAGCATGAACGTGTACTCAAATGTCGTGTCCAAGCGGACATGCAATATCCAAAATAAACGAAAAGGCACAGCTGTGCAATGAAAATACGAAACTACGGGAATACCTCTCCCTACAGACACCTAACCCGGGGAGGGGCCCTGCCTACTCGGTGGGCCGTTCGCTCCGATAGGTGCGGGCCCGCATGTGTGCCTGGGCCACTGACAATTCCCTATTCGGGAGCCCTAACACAAAAGATAGGAACAGAAAACCAAACAAATGCAGAACTAAAGAAGTTAGCTTATACAAGCAGGAGCTCCAACCAGGAGGTGTTCCACAGCAGCTATCCAGCGGCAACTGAAGATTGTCCAGCAACTAGGGTTAACACTAGCACTGCTTAAATAAGAGGAGAGCTACTCCTCACCAGGTGATGACTGACATCACTCTTGCAGTCACCACACCCCTCAACTCCACGAGAGGTAAGGACACTGGTAAAGCCTGGTCTGGCCCGCAAGCAAGGCAGAAGCCTCAGAACAGCTGCAACAGCAAATAATTCTATAATTATTTATACCGTTCTCTGTCTGCAGTGAATTATACGCACAGCCTAGGGCCAACACAGACACTTTTAGAGGGAAAGTGATATACACTATACAGCCTGTACTCTTTTTCCCAAAAAAACAAAAGCTCCTTCGTTGGGCTGCATCTCACCATCTGCTTTTTACTGGGTGGCTGCTGGGAGTTGTAGTGCTTCAGTATTTCACAGGTAGGCCTGTTTGCAGCCTTCCGTATAAATTTTTTCTGGCTGGAGTTTGCATTACAATACCACTGTCAGGATGAAAGTGTACACAAATAATTCCATAATTATTAATACAGTTCAATGTCTGCAGTGAATTAGACCGCGGTCTCACCGCTAAACAGTACTGTAATATTACTGGGGCCACTGCAAAGTTTTTCAGCTCAGCCGCTGTACAGAGCGTCCCACAATACCATTTCTGTTGGTGGGGTTCAGATCGTCGCATTTAGCAGCACTATCCACTGGCTTTACAGTCTTCTCCCACTCCACACAGCCTCTATAATCTACAAGTCTCTGCAAGCAGTAAATTACCCCTAGGTATCAGCGCGAGACAGCGTGTTACTTTTTTCCTAGTCACAGCATAGAGCCTCCGCTATCTACAAGTCTCTGTGTGCGGTGAATTAAGGCCCAGTTGTCAGTGCTGTACAGTGGGGTAATTTATTTGGCCCCTGCTCTATTTGTAAACCGCCATGATGAGGGGTAGGGGTCGAGGATGTGGACGAGGACGCGGAGGTCCAAGTGAGGGTGTGGGCACAGGCCGAGTTCCTGGTCCAGGTGAATCACAGCCGGCTGCTGCGGGATTGGGAGAGAGGCAAGTTTCTGGGGTCCCCAGCTTATATATCACAATTTATGGGTCCACCTGATAGACCTTTATTACAAACAGAGCAGTGTGAGCAGGTCCTGTCGTGGATGGCAGAAAATGCATCCAGCAATGTATCGGCCACCCAGTCTTCTACGCAGTCCACTGCTACATCTCTGAATCCTCTGGCTGCTGCTCCTCCTTCCTCCCAGCCTCCTTATTCCATGAAAATGACATATTCTGATGAGCAGGCAGACTCCCAGGAACTGTTCTCGGGTCCCTGCCTTGAGTGGGAAAAAATGGTTCCTTTCTCTCCTGAGGAGTTTGTCGTGACTGATGCCCAACCTTCGGAAAGTTCCCGGGGTCCGGGTGATGAGGCTGGGGACTTGCAGCAACCATCTCAAGAGCTTTCAGTGGGTGAGGAGGATGATGATGATGAGACACAGTTGTCTATCAGTGAGGTAGTAGTAAGGGCACTAAGTCCGAGGGAGGAGCGCACAGAGGATTCGAAGGAAGAGTAGATGGACGATGAGGTGACTGACCCCACCTGGTTTGTTAAGCCTACTGAGGACAGAGCTTCAGAGGGGGAGGCAAGTGCAGCAGCAGGACAGGTTGGAAGAGGCAGTGGAGTGAGCAGGGGTAGACGCAGGGCGAGAACTAAGAATCCTCCAACTGTTTCCCAAACCACCCCCTAGCATCAAGCCTCCATGCAGAGGGCTAGGTGTTCAAAGGTGTGGATGTTTTTCAGTAAGAGCGCGGACGACCGACGAACAGTGGTGTGCAACCTGTGTCGCACCAAGATCAGCCGATGAGCCACCACTACCAGCCTCACCACCACCAGCATGCGCAGGCATATGATGGCCAAGCACCCCACAAGGTGGGACGAAGGCCGTTCACCGCCTCCGGGTCGCACTACTGTCTCTTCCCCTGTGCCCAAACCTGGCACTCAGATCCACCCCCCCCCCTGTCAGGACACAGGCACGAGCGCCTCTCGGCCTGCACCCACATCCTCACCTCCACTGTCCTCGACGCCATCCAGCAATGTCTCTTAGCGCAGCTTTCAGCTGTCGCTAGCGCAAGTGCAAATACGCCACCACGCACCCGCACGCACAAGCTTTAAACATGCACATTGCCAAATTAATCAACCTGGAGATGCTGCCGTACAGGCTTGTGGAAACAGAGGTTTTCAAAAACATGATGGTGGCAGCGGTCCCGCACTACTCGGTCCCCAGTCGCCACTATTTTTCCTGGTGTGCCGTCCCAGCCGTACACCAGCACGTCTCCCGCAACATAAATCGTGCCCTCACCAACGCGGTTACTAGGAAGGTTCACTTAACCACGGACACGTGGACAAGTACTGGCGGGCAGGGGCACTATATCGCCCTGACGGCACATTGGGTGAATTTGGTGGAGGCTGAGACCGAGTCAGAGCCTGGGGCGGCTCACGTGCTACCCACACCCAGAATAGTGGGTCCTTCCTCGGTGCTGGTATCTGCGGCGGTCTTTGCCACCTCCTCTAAACCCTCCCCTTCCTCCTCCTCCTATGCAACCTCTACCTCTCAAGTGTGGGCAGCACGTCGCCAGCAGTCGGTGTGGCGTGGTGTGGCAGCACAGCGGTGGGCAAGCGTCAGCAGGCCGTGCTGAAACTACTCAGCTTAGGTGACAAGAGACACACGACCCCCGAACAGTTGCAGGGTCTGACAGAGCAGACCGACCTCTGGCTGTCGCCACTGAGCCTCCAACCGGGCATGGTCGTGTGTGACAACGGCCGTAACCTGGTGGCGGCTCTGCAGCTCAGCAGCCTCACACACGTGCCATGCCTGGCCCACGTCTTTAATCTGGTGGTTCAGCAGTTTTTGAAAAACTACCCGCACTTGTCTGTCCTGCTCCGCAAGGTGCGGCGTGTCCTCGCACATTTTTGCAAGTCCACCACGGAAGCTGCCACCCTGAGGACCCTGCAACATTGGTTTAATCTGCCAGAGCACCGACTGCTGTGCGACGTGCCCACACGGTTGAATTCTATGCTGCACATGTTGGCCAGGCTCTATGAGCTGCGTAGAGCAATAGTGGAATACCAACTCCAACATGGGCGGCGTAGTGGGAGTCAGCCTCCCCAATTCTTTACTGAGGAGTGGGCCTGGATGGCAGACATCTGCCAGGTCCTTGGAAACTTTGAGGAGTCTACTCAGATGGTGAGCGTCGATGCTGCAATCATTAGCGTTACCATCCCGCTGCTATGCCTGCTGAGAAGTTCGCTGCAAAGCATAAAGGCCGACCCTTTGCGGTTGGAACAGGAGATGGGGGATGACAGTATGTTGCTTGATAGCCAGACCATCCTCATGTCTATATCTCAGCATGTTTTGGAGAAGGTGGAGGAGCAGGAGGAGGGGGAAGAGACAGCTGGGCACACTGCAGAGGGTACCCATGCTGCTTGCCTCTCATCTGTTCAGTGTGTATGGGCTGTGGAGGAGGAGGGGGAGGATCCTGAAAGTCATCTTCCTAGTGAGGACAGCCATGTCTTGCATACTGGCACCCTGGCACACATGGCTGACTTCATGTTAGGTTACCTTTCTCGTGACCCTCGCGTTTGACGCATTCTGACCAACACAGATTACTGGGTGTACACCTTTCTCGACCCACGGTATAAGTAGAACATTTCCACTCTCATTCCTGAAGAGGAAAGGGGTATGAGAGTGTTGCAATACAAAAGGGCCCTGGTGGACAAAGTGATGCTAAACTCCCCATCTGACAGCGCTAGTGGCATAAGGCGCAGTTCCGAGGGCCAAGTAGCGGGGGAGGCGCGGAGATCAGGCAGCATGTTCATTGCAGGCAGGGGAACACTCTCCAAGGTCTTTGTCAGCTTTATGCCTCCCCAGCAAGACTGCGTCACCACTCCCCAGTCAAGGCTGAGTCGGAGGGTGCACTGTAAAAAGATGGTGAGGGAGTACATGGCTGATCGTACCACTGTCCTCCGTGATGCCTCTGCTCTATACAACTACTGGGTGTCAAAGTTGGACACATGGCATGAACTTGCGCTGTATGCCCTGGAGGTGCTGGCTTGCCCTGCCGCTAGCGTCTTGTCAGAGAGGGTGCCTCCAGGCTCTGTTACAAATTAAGCAACAGCGAGCTGTATCTTTCAAATGATATTGATGGGTTTCACCTTCCCTCTCGGTTAAGCAATTTTTCAGGAGTACTGTTGTACCAACTGTTGTACTGTTGGTGCATCAATTTTTCTGGCCCTCGCCTATACTCTTATCCAACTATTTTTTCCGGTCTTCGCCTACACTCATGGTACCCCAATGTTTCAGGGGTTGGCCTATACTCTTGCTACAGAAATTTTACTGGGGTCTGTTTGCCTATACTTCTGCCACATTAATGTTACAGGGGTCTGCCTATACTTCTGCAACAGAAAAGTTACTGTGGTCTGTCTATGCTTCTACAACAGAAATGTCATAGGGGTCTGCCTATACTTCAGCCACATAAATGTTACAGGGGTCTGCCTATACTTCTACAACAGAAATGTTACAGGGGTCTTCCTTTACTGCTGCTGCATAAATGTTACAGGGATCTGCGTTTACCTCTGCTACAAAAATGCTACTGGGGTCTGCCTATACTTCTGCCACGTAAGTGTTACAGGGGTCTGCCTATACTTCTGCTACAGAAATGTTACAGGGGTCTGCATATACTTCTACTACAGAAATGGTACAGGGATCTGCCTATACTGCTGCTACAGAAATGGTACTGGGGTCTGTCTATACTGCTGCTACAAAAATGTTACAGGGGTCTGCCTATACTGCTGCTACATAAATGCTACAGGGGTCTGCCTATACTTCTGCTACAGAAATGTTACAGGGGTCTGTGTATACTTCTGCTACAGAAATATTACTGGGGTCTGCTTATACCTTTGCTACAGAAATATTACAGGGGTTTGTGTATACTGTGGGTGCACTAAGCCTTCCCATCGCGGTGTTCTACCTATCTGGCCCCAAAACACTGGCTGACTAGTGCATGGATTGTGGCCCGAGCCCATTATGTATTTTCTCTCGCGTTACCACAGCTATCCGGGGCACTGCATTGGGACAAACAAGAGGAGCGATACTGCACTAATGAGACGTTCACAGCTGCGCTAGCATTGGAATCCGCTCTATGCCCACGATTCCTGAGGGTTTGTGCAGAGGCCTAGGTCCTCGGCGCAGTGAAAGTCTGCCATGTTTGGGCACTCTGATTTCTTTATGTGTACTGTCTTTAAATTCCTTGGACTCACCTATGCTGTGGGTGCACACAGACTTCCCATAGCGGTGTTTGACCTGTCTGGCACAAAGACACTGACTGAATATCCGACACCCAAACACAATGAGTAGTATGTGGACACATAGATTCCCCATTGCTATGTCACTCGCAGCATCTTGAGCCACACAAGGTGTTTGCTGGGACCGAGCCTGACCCATGGCCCACTCACATACTTCCCACACAGAGTATTGCTGCATTGTGGAGATGTGTAGAAGTGCTGGGCTGCCACCTAAGTCCCCTTTATGCCTACATTTGCGCCTTGTGACATTTTTGCAACGGAGGTGCACCGTTTCAAAGAGGGTCGCTGCCTGGCCCTGCCAACCCTCTGCAGTGTGTGCCTCCGGTTCCTCCGCATCGCAGACGCACTGAAACATAGACATGAGGGTGGTGTGGCTATGAAGCGAGCGTGTCGAATGAGGGCAGCTGAAGGCTGCGCAGGGACACTTTTGTGTGCGCTGTGGATGCAGGGTCGTGCGGGGAATTGGGCAGCATGTAACCCAGGAGAAGAGGCAGCGGTGTGTCCCGCAGGCAGTGATTGTCCTTGGTTGCAGGTAGTGTAATGCTTAGCTAAAGTTTGCCTTGCTAATGAGGGTTTGTCCAAAGTAAAAATTGTTAGGGGGGTGGGGTGGGCCGACTCTAGCCCCTATTGTGGCTTAATAGTGGAACCTGGGAGCCTGAGATGCAGCCCTGCATGCTGCCCCTGCCCTTCCCTATCCGTTTCTGTGGTGTTTCCATGACTTTCGGATGTTTTCTAGAGTTTCACAAGTGAAGACCTATGCGGAGCATCGGTCATATACAAAAATGCTCGAGTCGCCCATTGACTTCAATGGGGTTTGTTACTCAAAATGAGCTCTCGAGCATTGCGAAAAGTTTGACTAGAGCAACGAGCACCCGAGCATTTTGGTGCTTGCTCATCTCTATAGATGAGACATCAACTGATCTTCTATAAGCGAGAGGACACTTAGCTAACTTAAATGAATTCAACTTTCAAGGTCCAGATGAATTACATCCTAGGATACTAAAGGAAGCAGCGGAGGTAATTGATGAACCACTCACCATAATCTTTGAAATTCCTGGAGAACAGGAGAAGTCCCAGAAGATTGGAAAAGGGCAAATGTTGTCCCTATCTTCAAAAAAGGGAAGAAGGTGGATCCAGGAAACTACAGGCCTGTGAGCCTAACTTCTATACCGTAATAGAATAATTAAAGACCATGTATGCAAGTACTTGGATAAAAATGGAGTAATTAACCAGAGCCAGTATGGGTTTGCAACAAACAAGTCATTCCAGACTAAACTAATTTCCTTTTATGACAGAATCACTGACTGGGTTGATCAGGGAAATGCAGTGGATATAGTATATCTTGACTTTAGTAAAGCATTTGACAAAGTAGTAGTGGATTAACAACTGGCTGAGTGATTGTACTCAAAGTGTGGTCATTAATGGCTGCACATCCAAGTAGAAGAATGGGGGGTACCACAAGGCTCCGTCCTAGGTCCAGTGTTGTTCAACATTTTTATAAATGATCTGGAGGAGGCACTTAATAGGAAACTGATCAAATTTGCTGACAAAACAAAGCTAGGAGGGATAGCTAACACTAGGGAAGAGAGAGAGAGTATTCAAAAAGATTCACAAAAGCTTGCATAGTGCGCAGCAACTAAAATAATGGTATTTAATAAGGAGAAATGCCAAAGTCCTACATCTGGGCAAGAAAAATGAAAAAAGCACATACAGAATAGGAGGAATTGGGCTAAGCAGCACATGTGAATAAGATTGGGGTATACTAATAGATCATGGAATGAATATGAGTCAACAATGTTATGCAGCAGCCAAAAAGGCAAACACAATTCTGGGATGTATTAAGAGAAGCATAGAGTCTGGATCATGTGAGGTAATCATCCCCTTCTACTTTCCTTAGTCAGACCTCATCTGAAATAGTGCGTCTAGTTCTGGGCACCCCACTTAAAAAAATACATAGACAAACTGCAAGTTCCGAGAAGAGTTACCAAGATGGCTAGACGTCTGCAAATCAAGTCCTATGAGGAAGGGTTAAAAGATCTGGAAATGTTTATCTTGCAAAAAAGAAGGCTGAGAGGAGATTTAATAGCTGTCTACAAATATCTGCAGGGTTATCACAGTGCAAATGGATCAGCCCTATTCTCATCTGCACAAGGAAAGACTAGGCCAATGATAATAGAGTATGGAGTTTTCTGGAGAAAACGTCAGGTGGATCAGCGTCCAAGACCCTATAGTTATCTGGATCATCCAAAATCCACCTACACATTCTAACATATGCGTCACAATCTAGCATCCCCACATTTTCTCCCTTATGAGATGAATTGATAATACTATTCTTATCCTGTTCAAGTGACCTTAAAAAGTACAATTCACTGGCTGTTAGATTTAGAGATGAGCGAACGTACTCGTCCGAGCTTGATCGTTCGAGTATTAGCGTGTTCGAGATGCTCGTTACTCGAGACGAGTACCGCGCGATGTTCGGGTTACTTTCACTTTCATCTCTGAGACGTTAGCGCGCTTTTCTGGCCAATAGAAAGACAGGGAAGGCATTACAACTTCCCCCTGCGACGTTCAAGCCCTATACCACCCCCCTGCAGTGAGTGGCTGGCGAGATCAGGTGTCACCCGAGTATAAAAATAGAGGAGGGAAAGTGCTGTCTTGTTGGAGCTCCTATAGGGAGAGTGTTAGGAGTATTTTAGGCTTCAAGAACCCCAACGGTCCTTCTTAGGGCCACATCTAATCGTGTGCAGTACTGTGGAGGCTGCTTTTTGCAGTGTTGCACTTTTTTTTTTTTTGGTATATCGGCCGTGCAGAGCATTGCGCCCTGCAGTAATACTCCAGGGCCAGAAGCGCTTAGGCAGGGACAGAAGACATATTGATTGAATATAGGCAGTGGGCCTTTGCAAAAAAAATTGGGGAAAAAAATCTATTTGGGCTGCCTGTGACTGTCCTCAGTTTTCTGGGTCTCTGCTGGGTGTAGTAGTTCTCCAAATTCATACGCAGCCAGCTAAGTGTTACAGCAGGCTTGCGCAAAATTATTTCCTGGCTCTGTCTGGGCTGTGAAATCACCACTGTATTGCAGTTCACAGTGCAACACTCTGCAGTTCTTTGACATACTCCAGGGCCAGAAGCGCTTAGGCAGGGACAGAAGACATATTGATTGAATATAGGCAGTGGGCCTTTGCAAAAAAATTTGGGGAAAAAAATCTATTTGGGCTGCCTGTCACTGTCCTCAGTGTTCTGGGTATCTGCTGGGTGTAGTAGTTCTCCAAATTCATACGCAGCCAGCTAAGTGTTACAGCAGGCTTGCGCAAAATTATTTCCTGGCTCTGTCTGGGCTGTGAAATCACCGCTGAATTGCAGTTCACAGTGCAACACTCTGCAGTTATTTTACATACTCCAGGGCCAGTAGCACTTAGGCAGGGACAGAAGACATATTGATTGAATATAGGCAGTGGGCCTTTGCAAAAAAAATTTGGGAAAAAAATCTATTTGGGCTGCCTGTGACTGTCCTCAGTGTTCTGGGTCTCTGCTGGGTGTAGTAGTTCTCCAAATTCATACGCAGCCAGCTAAGTGTTACAGCAGGCTTGCGCAAAATTATTTCCTGGCGTTCCGTAAGCGAAGTCAGCCTCCAACCACAGGCCAATAAGCGGCACATTTAATTACAGCGTTCTGTTTCTGCACTACTGGTAATACACCATGCTGAGGGGTAGGGGTAGGCCTAGAGGACGTGGACGCGGGCGAGGACGCGGAGGCCCAAGTCAGGGTGTGGGCACAGGCCGAGCCAGTGCGGTGGCCAGGGGTAGAGGCAGGGCCAGACCGAATAATCCACCAACTGTTTCCCAAAGCGCCCCCTCGCGCCATGCCACCCTGCAGAGGTCAAGGTGCTCTATGGTGTGGCAGTTTTTCACAGAGACGCCTGACGACCGACGAACAGTGGTGTGCAACCTTTGTCGCGCCAAGATCAGCTGGGGAGGCACCACCACCAGCATGCGCAGGCATATGATGGCCAAGCACCCCACAAGCTGGGACGAAGGCCGTTCACCGCCTCCGGTTTGCACCACTGCCTCTCCCCCTGTGCCCCAACCTGCCACTGAGATCCAACCCCCCTCTGAGGACACAGGCACTACCGTCTCCTGGCCTGCACCCACACCCTCACCTCCGCTGTCCTCGGCCCCATCCAGCAATGTCTCTCAGCGCAGCGTCCAGACGTCGCTAGCGCCACTGTTTGAGCGCAAGCGCAAGTACGCCGCCAAGATGCTGCCATATAGGCTTGTGGAAACGGAGGCTTTCAAAAGTATGATGGCGGCGGCGGCCCCGCGCTACTCGGTTCCCAGTCGCCACTACTTTTCCCGATGTGCCGTCCCAGCCCTGCACGACCACGTCTCCCGCAACATTGTACGCGCCCTCAACAACGCGGTTACTGCCAAGGTCCACTTAACTACAGACACGTGGACAGCACAGGCGGGCAGGGCCACTATATCTCCCTGACGGCACATTGGGTGAATTTAGTGGAGGCTGGGACAGAGTCAGAGCCTGGGACCGCTCACGTCCTACCCACCCCCCGAATTGCGTGCCCCAGGTCGGTGGTGGTATCTGCGGCGTTGTATGCTTCCTCCACTAAACCACCCTCCTCCTCCTCCTCCTACGCAACCTCTGTCTTGCAATCAAGATGTGTCAGCAGCAGCACGTCGCCAGCAGTCGGTGTCGCGTGGCATGGCAGCACAGCGGTGGGCAAGCGTCAGCAGGCCGTGCTGAAACTACTCAGCTTAGGAGAGAAGAGGCAGACGGCCCACGAACTGCTGTAGGGTCTGACAGAGCAGACTGACCGCTGGCTTGCGCGGCTGAGCCTCCAACCGGGCATGGTCGTGTGTGACAACGGCCGTAACCTGGTGGCGGCTCTGCAGCTCGGCAGCCTCACGCACGTGCCATGCCTGGCCCATGTCTTTAATTTGGTGGTTCAGCGCTTTCTGAAAAGCTACCCACACTTGTCATACCTGCTCGGAAAGGTGCACCGTGTCAGCGCACATTTCCGCAACTCCAAGACGGACGCTGCCACCCTGCGGACCCTGCAACATCGGTTTCATCTGCCAGTGCACCGATTGCTGTGCGACATGCCCACACAGTGGAACTCTACGCTGCACATGTTGGCCAGGCTCTATGAGCAGCGTAGAGCTATTGTGGAATACCAACTGCAACATGGGCGGCGTAGTGGGAGTTAGCCTCCTCAATTATTTACAGAAGAGTGGGCCTGGTTGGCAGCTATCTGCCAGGTCCTTGGAAACTTTGAGGAGTCTACCCAGATGCTGAGCGGGGATGCTGCAATCATTAGCGTCACCATTCCTCTGCTATGCCTCTTGAGAAGTTCCCTGCAAAGCATAAAGGCAGACGCTTTGGAATCGGAAACGGAGGCGCGGGAAGACAGTATGTCGCTGGATAGTCAGAGCACCCTCATGTCTATATCTCAGCGCGTTGAGGAGGAGGAGGAGGGGGAGGAGCATGAGGAGGAGGGGGAAGAGACAGCTTGGCCCACTGCTGAGGGTACACATGCTGCTTGCCTGTCATCCTTTCAGCGTGTATGGCCAGAGGAGGAGGAGGAGGAGGGAAAGGAGCATGAGGAGGAGGGGGAAGAGACAGCTTGGCCCACTGCTGAGGGTACACATGCTGCTTGCCTGTCATCCTTTCAGCGTGTATGGCCAGAGGAGGAGGAGGAGGAGGATCCTGAAAGTGATCTTCCGTGTGAGGACAGCCATGTGTTGCGTACAGGTACCCTGGCACACATGGCTGACTTCATGTTAGGATGCCTTTCTCGTGACCCTCGCGTTACACGCATTCTGGCCACTACGGATTACTGTGTGTACACACTGCTCGACCCACAGTATAAGGAGAACCTTTCCACTCTCATTCCCGAAGAGGAAAGGGGTTCGAGAATGATGCTATACCACAGGGCGCTGGTGGACAAACTGATGGTAAACTTCCCATCCGACAGCGCTAGTGGCCGAAGGCGCATTTCCGAGGGCCAGGTAGCAGGGGAGGCGCAGAGATCAGGCAGCATGTACAGCGCAGGCAGGGGACCATTCTCCAAGGCATTTGCCAGCTTTCTGGCTCCCCAGCAAGACTGTGTCACCGGTCCCCAGTCAAGGCTGAGTTGGCGGGAGCACTGTAAAAGGATGGTGAGGGAGTACGTAGCCGATCGCACGACCATCCTCGGTGACGCCTCTGCCCCCTACAACTACTGGGTGTCGAAGCTGGACACGTGGCCTGAACTCGCGCTCTATGCCCTGGAGGTGCTTGCTTGTCCTGCGGCTAGCGTCTTGTCAGAGTGTGTTTAGTGTGGCTGGGGGAATCATAACGGATAAGCGTACCCACCTGTCAACCGACAGTGCCAACAGGCTTACACTCATCAAGATGAACAAAGCCTGGATTTCACCAGACTTCTCTTCTCCACCAGCGGACAGCAGCGATACCTAAACAATACGTAGGCTGCACCCGCGGATGGAAGCATCGTTCTCTATCCCCATCAAAAACGGGGACCTTTTTGCTTCATCAATCTGTGTATAATATTCCTCCTCCTCCTCCTCCTGCTCCTCCTCCTGAAACCTCACATAATCACGCCGAACGGGCAATTTTTCTTAGGCCCACAAGGCTCAGTCATATAATTTTTCTAAACAATTTTTATACGTTTCAATGCTCATTAAAGCGTTGAAACTTTCACCTCAACCAATTTTTATTTTAACTGGGCTGCCTCCAGGCCTAGTTACCAATTAAGCCACATTAACCAAAGCGATTAATGGGTTTCACCTGCCCTCTTGGTTGGGCATGCTCAATTTTTCTCAGGTACATTAGTACTGTTGGTACACCAATTTTTGGGGGCCCTCGCCTACAGTGTAATCAAATTAATTTTTAGCCCACCTGCATTACAGCTGACGTTACATCAGCTGTGTTGGGCACTGCAATGGGATATATTTATGTACCGCCAGTGGGTTCCAGGGAGCCACCCATGCTGTGGGTCCACAGGGAGTTGTAACTGCATGTGTCCACTTCTAAAGAACCCCAGTCTGACTGGGGCATGCAGTGTGGGCCGAAGCCCACCTGCATTAAACATGACATTACCTCAGCTGTGATGGGCAATGCAATGGGATATATTTATGTACCGCCGGTGGCTTCCTGGCAGCCACCCATGCTGTTGGTCCACAGGGAGTTGTAACTGCATGTGTCCACTTCTAAAGAACCCCAGTCTGACTGGGGCATGCAGTGTGGGCCGAAGCCCACCTGCATTAAACATGACATTACCTCAGCTGTGATGGGCAATGCAATGGGATATATTTATGTACCGCAAGTGGCTTCCTGGCACCCACCCATGCTGTCGGGCCACAGGGAGTTTAACTGCATGTGTCCACTTCTAAAGAACCCCAGTCTGACTGGGGCATGCAGTGTGGGCCGAAGCCCACCTGCATTAAACATGACATTACCTCAGCTGTGATGGGCAATGCAATGGGATATATTTATGTACCGCCGGTGGGTTCCAGGGAGCCACCCATGCTGTGGGTCCACAGGGAGTTGTACCTGCATGTGTCCACTTCTAAAGAACCCCAGTCTGACTGGGGCATGCAGTGTGGGCCGAAGCCCACCTGCATTAAACATGACATTACCTCAGCTGTGATGGGCAATGCAATGGGATATATTTATGTACCGCGGGTGGCTTCCTTGCACCCACCCATGCTGTTGGTCCACAGGGAGTTGTAACTGCATGTGTCCACTTCTAAAGAACCCCAGTCTGACTGGGGCATGCAGTGTGGGCCGAAGCCCACCTGCATTAAACATGACATTACCTCAGCTGTGATGGGCAATGCAATGGGATATATTTATGTACCGCCAGTGGCTTCCTGGCACCCACCCATGCTGTCGGTCCACAAGGAGTTGTAAATGCATGTGTCCACTTCTAAAGAACCCCAGTCTGACTGGGGCATGCAGTGTGGGTCGAAGCCCACCTGCATTAAACATGACATTACCTCAGCTGTGATGGGCAATGCAATGGGATATATTTATGTACCGCCAGTGGCTTCCTTGCACCCACCCATGCTGTCAGTCCACAGGGAGTTGTAACTGCATGTGTCCACTTCTAAAGAACCCCAGTCTGACTGGGGCATGCAGTGTGGGCCGAGGCCCACCTGCATTAAACATGACATTACCTCAGCTTTGATGGGCAATGCAATGGTATATATTTATGTACCGCCGGTGGCTTCCTGGCACCCACCCATGCTGTCGGTCCACAGGGACTTCACAATAGGGAGTTGTACCTGCCTGTGTCTATGAATTAAAAACACCGGTCAGGTTGGGGCATGCAGTGTGGGCCGAAGCCCACCTGCATTTAATCTGACGTTAGCTCTGCTGTCCAGGGCACTGCAATGGGATACATTTATGTACAGCTGGTGGGTTCCAGGGAGCCACCCATGCTGTGGGTGCACACGGAATTCCAATTGCGGAGTTGTACCTGCCTGTGACTATTTATAAAAAAATGCAGTCTGACTGGGGCATGCAGACACCTTGACAGAATGAATAGTGTGTGGCACATAGGTTCCCCATTGCTATGCCCACGTGTGCAGCTCCAGATGGAGGTGGCACAGGATTGGATTTCTCATTGCTTCTGTACAGCATTGTGGACTATCGCCCTGCCCCTTTTAAAGAGGGTCGCTCCCTAGCCGTGCCAACCCTCTGCAATGTGTGCCTGCTTTTCCTCTGGCAGACGCACTTATAAATAGACATGAGGGTGGCGTGGCATGAGGGCAGCTGAAGGCTGGGCAGGGACAGTTTGGTGTGCGCTGTGGACACTGGGTCGTGGGTGGGGGGGTTGGGCAGCATGTAACCCAGGAGAAGTGGCAGCGGAGTGTCATGCAGGCAGTGATTGTGCTTTGTTGGAGGTAGTGTGGTGCTTAGCTAAGGTATGCATTGCTAATGAGGGCTTTTCAGAAGTAAAAGTTGTTGGGAGGGGGGGGGGCCACTCTTGCCGCTATTGTGGCTTAATAGTGGGACCTGGGAACTTGAGATGCAGCCCAACATGTAGCCCCTCGCCTGCCCTATCCGTTGCTGTGTCGTTCCCATCACTTTCTTGAATTGCCTTGATTTTCACAAATGAAAACTTTAGCGAGCATCGGCGATATACAAAAATGCTCGGGTCGCCCATTGACTTCAATGGGGTTCGTTACTCGAAACGAACCCTCGAGCATCGCGAAAAGTTCGTCTTGAGTAACGAGCAGCCGAGCATTTTGGTGCTCGCTCATCTCTAGTTAGATTGTAAAAGGATAAACACTGTTCTGACAATTCTTTCGCCTCAGATAGCACCATCCTTTCAAATATTTCAATGTAAGGACAATCAAAGAAAGGATGAAATTTTGGCCTTTAGTCCGTAAAAAGGGCCATTACCTGGATCCCTCTGACCGTCAACACACAACTCCTCCAATACTCTTAGATGTTAATCTTTTCCTAAGTCAAGACATCTATTACCTATTAAGCCTTGCAAAAAATATGTGCGATCTGAGCTTACATGTTAAAAGAGAAACATCCTTTACCCAAGAAAAAATCTCAAATTTAGTAGTTGGTACAAAAGAAAGCTCCCTTTTCAAGAGTTTGATATCAATTTCATTTAAGGTCTTTCTAGACAAATTTAAGATCTGGAATTCATCAGTATCTTTTTCTGCCCCCAATGCACCATCAACCAATGAAGAGCTATCAGACTGAATCATAACAGAATCCGCAAATGTAGTACTAAAGTTCCTAGACTTCTACCTTACTCTTTTCTCTCTCAGGAGATATTGGGATGTAGGTAAGCCTAAAACACTATTATCTGTAAGACCAGTACGTCCTCTATTCAAGTATGCCACGATTCCTCCGATATTGTAGGGATATTTGGAAGAGTAACTCTTTTGAAGGGGCATCAAGAGGCCAAAGATTCTTGAACAGAGAATTTATTAATTGTAAGTCACGCAATATAGTCAATTTAGCGACATGTCTCAGTTCCTGGGATTATGTAGGAAAGACGGTACAACAATTTAGGCAACAAATTCAGGCCCATGTTGGCAATATCCTGTTGAATAAGGAAACACCTCCAGCATTCCACATGAGTACCATCAATGAGATGTTGATTTGCTTGGGTTCCAAGGTATCGAGCAGGTGCGCCTTAATGATAGACAAGGGGACTGTAGAAGGCTGTTGCAGAGAGAAACCACCTGGATTTTTAGACTTAATTGCTGTCATCCGCATGGGAGCAATGAGACCATGTCTTTTGCCCCCTTTTATGTGTGGTTTTTAGCACGCCATTTCAGATCTTGCAGTCTTTACTTATAGCTACAAATTTTGGTGTGATGTGGAGGAACATACATAGCTCTTAACTGCGCATTTTCCCTGACACTTGTGCATCTGTGACCACAGATAGTTCATGTCACATAGGCGAGGGGAGGCTTAGATTGTCGTGTGATTGGTACCCAACTTTTCGAGACTCTGCACATCAAACGGACAAGCAACCTTCATCTTCGGCTACAATTCTACAGCAATCCTCCTATCTTACCGCTGCAAACCAATTTGTCATGCAGCCAGGAGTGAGAGGCGAAGGGACAATATCTATTGATCCTGCGTCTGTCCCTGATTACTCACTGATCGACTATACGAGCGCCTCACAGCTACCAACTGTTATGGCAGAGCCTCGATCAATCACTCTAGCAGTATTGTAAGCTTGAAGTAATTAGAATACAGGCTGATTTGTATCCAGCTTTCCCGGGGTCCTGCCACATGCAGACTGAAAGCACAAATCAGCACCTGATCCGTTCTAATGCACTCCAGAGCTCTACAATGCACAATTCCTCTGTGACGTCATTAGACCCACGCAATGTAATCGTAGAGAGCCCATGGGTTGCCATGACAGGAGGACGCCAGATACAGGCGTCTCGGCTTGCCATTGCCTATGATCGCAATTTCAAGCGATAAGGCATTGCAGCACATAAGTCCTGCAATGCCTTGTCATAGCGATCATAGCTGTTATGGTTCAGGTCCCCTTCAGGGACATAAAGAGAGTTAAAAAGAAAAGGTATTTTTTTGCTAATTTCCCCCTATTTGTATAAACAAAATTAAAAATGTTAGAAAAAAACCAATATATTTGGTATCATTATGTCCGTAATGACCTATACCAAGAATTAAAAACAGTATTTATCATGCAAATCAAAACCCGTAAAAAAAACTGAGGCAAAATGCCTAATTTGTTTTAACTCACAAAATAATGCAATAAAATTGATCAAAAAAGCCGTATGTTCCAAAATGGCAAAAATAAAACCTACAGCTCCTCACACAAAAAACAAGCCCTCACAGAGCTTTGTCGATGGAAAAATTTAAAAGTTATGGGGGAGATAAAATATTTGCGGAGAAATGCAATATTTCTAGACGTATGTTTGCCATTGCTTAAGACTCTTTCAAACTCCGAGAGAGGCCTCGTAGAAACATATGACTTAAGATAATCCCCAATAACACCCTTCACATGGGACAACTGTAAAAAGGAAGTGGTCTGCCTGGGGAGGAGGTTCCGTAGGGCTCCCTCAGGATCAAGGTGTGCCAGGGCCTGTAGATCACCAAAGGACCTATATATAAATTTACTGTGTTGATCCTTTAAAAATTAACCTTTATTCGTAACTTTTTAAAATAAGGAGCCTCTAAATAACATATAGGACAAAAGACATCCACAAAACAAAACAAAACAAAACGTAGGACCATAACTGGTCAGAAAAATACCAAAGGATAAAATACAAGGCAACCACCCTTCACTTGACATGTGTGTACTCAACACTTGTGGTCAAAACCTATTGTGAGAGTCTATGACTCAGAAAGAGTCTGCTGCATCCATAATTTTTTAGGATTAGGTAGACCTAGATTCTTATCATCTTTAGTCAGACTAGTTCCTATCAGTAGTCAGTAAAGAGCGCGTTACTGATGTTTGAGTATCATCTCAAGCTCACTAAGAATTCTAGAGTGTTTCGTAGCCATACTCTTCCCCTTGAGTTTCAGCTCAGTTGTCTGGGAAAGGGTATAGGCCACTTCTATAGGAACCTTCAGGTTACTATCACAAAGGTTCCTTTTATACCTATGTATTGGATTAGTTGGATTCCTGGTCGATGAGGAATTAAATATGCCTTTATGTATTATAGGCTATATTAAGACCAGTGTTATCCACTAACCTAATCCATGTGGACGCTTAATGAGGAAATACAACTATAACATAAATTAAGTTGTTTCCTCTTATATTGCGTGGCATCATCACTCATTACATTGAGACAAGACTTGTCATCCTTATGGATGTATAATTCAGGTCAGAATGGATTGTTACTGGTTCCTCATATGTTATTTGCATAACTGAAACACGTTGAACCAAAAACAAACCTGAGTTAAAATCAATTGAACCTAAACACAAATCTAAGTTAAAACCAATCACTATCTATTCATTTATAATTACCGCAGAGATTAAACGATGATTTGGAACAATACATTCAGCCACGACTATTCTGCTTGTCCCTGAAAGACACTTGGATTGCATTATTAAAGGGGCCCTGCATCATCTAAACAGGACCTTATTTACTAAAAGTGCAACTCTCTCCATGGTTCTTTGTCAGCATAATAAATATTCGTGTTTGACTAAATCATTGGAGGCGGATGCATTATGTCTTTCTAGATCAGTCACTATCATTCTACATATTCCGCTCAGTTGGACTTTACATCTACTCCATTACGCACTCGAGTGGAACAGCACTATCTTTCTGAGTCATAGACTCTCACTCTCAGTGAATTTGTTTTGGATCTTCAATTGATCCTTCTGCCTCAGTGATAAGGCTATATATAAAATTGGACCAAAGACTCGTTAGACAGGGGTCCCCGGGGGAGCCCAAAAAGCAGGGTAGCATGCTGAGAGGGGTGATCGGAGAGGTTCTCCCTCAGGGCATCCAAGACCTCACAGGGACCTCTTAGGAGTGGGTTAAAGTTCTTGGCTCTGTATAGGTTCTTCTTGGGGAACCAAAGAGTCCACACACAGGAGGTGCCATATGTGGTTTTGACTAAGTGACCCAGGAAGGGGTCTCTCAATGGACAAACTAATTCCATCCAATAACTCAGATGAGATGTCAGATAAAAGTTGTGGATGCATGGCAAACCAATCCCTCCTTCGGAGCCTCTCTTTATCATGAGGCTATACGCTAATCTAGGTTTCCTCTGTCTCCAAATATACTTTGTGAAAATCGAACGCAGGGTCTTGAAAAAAGTAGTAAGGAGATGGATCGGGAGCATGAGTATCTTATAGAGGATAATAGGAAGGATATAAGATTTTAAAATGTTCTTCCTGCCAAACCATGAAATCCTGGGTAAGTCGTAATCGTGCAGAAGATTCTTGATTTTGGCGAAGGGGCAAAAAATTGGCAAGATATGGGTCACCTATTTTCCTGGTCAGCTTCACCCCCAAGAAATCATTTGCTAAATCTGTCCACGAGAACAAGGATTTGTCCTTTAAAACTCTACGGCGGCTTGGAGGGATGGAAGTGTTTAGTACCGTCGACTTGGCAAAATTGATTTTAAAATTGGAGAGGGTTCCAAACTGATCTAGAAGGGAGGTAAGCTTAGGGAGACTAATCTCAGGGTCAGTGACCGAGAATACAATATCATTGGCAAGCGCAGCAGCATATAGCTCCTGTCCCCTCATGGTTAGGCCCTCAACCTCAGGGTTTAGTCTGACACTCTGAAGCAATGGTTCTCGTGCGAGTATAAAGAGGGTGGGGGAGAGTGGGCAGCCCTGATGGGTACCGTTTCTGATATCAAAAGGGGGGGAAACTGCTTTGTTGATTTTTAGTCACGCGTGGGGTTCGGAGTAAAGGGGGAAAATAGCGGAAATAAAGGGGGGGGGGAAATTAAAATGTAAGAGTGCAGTATGCATATAAAGCCAATCCACCCTATCAAAAGCCTTTTCGGCATCGGTGCTTACTAAGGCTAGGGGAATTTCTTTTGATTGGGCATACTGAACTGCGTGTAGACTGTGCAGACAATTATCTCTCCCCTCCCTACCTTTAACAAATCTGGCCTGCTCTTTAATAATACATTTTGGAATGAGATCCTCCATATGTTTGGCTAGCAGTTTGGCCCACAATTTAACATCTACATTTATTAAAGAGATGGGTCTGTAGCTACTACACAACTCCGGGTCTTTGTTGTCTTTATGAATAAGCATGATGTGAGCTTCTTGGGCCTTTCTTGGCAGGGGGCAACCCTGTAGAAGGGAATTATAAAGTTCGGTCATGCGGGGTACTAATACGTGGCGAAGGGACTTATAATAGATGAGAGAGAGAGACCATCAAGGCCTGGGCTTTTTCCTGGAGGGGAGGAGTCCAGGATTCTCTCCACCTCTGATTCCGAGATCAGGTCGTCAGGGAAGCCGCTACATCCTCCTCCAATTTGGGCAGCCGCAAGTTTGCCAGAAAGTCCGCTATCTGCTTACCAAGTGTACTGGGAGCGTCACAAGGTCGATGTGCCCTCAGATTATAATGCTGGGTGTAAAACTTCTGAAATTCACTAGCTATTTGCCCTGTTGATGATTCCAAGGCACCTAACTGGGATTTAATTGAATTAACTTGGTTTTTCTTACGAGCTTTCTTGATCAGAGCCGACATATATTTGCTTCCCCGATCACCTTGGGCGTATACTACATGTTTGAAGTGGAGACACTTTTTATTGAATCTAGTTTCAAGACAGAGTTTTAGTTCCTTTCTCAAAGCGGTCAGTTTGTCTAAATTTTCCTTGTTGAGAGAAAGCTTAGCAGCGTATTCAAGCTTATGGATTTGAGATAAACGATCATCTATTTCCTTCTGTTGTATTTTCTTTTTCTTGGACCCCAGCGCAATTAAAATGCCTCTTATAAAAGCTTTGTGCGCCTCCCAAACGAGGGGCACTGTTTGATATTTGGATAGATTAATCAGAAAAAATTATTTTAATTGATTAAGAAGGCAAGTTTTGCCCTCTGCGGAATCTAAAAGGAAGGAGTTTAGATGCCATCTCCATTCGCATGGGGACGCCAGTAAAGGAAGTAGGTCCACATGCAGCAGGGCATGATCGGATATTGTTATAGAATCTATACATGAGTTAAATATAGAGGGCAGGAGTGAGGAGGAAACAAGAACGTAGTGTAATCTCTGAAACGAGGAATGGGCTTGTGAAAGATAGGTATAGTCCTTGACAGAGGGGGAGAGTTGGCGCCACGCATCCATGACCTTAAGATCCGCTAAGCATCGTGAGAGTTTCCTCAACGTAATTTGAGAGATAGGAGAGTGTCCCGTTGAAGAATCCAGGACAGGATTTAAGGTGACGTTGAAATCCCCACCCAGCCAGATAGAGCCAGACGCAAACTCTCTAAGTGCCTCTAATTGACCAATAAGCCAGGTGACCTGATTAGAGTTGGGGGCATACAGGTTTGCCACCGTAAGCTGAATGTTGTTAATTGAGCCCCTCAGAAAAAGGGCTCTCCCCTCTCTGTCAGCTTGCTGAGCCTTGCAGCTGAAAGAGATGGATTTGTGGAAAATGATAGAGACTCCCTTAGAGGCAGATGTCGGGTGTGGGTTATGGAAGCTCTGAGTGAATTATTTACCCGGTAAAGCAAGGCACAAACCCCTCTTGAAATGGGTCTCCTGTAGAAAGGCAATTTTGGTACCAAATTTTCGTAGGAGCTGGGCAACATTGTGTCTCTTGAAAGGCGAGTTCAGGCCTTTAACATTGAAGGAAGTAAGACAAAGGCGGTCACCTATGACGGACTACACCAGAGGAGCCTCGGAACACAGATCAGAGACCCACCTGTAAGAAGAGAGTCTAAGGGTTTAGGGTGAAAGCCCACAGGCCACACAACCAGAGAGCTATAGAGTTCCTTGACAAACAAGGGAGAATAGTACCAGGAGGAATAGGGAACACTTAAGGTAAGAAGGACGGGGAAGGGGGGAACAAAACACTGATGGGAGGGGGTGTAAATCAAAGAAAAAATATATGAAGGCCAACAGGGACCAGTGTATCCTAAGTTGAATACTGGGGGGTGTCGTATAGTACAATGTCACCTCACAAAGGGTAAAGCAGACTGGAGCGCTGTCGGTGGGCCAGTCAAAGACAATTGCACTCATGAAGCCTGTTCTGACAGACACCAACTAGGACAATGCAAAGGCAGAAAAACATAAATAGGCATTTATATAGAAAACCCACTAAAGGGAAGAGAGAAGAGAAAAACCTGGAGGATGCTTGTATAAGACAATTAAACATTAGTTCTACCAGTGGGAACCAGAGAACAGTTTTTAATAAGCAAAGTTTATGGGCCACCGCTGGGCGGGCATTATTAAATCCCCTGATGGAAGATTGCCGCCCTGAGTCCACCACGCCTCGCTGGGTGAGCAGTATTCATGCCCGTCCAGCACCCATTATGTCCCTGGGGGGGACAACAAAGAGAGAAGAAGGAGTAGTCGTGAGATCTTCAGTCACCCCCAGGTGGAGTATCTCTTCTTTTTTTTCTTCTTGCCCCTAGGAGATTTTGCACTTCCTGCTGTGTTCCAGGCTGTAGGGGCAGTCAGCTTCGTAAAAGTGAGCAATTCCGGGAGCGGGAGCCAGCAGGGGAGGTCTACAGGCTCTAGATTCAAAGACTCCCAACACGCCTGCAGGTCCTCTGGGGTGAAGATATTTATTCTCCGGCCCTTATCCGTAATATTTGATCTCCTTCACCCTCAGCACTTCCAAGAGGAGTGCATCAAACGGCGCTTAGCAAGGGTTGAGGGTGCCAGGTCTTGGAAGATTTGAATAGGGGCGTCAGCATACCGAAGGTCTCTGCGATTTCTGGTAGCTCTGAAAACCGCTATGGCATCCTGAAAGGAGAGGAATTTGCAAATTATGTCCCGGGGGGGAGGGGGGCTAAGAGTTCGACGTCCTCACCATCAGAAGAGGCCTCCTCCTCCCCCTCCTTACTGTTGGTGGCAGCAGAATCCCGGCTCGGCGCCATCCTTGGAAGAGCCAGTGGTGAGCAGCAGCTCTTCTCCTTCAGGTACTGCTGCATATCTGCTTGCCCCTTGTTAAACCGGGGGCTGCCTGCAGTCTCCGGTCCCCTCTCTCTTCTGATTCTTTTCATTTTTAGCCCGTAGTAGCTGCTGAGAGGTCCTTTCTGGGTGTAGTCCTGATGGAGCTCAGCACTCAATCGGCCATCAGGTTTAGCGTCCAGGCTCCGCCCCGTCAGTGGTACTTTCTAATATTAAAAACCAATCGCACAAAAATTGCAAAAGCACAAACTTGCAATTTTTGTGTGACGCGTTTTTAACATTAGAAAGTCCTATTGACATTTGTGTTAAAAAATGTAGAGATTTTGTCATTGCAAGTGTGAAGGCACCCTAAGATTTATTCAGTATGTCATCCTGACTTGATATTGGTAGAGTCAGCAATGCTTTTTGATATGTATATATTCCTCGCTAAGGTGGTAAACACTGGTTTATAATTTTTGGTAGTTTAATAGCTTTTTTGGAACAAAGTAAATTTAGCCTATTTTTAATCTGTACATTTTTTTCTAGCTCTTTTTAAGATCTGTTCTCGATAATCTTGTAGTGTTAATCTTTCTCATCTCAGAGATGAGCAAGCGTACTCACTAAGGCAAATTACTCGAGCGAGTATTGCCTTTTTTGAGTACCTGCCCGCTCGTCTCAAAAGATTCGGGTGCCAGCGGGGGTGAGCAGTGAGTTGCGGGAGTGAGCAGGGGGGAGCGGGAGGGGGGGGGGAGAGATCTCCCCCCGTTCTTCCCCGCTCTCCCCTGCCGCTCCCCCCCCCCCCCCCCCCGCCAGCATCCGAATCTTTTGAGACGAGCCGGCATATACTCGAAAAAGGCAAAGCCCGCTCAAATAATTTGCCTTAGCGAGTACGCTTGCTCATCTCTAATAGGAACATGTACAAGGAGCACACATTGTACCATATCTATAGAACATGTATGAAGACAGCACACTGTACCATATCTCTAGAACATGTACAAGGAGCACACATTGTACCATATCTAAAGGAACACGTACAAGGAGAGCACATTGTACCATATCTATAGAAACATGTACGAAGAGAGCACATTGTACCGTCTCTATAGGAACATGTGTCGTGGATGACCTTTGGGGGCCCACGGCGTGATCAATAGGAATGTTTGCATTCTTCCAAATTAATGTTATGAGGCTGTGCGCACAGCCTGAAGCAATCACACTGACACAAGTTCAGCTTATGAAAACTTGCTCATTTCTGCTTTATTATTGGGCACGTAGCCTCTTTTATAGAGTTTAACATATCTGCCCTTTATGGGCAGACCAAAGATTGCATAGATAAAACGTATGAATAGACAATTGGATAAGCTCTTTAAGGTTCTTCCTGCATCCGGTCATCTGTTGTTTTGGCGTTGCCCATCACATGGTATCAGTCAGGAGGGGGAAAGATGGGTGAGCGAGTTGTCTTGGGTACCATGTGTGGATGGTCCGGTTTGATTGGAGGTTATGACTTGAACTATTATTAGCATAAATTTCCTGTAAACTGCTTGTGCTGATTATTGCGATTGCTAAAAAGCGGTAATGTTAAAACTGCGGTTTCGTGTGTCTGACTTGCTTCAGCTAAAGTCTGCTAGGAATCAGGAAATAGAGAGTTTCACTGTATGCTTGCTCCTGCTAAAATCTGCTAGGAATCAGGAAACAGAGTGTTCCACTGAATACCAGCTTCTGCTAAAGTCTGCTAGGAATAGCGAAACAGAGTGCTCCACTAAATGCTAGCTTCTGCTAAAGTCTGCTAGAAAATAGGAAAACGGAGAGTTTCATTGTACATTTCCATATGAGAAAGTGGATAGGTAAGATGTGTGTAAGCAAACACAAGATGGAAAAATACTGTCATAGCTATATAGAAGATAAAGAATGTATAGTATGGGGGGCGTGGCTTGGATGCAGTCCGAGACAGTCGCAGTGTCTTGAGCTCCGTTCTAACCCAGCTAGTTTAACTACTAAAAGTGACTCCAGCTGCACAAAAAGCTCCAGCGACACCTAAGGGGATCTTCAGAGAGAGATGCCGAAGAGAAGAAACCCAAAGACACCTTTGAACAAGGTCTCCGACTTCTTTACATCCCGCGGTGCAAGAGGAGCGGAACCGCCGAGTGGAGACGGCTCCCCTCCATCCACAAACTCCCTCACAGCGCCGGGGAACTTTACTGGTGCTTCGGAGGCGGGTCGTGCCGGCAGCTCGGAGCTGCTAGAAGGAGAGCCGCAGCTGATCTCATCCCGACGCCGGGTGAGCAACTCAGCCGAGAGGCTCGTCACCAGCACCATAGCAAGCCCAGAAATGGCGCCGGCTGGCTCCCGAGGTGCTAGAGGAGCAGGACCGCCGAGCGGAGACGGCTCCCCTCCGTCTGCAAGCTCTCTCATAGTGCTGGAGGACTCTCCTGAAGCTACAGGAGCGGGACGTGCCGGCGGCTCGGAGCTTCTAGAAGAGGAGCTACCGTTGATCTCATCCAGACGCCGGGTGAGTGACTTAGCTGAGAGGCTTGACACTAGCGCTACAGCACACATTCAAATGGCGCCAAATAGCTCCCGCTCTCCCTCTTCTCTATCCACCCCCTCTGTAAACCCTGAAAAACAGCGGCCCCGTCTCTCCCCTCCTGTCAGTTCATTCCAGCGTGATGGGGAGACAGAAGATGATTTATTAAACAGCATCCCATCTTCAAGTCTTCCTGCAACCGAAGACTTTATCAAGAACATGATAATTGCATTGCATGGTTCACTCCATAAAGATATCAAAGCCATGTCAGCTTCTATCAACTCATCTATACACGAGTTAGAGTCGCGGGCCGACCATTTAGAAAATAAGATGGGAGAAGTAACCGCATCCCATAATAAATTAATAGATGCCCCTTACTCTCTCGAGGACGAGGTTGAAGCTATTAAAAACAAGCTTACTGATTTAGAGGACAGGAGCAGGAGAAACAATGTCAAGTTCAGAGGCATCCCAGAAAGCGTCCCTCAAGTCGACCTAAAAAGCCATCTGACCAAATTAATCAAAAATCTCCTCCCAAATGCCTCAGAACAAGATTGCATCATCGACTGGGCTCACAGAATAGTGAAGCCAAGTTTCTTGCCAGACTCGGTTCCACGTGACGTAATAGCAATACTTCATTTCTTTCATATCAAAGAAGCACTAATGGCAGCATCAAGGAATCACGCCCCCTTACCACCTCCGTATGCCGGTGTAGGGCTTTTTACCGATCTATCACAAAATACCATACAAGCTAGAAAGGCCTTTCACCAAGCCACTGCATCTCTGAGAGCCGCCAAAATCCCATACAAATGGGGCTTCCCCGCCAAAATTATTATTCATAAGGATAACGCCATGCATATCCTCTCATCCCCGGAGGAGAGCATCAACATTTTATCAAAATGCAACATTTTGCTACCAGAGAATCCCTCACCAACCAAGCCCCAAAGACCTAAGGGATCTTCTCGCCGACGCGCGCTTCCACCTGCTCCCCTTAAGGTCCCACCTGATCTTCATTAGATGCCTAACTACTAGCAAATGCTGGACTCAATTTATGTCTCCAAAGACAACTGACTGAGTTACTCCAAGCCAAACTCTTTCACCCCCAAACATGACCCAGGTTAAGTTACCTGTTTTTCTGTATTACTTTACCTGCCTCTTCCCACACTAAATCCACATAAAGATGCTCTAAATAAGCCAATCTCGACTGACGAAGTACTTAAAGCCATCAACAATTTAAAAAAATTATAAGTCCCCTGGGCCAGATGGTCTAGCAAATGAATATTATAAAATCTTTGCTCCCTCTGTATCGCCTTACCTAACCTCCATATTTAATGATTCAGTCAGATTAGGCACAATGCCGGAGGAGATGCTTCAGGCCACCATTATCACACTGCCCAAGCCGGGCAAGTCTCCTACAACCCCAGCAAATTTTAGGCCCATTTCCCTCTTAAATACTGATGCGAAGCTCTACGCAAAAATTCTCGCCAACAGACTTCTAGAGGTTTTACCCACGGTCATACATAATAACCAGGTGGGATTTACCAGAGGTAGAAATGCAACGGATGGCGCACGAAGGGCTCAGAACCTGATCAAGTTGGTTGGCTCAAGTCGGACACCTTCTCTCTTCCTTTCCCTGGATGCGGAGAAGGCGTTCGATAGCGTTCATTGGGGTTTCGCCTTCACGGTCCTCAAGAAGTTTGAGGTGGGGGACAATTTCCTCCGCGCAGTCCAGGCTCTATACACGAGACCCTCAGCCAGAGTTCTGACCGACGGAGCGCTTTCCTCATCCTTCTACATCTCTAATGGCACCCGACAGGGTTGCCCTTTATCCCCATTATTGTTTATCATGTTAATAGAACCACTGGCGGAGATGATTAGAATGTCCCCAGGAATCAGAGGAGTCCCGGTGGGAATGAGACAACACAAAATCGGCCTTTTTGCTGATGATGTTCTCATCTCTTTAACTGATCCTCTAAACTCTTTGAGAAACGTCCACGACTGCATTTCCCAGTTTAGCAAAGCTTCCCTATACAAACTAAACACTGACAAATCATTAATACTGGGGTTCAACATAGACTCTAAGCTAAAAACTCTCATCCAAAAAGAATTCCCTTTTCAATGGAAATCAAATGTGCCATACCTAGGCATCAAACTATGTAGCAACAATTCGGAAATAATTTCCTCAAACCTAGACCCATTCATTACTAATCTTCCTTAACCCCTTGAGTGGCAGGTTTCCTACCACCCTGTCGTGCCCACCAGGGCAGGTTTTTTAAAATGGTCTAATCATTGAATTTCAACTAGTTTTGCAGTTGCGTCTCAAGAGCCATAACTTTTTCATTTTTCCCATTGACATGGCCATATGAGGGCTTGTTTTTTGCGGGACAAGTTGTGATTTTTTAAACAGGGGGGAGGAAAAAAAGATATGGGGAAAAAAGAAAAAAAGGGGCCATGTCATTAGGGGTTAAATAATATATTAACTTCCTTCTCTGGGTCATTACGACGCACACGGATACCACATGTGTGATTGTATTTTTGATTTTTTTACAAAGTAAAGGGAGACAAGTGTTTTTTTATTTTTTTTATTATTTTTTTACTTTTTTTTTTTTTATTTAAAAAAAAATTATTTATTTTTGTCCCTTTAGGGGACTTCCACAGGGACCCATCAGGACCCTTGATCACATTCCGGGGGTCCGATGGTGACAGCCCTTTACATGCTGCAGTGACAACCCTGTACATGCTGCAGTCACATAGACTGCAGCATGTAAAGGGTTAACACAGCAGAGATCGGAGGTTTTCTCTGATCGCTGCTGTAAGAGCTGGTACCTAGCTGTCCTCTGACAGCTAACAACCAGCTCTCCCTGCCACAGAGACCATCGGCTTGCTTCTGACAAGCCGATGGTCTCTATGGCAACTTGTAAACAAAGCAGGACATTGCCGACATGACGGCAATATCTTCTGCTGGTTTTTCAAAGCCCTTGCTTTGTTCTCTGTGGGTCTGTGCAGGCAGAGCACACTGTCACAGCTTGTGGCATTGTGCTCTGCAGCTCCCAAAGTGATACATAGCCCGGAAATCTTCCGGGCTATGTTGCTATGAGCAGTGGAGCTCGTCCCCGGAAATTTTCCGGGCGTGCCACTCAAGGGGTTAAAAGTGAACTGGAAGAACTAGGCAAAAGAGAGCTCTCCTGGTTTGGAAGAATAGCCATTTATAAAATGTTAATCCTTCCAAAGATTTTGTACTTCTTTCGTATGCTATCCTTCCCGATCCCCTAACCCACAATTTTTAAATTCCAAAAACAACTTTTAAATTTCATATGGAATAGCAAAAAACCCAGATTAGCAGCTTCTATTTTATACCAGCATAGGAAACAAGGAGGCCTGGGGGTTCCTAACCTCCAGGCTTATTACAATGCCACTATACTAAGCCAATCCAGTAATTGGCTGAGAGATCAGCAACTCCCCTCCCATATAGAAAAAATGCAGAAATAAAAACAGATCTTTGGGGTCCTTAATCAATGCCTCAATTATAAGAGCATTAAACACAGAAATCTCTTCTCTTCTACAATTTCAAGACACAACCCCCCTAATGCAGGATACTCTTCGATGTTGGAGTCAACTAACACACAAACTCAAATTGGGCTCGAGAGGTCCCCCAATAGATCTCCCTTTGGAGATTCTCACTTATTTTATACGAGATCTCAACCTCAAAAGATGGAGCAACTCTGGGATAAAGAAATTGTCTGATCTAACTGACAAAGGAAAGCTTCTTTCATTTCGAGAAATACAAAACAAATTTAAGTTGCTTGACTCTGAAGCCTTCCCTTACATAAAAATCTACTCCCTATTAAATAACTCCAACCTAACTAACTTCTCTCCCCCAAAGGAATTAGAACAACTACGTCTTATATGCATAAATTCACATGATTCCCACACTAGAGTTTTCTACAATTTCATTTCAGGTAACAAAAACAACCCAAAGAGAATACACCTACTAAATTGGGAATTTGGCCTAAAAAAGAAAATAACCACCTCACAATGGATGAAAGCATTTGAATGGGCTAATAAAGCCACCCCATCTGCTAACATTCTACAAACCCACTATAAGGTGCTATCCAGGTGGTATTACACTCCCATAAAACTAAGCAGATTCTTCCCTAATTTTGACAACAAATGCTGGAGAAACTGTGGCCGTGAGGGCTCACTACTCCACTTGTTTTGGGAATGTCCCCTGATTGGAAACTTCTGGGAGGAAGTCTTTCATTCCATCCACGCTATCTCAGGTGTACGCCTACCCTGTTTGCCTCAGCTTGCTCTCCTTCTTGTAGACTGTGATATAATCCCGACGATGAAGAGGAAATGGATATGTCACTTCCTTCTATCAGCAAAAAATACCATAGCAAAAAGATGGAGAGTGACCTCCCCCCCTTCTATCAAAGATCTTTTAGATGCTACTGCAAACCATTACTGTTATGAGAAAATATACGCAAAAAACAATAACTGTCTTGCTAAGTTTAATCGAAATTGGAAATATTGGCAGCAATTTGAGTTTAAAAAGTTGTTTTAAATTTGTTTATACTTCCTTTTCTGTACTCTATATCCTATACTTGACTCGCTAGAACACAACTACCAAGATTTAAATAAAAGTAAAACACATGTCTCTGTTAAAAATACCGAATATATGCCAAGAGCGATAAGTTACTTATCACTGTATGAGAACCACATGGAAAATCTTTGTATAAGCAATGTTGTGTCTATGCTTCTCTATGTAAAAACTAATAAAAATTACTATTTAAAAAAAAAAAAAAGAATGTATAGTATGTAAAAGGATATATGAATAAGACTGTCCACTACAGGTCCAATGTCCACTACATATGAAAGTGTATGTCCACTGTCACAAAACTATAGATATTGCGTATATCCACTACACATGCAGAAGGAGCACACATTGTACCATATCTATGGGAACATGTACAAGGAGCACACATTGTACCATATCTATAGGAACATGTACAAGGAGCGCACATTGTACCATATCTATAGGAACATGTACTAGGAGTAGACATTGTACCATATCTATAGGAACATGTACAAGGAGAGCACAGATTGTACCATATCTATAGGAACATGTACAAGGAGGGCACATTGTACCATATTTATAGGAACATGTACAAGGAGCCCACATTGTACCATATCTACAGGCACATGTACAAGGAGCACACATTGTACCATATCTGTAGGAACATGTACAAGGAGAACACATTATACCATATCTATAGGAACATGTACAAGGAGCACACATTGTACCATATCTATAGGAACATGTACAAGGAGCGCACATTGTACCATATCTATAGGAACATGTACTAGGAGGACACATTGTACCATATCTATAGGAACATGTACAAGGAGAGCACAGATTGTACCATATCTATAGGAACATGTACAAGGAGGGCACATTGTACCATATTTATAGGAACATGTACAAGGAGGGCACATTGTACCATATTTATAGGAACATGTACAAGGAGCGCACATTGTACCATATCTATAGGAACATGTACAAGGAGCACACATTGTACCATATCTATAGGAACATGTACAAGGAGGGCACATTGTACCATATCTATAGGAACATGTACCAGGAGAGCACATTGTATCATATCTATAGGAACATGTACAAGGAGAGCACATTGTACCATATCTATAGGAACATGTACAAGGAGAGCACATTGTACCATATCTAAAGGAACATGTACAAGGAGAGCACATTGTACCATATCGATAAGAACATGTACAAGGAGCACACGCTGTAGCATACCTACAGGAACATGTATAAGAGGAACACATTGTACCATATCTATAGGAACATGTACAAGGAGGACACATTGTACCATATCTATAGGAACATGTACAAGGAGAGCACATTGTACCATATCTATTGGGACATGTACAAGCAGCGCACATTGTACCATATCTATAGGAACATGTACAAGGAACACACACTGTACCATATCTATAGGAACAGGTACAAGTAGAGCACATTGTACCATATCTATAGGAACATGTACCAGGAGGGCACATTGTACCATATCTATAGGAACATGTATAAGGAGAGCACATTGTACGATATCTATAGGAACATGTACAAGGTGCACAATTGTGCCATTGCTATAGGAACATGTACAAGGAGCACATTGTACCATATCTATAGAACATGTACAAGGAGCACATTGTATCATATCTATAGGAACATGTACAAGGAGAGCACATTGTACCATATCTATAGGAACATGTACAAGGAGAACACATTGTACCATATCTATAGGAACATGTACAAGGAGCGCACATTGTACCATATCTATAGGAACATGTATAAGGAGAGCACATTGTACCATATTTATAGGAACATGTACAAGAAGAGCACATTGTACCATATTTATAGGAACATGTACAAGGAGAGCACATTGTACCATATCTATAGGAACATGTACAAGGAGAACACATTGTACCATATCTATAGGAACATGTACAAGGAGCGCACATTGTACCATATCTATAGGAACATGTATAAGGAGAGCACATTGTACCATATTTATAGGAACATGTACAAGAAGAGCACATCGTACCATATCTATAGGAACATGTACAAGGAGAACACATTGTACCATATCTATAGGAACATGTACAAGGAGCGCACATTGTACCATATCTATAGGAACATGTATAAGGAGAGCACATTGTACCATATCTATAGGAACATGTACAAGGAGGACACATTGTACCATATCTATAGGAACATATACAAATTACATTGTACCATACCTATAGGAACATGTACCAGGAGAGCGCATTGTGCCATATCTATAGAACATGTACAAGGAGAGCACATTGTACCATAACTATAGGAACATGTACAAGGAGCACACATTGTACCATATCTATAGGAACATGTATAAGGAGAGCACATTGTACCATATCTATAGGAACATGTACGAAGAGAGCACATTGTACCAAATCTATAGGAACATGTACAAGGAGCACACATTGTACCATATCTATAGGAACATGTACCAGGAGGGCACATTGTACCATATCTATAGGAACATGTACTAGAAGAGCATATTGTATCCTATCTATAGGAACATATACAAATTACATTGTACCATATCTATAGGAACATGCACAAGGAGCGCATATTGAACTACTTTAAAGGTTTTTACAATATGACAAATCACTGAACTAACGTACAAGAAATGATATGCTGTTCCAAACTACAATGCAGGGTTCTCAGCCATTAATTGTGACGTATTCTCATATCTTGCACCTCAATAGCGACACATATTCTTCTGGTGGCAGCATTTGGTAGCATGTTTTTGTCCTTGAGAAATCTAAACCGCATACCCCACTGATTATACCCTCCAACCTTTATTGGGTTCTGCCCTATAGTTTTCTCTCTAGAGACCCCTGAGCACCTCTAGTTTAATAATGAAACAAAAAAGTGATGTTTATCTGCCTGCCATATTTCATATATTAGCGTACTGAGGCACTATACCGCTGCACAAAAATTTTTTAGTAGAGAGCTACATAATAAAGGTAACCTGTCACCAGCTGTAAACACCATAAACTTAATTATGATGCTCATATGGCAGGTTCCTACGAGTCTTTGGAGGTGTTTTTTTTAATACTTTACGTTCACGTGCTGTCACCTCCTAAAGTTGGCATGTGGACAGTGCATTGGATTCAAAACTACAGGATGTACGTGTGTGCTTCCATAGAGATTAAGTGCGCTGACATTTGGGTGTGAGAATGTAGAGCAAGGGAATTCTAAAAAGAAATACCTATCCGGATTGCTGGGAACCTGCCCTCTGAGCACTATGACTTGGTTTTTGGTGCTCATAGGTGGTTACCGGCTCCCTACAAGGACATGGGCTCTGTGCACATGGCTCTGCTGTGTGTATGAGGCCACTGCAGAGGGTGCCCATGCAGCTTGCCTCTCATCCATCCAGCGTGTATGGCTTGAGGAGGAGGAGGAGGACACTCAAAGTGATCTTCCTAGTGAGGACAGCCATGTGTTGCGTACAGGTACCCTGGCACACACGGCTGACTTTATGTTAGCATGCCTTTCTCATGACCCTCGTGTTAGACACATTCTGGCCACTACGGATTACTGGGTGTACACACTGCTTGACCCATGGTATAAGGAGAACCTTTCCACTCTCATTCCCGAAGAGGAAAGGGGTTTGAGAGTAATGCAATACCACAGGGCCCTGGTGGACAAACTGATGGTAAACTTCCCATCCGACAGCGCTAGTGGCAGAAGGCGCAGTTCCGAGGGCCACGTAGAAGGGGAGGCATGGAGATCAGGCAGCATGTTCAGCGCAGGCAGGGGAACACTCTCCAAGGCCTTTGCCAGCTTTATGGCTCCCCAGCAAGACTGTTTCCCACCTCCTCAGTCCAGGCTGAGTCGGAGGGAGCACTGTAAGAAGATGGTGAGGGTTCATGCAGCCGATCGTACCACTGTCCTCCGTGACGCCTCTGCTCCGTACAACTACTGGGTGTCAAAGCTGGACACGTGGCCCGAACTCGCGCTGTATGCCCTGGAGGTGTTGGCGTGCCCTGCGGCTAGCGTCTTGTCAGAGAGGGTGCTTAGTGCAGCTGGGGGAATCATCACGGACAAGCGTACCCGCCTGTCAACAGACAGTGCCGACAGGCTTACACTCATAAAGATGAACAAAGCCTGGATTTCCCCAGGCTTCTCTTCTCCACCAGCGGACAGCAGCGCTACCTAAAGAACTTTGTCAATCTGTGTATGATATTCGTCCTCCTCCTGCAGCTCCTCTTCCTGAAACCTCTCGTAATCACCGCGAATGGGCAATTTTTCTGTGGGCCAAAAGGCTCATATAACTTTTCTAAATAATATTTATCTGTTTCAATTCTCATTAAAGCACTGAAACTTCCACCTGAACCAATTGTTTTTTAGACTGGGCTGCCTCCAGGCCTAGTTAAAAATTAAGCCACAGTACGCTAAGCGATTAATGGGTTTCACCGGCCCTCTGGGTTGGGCATGGGCAATTTTTCGGGGGTACATTTGTACTGTCGGTACACCAATTTTTCGGGCCCTCGCCTACAATGTAATCCAAGTAATTTTTATGGGCTTCGCCTGCACTCATGGTACACCACTGTGTCTGGTGTTGGCCTACACTTTTGCAACAGAAATGTAACTCTGTTCTGCCTACCTATACTTCTGCCACAGTAATGCTACAGGGGTCTGACTATACTTCAGCAACAGAAATGTTACTTCGGTCTGCCGATACTTCTGCTCCTGAAATGTTACCTTGGTTGGTGTATACTGTTACTACTGTAATTTTACTAATACTGGGCTCTGCCCATAATGCTTCAACGGAAATGTTACTGGGGCAGGTCTATACTGCTATAACAGAAATGTAACTAATAGTGGGCTTTGCCCATACTGCTTCTACGTTAATGTTACTGGGGCCTGTCTATACTGCTACTACTGAAATCTTATCAATACTATGCTCTCCCTACACTGCTGCCAGGGAAATGTGAATCTGCTGCTTTGCCCATACTGCTTCTACGTTACTGTTGCTGGGGCCTGTCTATACTCCTACTACTGAAATCTTACCAATACTATGCTCTCCCTACACTGCTGCCAGGGAATTGTGAATCTGCTGCTTTGTCCCTACTGCTTCTATGTTAATGTTACTGGGGCCTGTCTATACTGCTACTACTGAAATCTTACCAATACAATGCTCTCCCAACACTCCTGCCAGGGAAATGTGAATCTGCTGCTTGGCCCATACTGCTTCGACGTAAATCTTACTGGGGCCTGTCTATACTGGTACTACTGAAATCTTACCAATACTATGCTCTCCCTACACTGCTGCCAGGGAAATGTTTATCTGCTGCTTTCCCCATACTGCTTCTACGTTACTGCTACTGGGGTCTGACTATACTGCTAGTACTGAAATGTTACAAATGCAGTGCTCTCCCTGCACTGCTGCAAGGGAAATGTGAATCTGCTGCTTTTCCCGATACTGCTTCAACGTTACTGTTACTGGGGTCTGTCTGCACTGCTGGAACTGAAATGTGACTGGGGCATGTCGCAACTGATACTACTGAACTGTTACTGGGGTCTGTCTAGACTGATACTACTGAAATGTTACTGGGGTCTGTGTATACTGCTGCAAACGAAATGTTAGTGGGGTCTGTCCTCACTGCTGCCAATGAAATGTTACAGGGGTTTGTGCATACTCTTACCGCTGAAATGTTACTAATTCTCGGCTCTGCCTATACTGCTGCTACTGCAACGTTACAGGGTAGTGGAAACGGAGGCTTCCCATAGACATGATGGTGGCGAGGCCACTCTACTAGGTTCCACAGGCGCGACAACTTTTCAGCGACGCGGTCACTGGGAAGGTGCATATAACCACGGACACGGGGACAGGACACGTACTGCCTCAAAAACCTCCCCGTCCTCCTCCTCCAACAATGAAAACATTCTTGGCCGAAGCCCACCTGCATTTAATCTGACATTACCTCAGCTATGCTGGGCAATGCAATGGGATTTATTTATGTACCGCCGGTGGCTTCCTGGGACCCACCCATGCTGTCGGTCCACACGGAGTTGTAACTGCATGTATCTACTTATAAAGAACCCCAGTCTGACTGGGGCATGCAGTGTGGGCCGAAGCCCACCTGCATTTAATCTGTCGTTAGCTCTGCTGTCCAGGGCACTGCAATGGGATATATTTATGTACCGCTGGTGGGTTCCAGGGAGCCACCCATGCTGTGGGTGCACACGGAATTCCCATTGCGGAGTTGTACCTGCCTGTGACTATATAAAAAAAAAAAACCCGGTCAGACTGGGGCATGCAGTGTGGGCCGATGCCCACCTGTATTTAATCTGACGTTAGCTCTACTATCCGGGGCACTGCATTGGGACAAACTACAGGAGCAATACAGCGCTAATGAGACGTGCACAGCTACGCTAGCATAGGAGTCCGCTGTAGGCCCACGATTGCTGAGGGTTTGTGCAGAGGCCTATGTCCTGGGTGCAGTGAAAGTCCGCTTCCTGCCTAGGATTGCTGAAGCTGTGGGCCGAGGCCTATGTCGTGGGCTCGGTGCAAGTCTGCCATGTTTGGCCGCTCAGATCAATTTTTTGTTCATGTCTTGGGCTTCTTAGGACCCACCTATGCTGTTGGTGCAAACTTAGTTCCCATCGCGGTGTTTGACCTGTCTGGCACAAAGACACTGATTGACTTGGGTAGAGGGCAGAGCACTGACGGCTGTCCCCTTGCAGTGTCGATTGAGCTATGCGACACCTTGACAGAATGAATACTGTGTGGCACATGGATTCCCCATTGCAATGCCCACGTTTGCAGCTCCTGACGGAGGTGGCACAGGATGGGAGTTCTCATTGCTTCTGTACAGCATTGTGGGTTATCGCCCCGCCCCTTTTAAAGAGGGTCGCTGCCTGACCCTACCAACCCTCTGCAATGTGTGTGCCTCCGGTTCCTCCTCATGGCAG
The DNA here is from genome assembly GCF_035609145.1 of Eleutherodactylus coqui. Lineage (NCBI taxonomy): Eukaryota > Metazoa > Chordata > Amphibia > Anura > Eleutherodactylidae > Eleutherodactylus > Eleutherodactylus coqui. Next base: position 89,152,003 of record NC_089837.1, read on the forward strand.
ACGCACTTATAAATAGACATGAGGGTGGTGTGGTTATGAGGCCAGCGTGTGGCATGAGGGCAGCTGAAGGCTGCGCAGGGACACTTTGGTGTGCGCTGTGGACACTGGGTCGTGCGGGGGGTTGGGCAGCATGTAACCCAGGAGAAGAGGCAGGGGTGTGTCCCGCAGGCAGTGCTTGTGCTTAGTTGCAGGTAGTGTGGTGCTTAGCTAAGGTGTGGCTTACTAATGAGGGTTTGTCCAAAGTAAAAATTTTTAGTGGGCGGGGCACTCTTGCCGCTATTGTGGCTGAATAGTGGGACCTGGGAACCTGAAATGCAGCCCAGCATGTTGCCCCTCGCCTGCCCTATCCGTTTCTGTGTCGTTTCCATCACTTTCTTGGGTTTTCCAGATTTTCACAAATGAAAACCTTAGCGGAGCATGGCTGATATACAAAAATGCTCGAGTCGCCCATTGACTTCAATGGGGTTCGTTACTCGAAACGAACCCTTGAGCATCGCGGAAAGTTCGACTCGAGCATCGAGCACCCGAGCATTTTGGTGCTCGCTCATCTCTAGTGGTAAATATTTCAGGTAGGAAATCTTTAAAAATCACTCAAAAGCTTACAATACAATAATCATTGTAATGCAGATATTATAACTGTGTCCACAGATGACATTTGTCTGGTCAGTGCATGAAAGACTCTTTTAGGAATAGTCGCACCTTGTGAGGACAGTTGGGATGTGAGGAGCATTTTTTTGTTCTGTCTTGTTAAGAAGGGAGTTAAAATGTTAACCTGTTAGGTATGCATCCAATTTTGGTGATAAGGATAAATTGCATTTGTTTTTTGTTTTTATTTTCAGCCTTTAGCACCATAGATTTGTGATTTTTGCTTTCCTGCATTACAGTTGTTTTAAGTTGAGGCAGATGTAGGAAGCCTTTTTTTAGACACTTTCATGGTTGACCATTTAGAAACATATATATATATATATATATATATATATATATATATATATATATATATATATATATATATATATATATATATATATATATATATATATATATATATATATATATATATAATCAATTGATATGCTACATTTTTGAACTGTGGAATGCAAAAGAAATACTTTTGCATCAGAGTAAAATTGCATGTAATCTTTATTTTACAGGTTCTTACAGTTATTAGGACCAAATACGAGTGCAGTTTTTATTTTATTTTTACCTTAATTTAATACGCATTTTAAGAATTCTTCTTTTTTACCATCAACAGTGCTTGGAAGAGTATTTACATATAAGTTCAAGTCCTTTAATCACTTGTGCATTTTGATGCACGGGTATATCCAAATGCAAAAAGGTTTTACATAATAATGCACTGCAATAGGTATTTCATTGCATTATTGTGGGTCTATGTAAGGTCTCCTTCACACAAGTTTTCTCTGCTTTTCCTAATACTTGGAAAAGCACCATCAGCTCCAAGTATTTTTTCATAGTGTTTTTGAAGCGTTTTTCGAGGCATTTTTTTTTTATCTTGTAACATTTTAAATATGTTTTTTTCTGGCATTTGGCAAGTCAAATAGATAAACGTATCAGAAAAATGCAGAAAAAACACTACAGACAGAATTTTGCCCCGAAATAAATTCTGTATAGAAAAAACAAAACACTGCTGACCTAAAAAATGCCACCAAAACGTCACAAAGCAAAACATACATTGAAGTACATTTTATATTTCTCTATAGACATTAAAGGGGTTGTCTCGTGAAATCAAGTGGGGTTCAGCACTTCTGTATGGCCATATTAATGCACTTTGTAATATACATTGTGCATTAATTATGAGCCATACCGAAGTTATTCACTTACCTGCTCCGTTGCTAGCGTCCCCGTCTCCATGGTGCCGTCTAATTTCAGCGTCTAATCGCCCGATCAGACGCGCTTGCGCAGTTCGGTCTTCTCCCTTCTGAATGGGGCCGCTCGTGCCGGAGAGCTGCTCCTTGTAGCTCCGCCCCGTCACGTGTGCCGATTCCAGCCAATCAGGAGGCTGGAATCGGCAATGGAGCGCACAGAGCCCACGGTGCACCATGGGAGAAGACCCGCGGTGCATCGTGGGTGAAGATCCCGGCGGCCATCTTACTAAGGTAAGTAAGAAGTCGCGGGAGCGCGGGGATTCGGGTAAGTACTGGACTTTTTTTTTTTTTTTACCCCTGCATCGGGTTTGTCTCGCGCCGAACGGGGGGGGCTATTGAAAAAAAAAAAAACGTTTCGGCGCGGGACAACCCCTTTAATGAATCATCAGGCCACATAAAAAAGGTGTCTTTCACAAAAATGCTGTGCATGAAATCAGTCTACGGGAATGTTTACACGGGGCAGAAATGCTGCAGAATGTCCACAGTGGAAATTTCACTGAAAATTCCACAACATTTCTGCATCTAAAACACAGTCAAAATCCATACAATTTGTGCGGATTTTGATCTGAAATCAGCTACATCACCACAGCTGATTTCAGAAGATGCAGCGCTCACCTCTGAAGTCTTCAGCTGTCGGCGCACTCCTTCATCTAATACCGGGCAGCCTATACTGCGCGCAGTGCTACTGGTGAGGTGCTGCGGAAGTGCCATCACTTGACCAACGGCGCTGCGCTCACTAGAGGCCACCACGTGCCCAGTAAAAGGAGTACGATGACAGCCAAAGACTTTGGAGGTGAGCGCTGTATCTTCTGAAATTAGCTGCGGGTACATAGCTGATTTTGAGTCAAAATCTGCACCAATGGTGAAGATTATAACTCTGTTTTGGATGCAGAAATGCTGCAGAATTTGCTGAAAAATTTCTGCTGCGGACATTTTGCAGATTTTCTGCTCCCTGTAAACATACCTTGAGATTGCTGTCAAACATGCAGAATTATTCCTCAATAATGTCGCGAAATTTGCGTTCCTGTGGAATATTCAACAGAGCAATCCACGCTGCTGATGTGTGGATTTTGCTGCAGAATCTAAATAGAATTCTGTCAGCAATTCCGCATCAAAATCTGCACAGAGACGCGTGAATATTGGTGCAAATTCTGGGACGACATATTCAGTAGAATTATTTCATCCATGTGAAAACACCCTTAGGCTGGGTTCACACGGGATGGAATTGCCACGGAATTTCCGTGCGGAATGTCCGCACAGAAATTCCGCCCTCAGCTCCTAATCCCGGGATTGGCCAGCAAAGTGGACAAGATTTTGCAAAAATCTCATCCACACGCTGTGGCCAATCCGTTGCGGCCAAGCTGCACTGAAACTGACATGCCGCACGGAAAACAAAGACGCGGCATGTCATTTCCTTTTTCATTTCCGCCGCGGCCTCTCTCCTCTCTATAGGGAGAGATGGCCACAGCGAATATGCAGGTGGCAAAGCAGTTCAAAACCCATGGCTAAAGGCTGCGTATTTTGAAGCTGCGCTTATCCCGCTGAAATCTCACGTTTTCTGCTGCGGCCAAGCCGCGAGATTTCTGTCCCATGAGAACCCAGGCTTAAGCCACTCTGTAGGATTTGAAAGACCGCCCAAAGCACCCCATTTTAAGTGTTACAAAAACTTTTTTCCCAAAACATTTGTAAAAAAAAAATGCAGTTATAAACATTTGAAATGCTTGGAGTTATTTTACGAGTATTTGAAAGAGCTCAACAAAATGTGTGCATGAAGGAGGTTTTTAAAGGGAATCTATCGACTTCAATATGCTGTATAAACTGTAGGCATCAAGTAGAGCTGATCAGGTTGATATATAGTTTTATGGGGAACTTGTATAACTTGTGTTTTATTCATTAACCCCTTAAGGACCAGGTTGTTTTGTACCTTAAAGGGGTTGTCCCGCGGCAGCATGGGGGTTATACACTTCTGTATGGCCATATTAATGCACTTTGTAATGTACATCGTGCATTAATTATGAGCCATACAGAAGTTATTCACTTACCTGCTCCGTTGCTAGCGTCCCCGTCGCCATGGATCTGTCTAATTCTGATGTCTTCTTGCTTTTTTAGACGCGCTTGCGCTGTGCGGTCTTCTTCCTGGTGAATGGGGCCGCTCGTGCCGGAGAGCTGGTCATCGTAGCTCCGCCCCATCACGTGTGCCGATTCCAGCCAATCAGGAGGCTGGAATCGGCAATGGACCGCACAGAGCCCACGGTGCACCATGGGAGAAGACCTGCGGTGCATCGTGGGTGAAGATCCCGGCAGCCATCTTGGTGAAGGAAGAAGTGGGGTTGTCCTGCGCCGAACGAGGGCCTATGAAAAAAAAAAAAAAACGTTTTGGCGCGAGACAACCCCTTTAAGGACCAGACACATTTTAGGGATTTTACCTATGTGGCGGTTTTACTGCTCCATTTTTTTTCCTTCAGCTACCAAAATTATTTTTGCTGCATTTTTTTCCGTGACATATAGGACTATTTTTTTAATATCTTTTTCACTGACATTTGTTTCCGTTTTTTAGTTTTATTGGGGCTAAAATGCTTGAAAAAATGATATTTTTAACATTTATAGTTTTTTTTAAAATTATTTTTATATTTACACTAAAATAAAGTATGGAAATGGGTTCCTCTATTTATTTCGGACGTTTTGATATATAGTATGTATGGTTTTGGTTTACAGGGCGCATACGGTGGCGTTTTTTGTTGGCGTCTGCTTTGTGTTATTCTCTTTCTTTTGTATGTGTTGTTGTTTTGTTCTGTTATTTTGTTTTACTGATGTATGTAATTGTGTTTTTTACTATCTATGTCCCCCATGATGTCATACAAGACCTCTGGGGGAACTTCACTTTTTTTTAAAAAACTTTATTTGACACTTTCCCCCTATAGCTCGGGCGTCCATAGGAGCCCTAGTTACAGGAGAAAGCAACCCCTGTGGTGACATTAGTCACCTGCAGAGCTGCCAGGGTCTAAGTCTGACCCTCCAGCTCTACATAGCAGGGAATCCCAGGAGGTCACATGACCCCCCGAGGCTCCCGTAGTGAAAGTAAATGTTACTTTCAGTTTCCCCATACAGTGCTCAATGAGCACTGTATATCGGGGAAGCAGAAGGCAGGAAGGGTTAAAAAGCCCTCCTGCCTTCTGCTCCGCGCAGAGCAGGAGACTTAGAGCACCGCTGTAATTTTACTATCGGCGGTGCTCTAAGCCCAGGACCAGCTGCCGTAATTTTGCAGAGTGTGCAGAGATATAAATGAATAAAATGTAAGCTATACTGAACTTTACCCCATACAACTATATATCAATCTGATCAGCTCCTCCTGCTCTATAATATTCAGCCTGCAGTTTGGACAGTATGTTCGAGCTGACAGATCCCTTTAAACTAATTGCCACATTTTAGGCTCTTTACATCTGGTACAGGGTAAAATCAAGAAATGAATCACACACTGACCGGATATTTGTTCTCACCAAACAGGATGTAGATAAAAGAGCTTGTATTAGAATGCAAACACCACTCTTGATTCTGGGGGGGTGTCTGATATTGGGGAGTATCTGGGATTGCAAGTCACACCCATTCATTGATCTACAATACCAGACACAACCCATAGACCATAGTGGGTTTTTACAGGAAGAAAAGAGCTATTTGTTTCTCTCAAACAACTCTTAAGTATAATGAAAGGAGTTGTCTCAGGACTAGAGATGAGCGAGCCTACTCAGCTACGCCCCTTTTTCGCCCGAGCACCGCGATTTTCGAGTACTTCCGTACTCGGGCGAAAAGATTCGGGGGGCGCCGTGGGTGAGTGGGGGGTTACAGCGGGGAGTGGGGGGGGGGAGAGAGAGGGCTCTGCCCTGTTCCCTGCTGATACCCCCCGCTCCGCCACACCTCCCTCCGTCCCCCAGCGCCCCCCGAATCTTTTTTACCCGAGTACGGAAGTACTCGAAAATCGCGGTGCTCGATCGAGTAATTACTCAAAACTAGTAGGTTCGCTCATCTCTACTCAGGACCCTCTTCTATGAGCCAAAGCAATTACACTGACTCAAATGACCACTTAGAAGAAGCCAGTAGAACATTTCTGGATAGGCTCATTTTTTTTGCCTGGAGCTGCTCCTGCCGAGAGTGGCTTATCGCCACAGAAGGTCCAGCTGAAAGGAGTTGTCTCTAATTACCCTTTAAGGCAGTGGTCCCCAATCAAATTGACTGTTTATGAATAGACAATAGTGGAACTTCCCTTTTAGATTACCTAATTTCGTCTACAAGCTGACTATTGATTGGTTTGTCTGGTGACCTCACAGTTCCCTTTATGCAACAATGATTGTGATTAGTCAATACCATCATTGATGCTCAAGCCTTTCAACGCATTTACAGACAGGAAAATGCTTTAGACTCATTTGTTCCAAAGTAAAATTGAAAAACACCGTGAGACTAAAATGCTGAAAATACTTCCTTTAACTGCGTTCTGCTCTATGAATACTTGTATTTTGTAATATAACATTGATTACAAATGATAAATACTGTTTAAAAGTATTGTATAATGTTACTGATGACTGTTAAAGGGGTTGTCCCGCGATAGCAAGTGGGGGTATACACTTCTGTATGACCATATTAATGCACTTTGTAATATACATCGTGCATTAAATATGAGCCATACAGAAGTTATTCACTTACCCACTCCGTTGCTGGCGTCCCCGTCGCCATGGTGCCGTCTAATTTCAGCGACTAATCTCCTGATTAGACGCGCTTGCGCAAAAGGGTCTTCTCCCTTCTCTTCGGTCTGGGCACGAGCGGCGTTCTGGCTCCGCCCCTTCTACGCGTCATCGCATAGCTCCGCCCCGTCACGTGTGCCAATTCCAGCCAATCAGGAGGCTGGAATCGGCAATAGACCGCACAGAGCCCACGGTGCACCATGGGAGAAGACCCGCGGTGCATCGTGGGTGAAGATCCCGGCAGCCATCTTGGCCGCAAAGAAGAAAGAAGCTGCAGAGACGGGATTCGGGTAAGTAAAATTTTTTTACATTTTTTTTATCACGTCCCTTGGGTTTGTCCCGCACTGAACGGGGGGTCTATGAAAAAAAAACAAAAAAAACGTTTCGGCGCGGGACAACCCCTTTAAGGTCCATATACACGGCTGTATTACAACATTGCTTTGTACAGTTGCAATCAAAATAATGCAACCCCCTTTGTAAATTGGGTTTATTTTGCTAAATTTGAAAACTTTCAGCTGTTTGTAAAAGCAAAAAATGAAAACAAACAATTTAAATGGCTGAACACAACTAATATAACAAGTGACTTTTCCAGGTTCAACACAAAATGCCAATGTTAATGACTATGGCAATCACATAATTATTCAACCCCTTCATGACAAGCATCTTTAGTACTTAGTAGAGCACATTCTGCTTTTTTGACCTGCTGCAAGTGTAATGCATAGCCAGACACCAGATTCTGACAGCATTCCGGAGGAATCATAAGCCCATTCCCCATGGGCAATTGCTTCCGGTTTACTAATATTCTTGCGTTTGTATCAGAGGCGTAACTTGAAGCTCCCGGGCCCCGATGCAAAACTTGTAACAGGGCCCCCAACTATAATGCTTTACTCATAGTACTGCGTTCCCTATATGGAGAAGAGAGGCCTTATGGGCCCCCTAAGGCTCCTGGGACCGGGTGCAAGCGCATCCCCTGCATCACCTATAGTTACGCCCCCAGTTTGTATGTTACTCCCATTCTGGCCATAACTCTAGGAGCCTTTCCTCAGCAACCTTTTCTATTACTCTTTGATTCAGTCCAGTTCACTTCAAGCAAATCCCCATGCTGTCCACCAACCCTTTTCAGGTCAACAACTCTATCATTCATCTCCTCCAAACAGCTGTAGCCTCTTCTGGGTATGAGACTAGCACGACTCAACGCCCTTGGCTCCATCCTATGCTGATGTGCCTCACAGATCCAACAGATGTTCAAGAAATGACCAATATTAGGTTAACCTATGCACTCAGCCACGCCACCCCATCAACAACCCTCACAGAGTTCTGTAGGGTAACCACTTGGGCTAGAACTCCTCCACACTTAGGTGGCAGCATTTCTATTAGGTCAGCTCAACATTTGCTCCTTGACTTTCTAGGCCTTCATCAGTGAATTCACGCTGACAGTTATCGCCCATGGGTCTCTCAAAACTGTACCAGGGGACCCTCTATGCATGAGTTTTGCAGGCTTCTCATCACACACATTCCAGCTTCTCAGCCCATCACAAAAGACAAACCATTCTGGCCAATCAGTCTAATACTACCACAATGAACAAACCTATTTTGTCCTCCAGTTCACAGATTTTAAAGAAAAGATTTAGGCTGCCTGCAGACGGGCGGGTCGGATCCGACGGTGAGGATTCTCGCCGCAGGACCCGACCCGAGCACCTGCAGTGACCAGCGCGTACTTACCCGCCCCCACCGGCTCCGGCTGTTTGATGTGCCGGCTTGCCGGGCAGCCGGCACATGCGCAGACCGGAGCCGGTGGCGGGTGAGTGACATTTCTCGCAGAGCCCCGCACAGAAATAGAGCATGCTGCGATTTGTTTTCCACGCGATATTTCACGCGGCCAAATCGCGGCCGTCTGCATAGAATTGCGTTTGTTAATGCAATCCTATGCAGGCTTCCAGCAGCGGAAATTCCGCGGGAAATCCCGCCGCGGAATTTCCGCTCGTGTGCAGGCGGCCTTAGAGAGAAGAATTATTTGAAGAATTTGATTGAACATGCATATGAGAGAATTGTGAAAGAGGAAGAGATAAAAGAGAAAAAAGAGGGAGAAGATGAAAAAACTAGAATAAAGAGAAAGAAAAAAGTAAAAAATGGATTGTCATTCATCACGAAATACATCGATCATTTTCTTAAGGCTTTTAGGCTTTTTTGGAATCTCTATCATGGGGTCCTTTTTTGAGTTCTATATATTGATCTCTATCTAGTGAAATTCTCTTACATTTGTTTTGTATTTTTCTATGTCCATGATGACAATCCCCCCCCTTCCCCTTTATCAGCTTTTTCAATCACTAGCTCTTCTTTTCTGTTAATTCTTCCAATGTCATCTGCTGTAATTTGGTCAAATTTGATTTCCTGTTCTTATTGTTGATTTGCATGTCACTAAATAAAAGGAAAATTGAGCTGTGAAACAAAATGGGTGGTATGTCTGCTAGAATGCCCTTGTGGCATAAAGTATGTAGGGAATACAAAAAATGCTCTGAGGACTCAGATTGCGAATTATAAATTTAAAGGGGTTGTCCCGCGGCAGCAAGTGGGTCTATACACTTCTGTATGGCCATATTAATGCACTTTGTAATGTACATTGTGCATTAATTATGAGCCATACAGAAGTTATCAAAAGTTTTTCACTTACCTGCTCCGTTGCTGGCGTCCTCGTCTCCATGGTGCCGACTAATTTTCGGCCTCCGATGGCCAAATTAGCCGCGCTTGCGCAGTCCGGGTCTTCTGCTGTATTCAATGGAGCCGCTCGTGCAGAATGCCGGCTCCGTGTAGCTCCGCCCCGTCACGTGCCGATTCCAGCCAATCAGGAGGCTGGAATCGGCAATGGACCGCACAGAAGAGCTGCGGTCCACGGAGGGAGCAGACCCCGGCGGCCATCTTCAGCAGGTGAGTATGAAGACGCCGGACCGCCGGGATTCAGGTAAGCACTCTCCGGTTTGTTTTTTTAACCCCTGTATCGGGGTTGTCTCGCGCCGAACGGGGGGGGGGGGGGGTTAAAAAAAAAAAAAACCCGTTTCGGCGCGGGACAACCCCTTTAATATTAAAAGTACATTTTTAAAATACAGTGTGTCCTGACATTATGCTGAAACCCACAATTGCACAAGTGAAGGTCTCAGGGTTACTCCACTAGAATGTAACTCATCCCACTCCATTAACCGGCTGAGGAGAATGGAATTGTTTTGGATCTACCAGCTAAGAACATTGATCCGGAGTTTAAATTAAGTTTTGGAAAAAATATAACAGATGATAAAAATGCAGCCAGCATGAATAGAGTGTCTTCATTATGGGATATTAAACCTTCGGGTTTGTATTTTAACAAGCCACAATCAAATCCAGATCCTAACCTTTTGATGACCAGCCCATAGTGTTTTTATGTCCTGCCCAAGTGGGCTTTAATATCCGAGGACGTAAAAACATGCATCCTCTGGGGATTAAAGCCCTGTGGGTTCTGGACATAACATCTCCATGCTGCCAGCTCCTGGAGGTAGCCAACAACCTAGAGCTGTCATGAGAGGCCGCAGGAAGCTTCCCCCAGTCACGTGATCACCGGATACCGGTGATCGCATTAAAGTCAATGCAAACTTTAAAAAAGTTAAAATTTCAGCTCCCCTTATGGATCTGATCCAAAAGAGGAGCTGAGGATACTCACCCCCATCCTCCAAGATGTCCCTCAGCATTCTCGTCCTCCAGGACCTAACACCAGAAGGAATTACATCACGTGCATGCGAAATGGCCGGGAGATTTAAAAACTCCCTGCTCCCGGCTAGTATGATTAGCCGAGAGCACGGAGCTGTCACCGGGAGCCACCAATGGATAACAGTGATCATGTAAAAGTTTAAAAAAGTGTAAAAAAAAAAAGAAAAAAAGTTTGTTTCATCTCCCCTCATGGATTATATCCATGAGGGGAGATAATATGACGCCCCAAAGGCCACCGGATTTATCCGTTGACCTTACCCAGACTTCTGCGCATGTGCCTGTTGCAAAGATAGCGGACGCATGCGCAAAAGCTGCGGCTTGCCTGGACAATATAAAATCTCCCCGCTCTTGGCTACCGAACGTAGCCAAGAGGCTGGAGATTTCACAGGGAACTGCAGTACACATTCCCTGGTCACGTGATCGCCAATATCCGCAGGGAGTAACAAATCCTCTGCAACAGCTGTCACAGTTGCGGATTGTGAAGTAATAGGATGTCGGCACCCCCGCAGTGATTTTCAGGGAAGGGCTTTAAATATAAGCCCTTCCTTGAAAATCAATCCAAGTAGCAAAAAATTTAAAAAAATACATACTTACCTCTCCACCGCTGCAGGGGCTCAGGCATGTCTAGCCGCTTGGTCTCCAGAACTGTAATGAAGTTCAATGAATTCAATAAATGGCCAAGTGCTACCTGTGATTGGCTGAGCTCTGTGACCAATCACAGGCCGCGCTCAGCTGTCATTCACTTAATGGCTGAGCACTACCTGTGATTGGCTGAGCGCACAGCCAATCAGACGCAGCCCTTTCAGAAGTCGTGGATTTTAAATCCCCGCCTGCTGAAAGTACTTCATTACAATGATGGGACACAAGTGGCTAGCTGCGCCTGAGCCCCGTCAGCGGCGGAGAGGTGAGCATATACTTTTTTAAATTTTTTACACCAGACAGGAATGATTTTCAGGGAAGGGCTTATATTTAAAGCCCTTCCCTGATAATCACTACAGGGGTTGCTGGCAGACCATTGCTTTCATTGGGGCCGCCAGCAGCAGCCGCGGCACCAGTGAAAGCAATGCTGCACGGACCTGCATTTACACGTTTTTAAACACGTACATGGAAGCGCTGGTCTTGTGCGCAACTATGTACGCACCAGCACTCGCTCATCTGAATGCACCCTTAAAGTGACACATGTCAGATTTCCAAAATTTGGCTTGGTCATTAAGGCACAAACAGGCTTTGTCACTAAGGGGTTAATAAGCGTCTTCTTGTCTATTTACATGGACAGCTGTGGTCTACTGGTGAAAATATATGCTGCAGCGTGGAAATTCTTCGGTCAGTATAAATCCTGGCAATGACTTCTAATGCTTTACAAGAGACAGCTGCAATCTTTTCTCATTGTTGGATGCAGGTAAACTCCCTCCCCCTCACTTTTTTCAGCTCTCATAGTAGTCTATGGGAGCTTCTAGCGTATCTTGGCAAAAGATAGGGCAAGACCTATCTTTAATGGCATTGTTTTTGGTCGCCGATATCCTATTATTCCTGGCGCAATGTTTTTACGCGGCTAAAAATCGGTCATCTGAATGAATACATTTGACTCCAATGCTTCAGATGGTAGCGGTTTTTTTTTCATTGTGGCTAAATTAGCCGCATAAAAACACTTGTGTGAATAAAGCCTTACTTTGAATTAAACTCTCTAAATATAATTACAATTTGAAGTGATCCTTCACATATTTAGGTATTATTGGGATCTTATGATGGACTGCACCCTCACCTGCTACATTTTTTTGTGGTGGAGGTGAAGAAAATTTTAGTTTGTTCAATGGAAAACACAGGCAAATCTAAATATGTTTTTTTTTTTTTTTTGTCTTTTCTTTTTTTATTTATTCTTTGTTTATTGAAATGAAGCAAAGTATGAACAACAAATATAAAATACAGATGTTGAAAACTGCGTACAATCTTAGTTGAACAGTATCCATAAAAAGAAGGGTCAATTTTCCATTTATTTTTTGTTTTAACAAGAAAAATAATAAAGTTAGGGGTGTGGGATAGGGGGGGGGGGGTATGGGGGGGGGGTGTTGGGGAGGGGGTTGTAGAGTGACAGGGAGGGGGGAGGGGTAGGGGTGCGTACTTCTTGTAGCTCCGGCGTTATTAATTTATATGAAATAGGCATGAAACGTGTCAGTGAATAGCTTACATCCTAATCGGCTGTGTCTACATAATGCATGAGGCGTTTCTAAATGCTTCAGCGGTATCCAAGTGTTAGTTTTTTATTACGTTGAAGTTGCATGGATGATGACAGAATTATCTCCAGTCCAGGGACCCCAAGTTTCCTCGAATTGTGTATGTGTTCTATTTGCCCATCTCGACAGCTCCTCAAATCTGCGGATTTCATTGACCTTTGACCACCACTGTATGAAGGTGGGAGCTTGGGGTTGGAGCCAATGTAAGGGAATGAGAGTTTTTGCAGCTGCTAGTAAATGCGTGATCAGGTTCATTTGGGAGGGTCTGAAGTTTGCTGATGGTTTAGCTAGAAAAATATGTTCCGGGAGGAGATTAAAGTTGCTATTAGTTATGTCTCTTATCTTAGATTCAATTTGATCCCAGAAAGGTTTTATTCGTGGGCAGGACCACCAGATGTGCACCAGAGAGCCGATATGTTCGCAACACCGCCAGCATGTATTAGAATTCGAAAGTTTATAGGCAAAGAGCCATTCTGGAGTTTTGTACCAGCGTGTTAGTAGCTTGTAATGGTTTTCTTGCAATCTGATGCACCTGGAGTGTCCGTGGGCGTTATCCAAGATAGATTTTACTTCCTTGTCTGACAGGTTTATCTTGAGTTCTGCTTCCCAGGAACTAATAAATGTGGGTCTGGTGATGTCATGCTGGTCAATGAATTTCTTTTTGAGGGTTGATAGTTTCCTGTTGTGGGTCTGTCTGGCTAAGGCAACTCGCTCAAAGTCCGTTAGCGGGCGGGAAGATGTAAATGATCTATTAAACTTATCGAAGGTTTTTGATAGATGTAAAGTTTGTAAATGGTCAAGTGGGGGGTGCGGGACCAAAGATAATAGCTTTTTAATAAGCTGTGTGTCTTTGGATGTACGGTGGAACCATAAGTCATTTATGGTAAGTTTGTCCAGGAGGGCCCATAGTTGTTCTGTATGTTTGTCTAGCTTTATATTTAGTAGTTCCGGGACGAGGGTCAAGGGCATCATGGGGGAGGGGTAAGGGGCCAAATTACCTTGTAGGAGGTCCCAGGCCTCACAGGCGCTGCTTATGAGTGGGTCGTTTGAGGCTTTTTTGTAAATTTTACTTGAGGGGCACCATAGGTCCTTTAGGAAAGTTGTCCCATATGAAGCATGTGCTAGAGAGCTTACAATCGAGTTTTTAGAGGGATTAACTAATTCTAGCCATCTGTTGAGTTGAATGGCTTTATAGTATTGTTCTATATCTGGTAGGTTTATACCCCCTCTCTCCCTTCTCTGTATTAATAATTTGTGTGATAGGCGAGGGCGCTTATTGTTCCAGAGGAATTTGGAGAAATTAGATTTGATGCATTTAAAGAATGAGTTTGGCAAGCGGATTGGTATCATTTGGAGTTTATACAAAATTTTCGGTACAATATACGTTTGAATCAGGTTTTTCCTGCCAAACCAAGTTAGAAATGGCAAGTTGTATGTTTTTAGCAGCGTTATGACCTCTTCTAGGAGGGGAACAAAGTTTTTGTTATACAGATTCTCTAGATTTTTTGTGATTTGTATCCCTAAGTAGTCAAAGTGAGTTTTGGCCCAGCTAAAGGGCGAAGATGTCTGGAGAGTTTTTACAGTTATCTCAGGGAGTGTAATATTTAATACAGTGGATTTAGCGGCATTTATTTTGAAATTTGAAACTATACCATACATTTGTACTATTTCGTTGATTTTGTTCAGGCTCTTTTCAGGGTTGGTTAGAATGAATAGTATGTCGTCTGCGAAAGCTAGGGTTTTTATTTGATGTTGGTTTAATTTTAGTCCTTGTACTTCATTACTTTGTCTCACCATCTGTAATAAGATTTCTATTGAGAGAATGAAAAGGGTAGGGGATAGAGGGCAGCCTTGCCTTGTTCCATTCGAAATTGAAAAAGGTAGGGAGAATGTGTCATTTACTTTTATTTTCGCGTGTGGGTTCGTGTATAATGAGAATATGGCTTGCTTGAGGGTGGGTGGGAAATTAAATTTATCTAGCACAGCTCGCATGAAGGTCCAATTTACTCTATCAAATGCTTTTTCAGCATCAATACTTAGCAGGGCTAGGGGTATTTTTTTGTTCTGGGCATATCTCATTATGTGTAGAAGGCGTGCAGAGTTGTCTTTCCCCTCTCGGCCTGCCACGAATCCGGATTGTTCTTCATTAATTAGCCTCGGTATTACTGTATTAATTCTTCTAGAGATTAATTTGGCCCATAGTTTGACGTCTAAGTTTAAGAGCGAGATGGGTCGGTAGCTGCTGCATAAAAGGGGGTCTTTACCCTCTTTATGGATAAGGGTGACATAGGCTTCTTGGGCTTGTTTTGGTAGTTGTGCTCCCTCTAGTAGAGCGTTGAAAGAGGATACTAAGTGGGGTAATATAATTTCTTGATATTTTTTATAATAAGCCAGCGGGAGACCATCAGGCCCGGGACTTTTGTGTTATGAGAAGCTATTTAAAACAGATGTGAGTTCTTCTAGTGTTACTGGTTTTGTGAGATCAGAGGCCTCTTCCTCATCCAGGTTTGGGAGAACTAGTGGGGCAAGTAGCTCCTCAATTATTTTTTTTTTGTCTTCTAGTTCCGTGTTATCTGGTTTGTTTAAGTTATAAAGGTCTGTATAGAACTCCCGGAAAGCTTGGGCTTTTTTTGTGGAACTATGGTGTAAGTTTCCTGCTCTGTCTGCGATGATGGGAATATGTGTTTTACTCCTAGCTTTCTTAATAAATGAGGTCATGAGTCTACCTCCCTTGTTGCCGTGTGCATACAGCTGGTGTTTAAAATAAAGTAGGGACTTTGCGAATTTATTATTTAGAATGTCTTTGAGTTTTTCTCTGAGTGCAGTTAGTTTAGGTTGGGCTTCTTGGGCTTTTCTTTGTTTTGCTATCTGTTCTAGCGTAGAAATTTGTAGGAGTATGTCGTCAATCTCTTTCTGATTGCGCTTTTTCTGGGTTGTTCCTAGGGCTATGAATACACCTCTGATCACCGCTTTATGAGTTTCCCAAACCAACGGTTGTTTATCTTGGGTTTGAGTGTTCTCCCTAAAGAAGAGGTCTAAGTCATTAGCTATTTTTTCCGCTATTTCCTGGTTCTCCAAAAGAGACTCATTCAGTCTCCAAGACCAATTTTTATTCGCTGGGCTCGGTTTGGTAAGACAAGCTGTTACACGGGCGTGGTCGGAAATTGTTATGTTTCCTATATTCGGGTTTTTTATTTGGTGTATTGAGGAAGAAGAGATATAGATATAGTCAATCCTTTGATGTGATTTGTGTACTTGGGAGTAGAATGAATAGTCTTTGACTGTTGGATTGAGGGTTCTCCAGACATCTATGACTTGAAGGTTTTGGAGTGCACTAATTAGTTTTTTTCTCGCTTTCTGAGGTATCTGGGATTTTCCTGAAGATGAATCTAGGAGGGGATTTATAGTTAGGTTGAAATCAGCTCCTATTATTATCTTGCCTTCTGCAAATAGTTTGAGTTTATTTAAGGCTTCCAGCAGCCATGTAATCTGGTTTTGATTAAAGGTGTAGAGGTTTACCAAAGTGTATGTTTCAGAATGTATTTTGCCCTTTAGGAAGAGCATTCTTCCTTCTGTGTCCGTAAGCTTTTTCTCTAGAGAGAACGGTACTGAGGAGTGTAGCGCTATAGCCACTCCTTTAGACGCACTTGAGGGGTGGTTGTTAAAGTACCATTTATCAAATTGCTTTTTGGGGAATTTTGGGGTGTTTTCGCCCTTGATGTGAGTCTCCTGTAAGAAGACTATTGAGGATTTTAATTTTTTAAGAAGCCACGTTATTCTGTTTCTCTTTTGAGGTGAGTTCATACCCTTTATGTTTAGGGTGGTAATTGTGAGTTCATCAGCCATTGGGAGTCTAGGTGTAGGTATATATATATTGATGTTAAAGTTGTCAGAAATAATCCGAAGTACTATTTGGGGGGTTGGATGCGGGTTTTGGGTTTGGCAGCGGGGGGAGGGGGAGGGGAAAAGTGCAAATAAGAAGGGGTTCTGTGGGGGTGCTCCCGGGGGAGTCCGGGGGTATATAGCAACTCTTCTCAAATCGACGAGGAAGATCGTAGGTCTGAGTGTATAAAGTGTTGTAGGCGAAATGTGCCCTACTTAATGCAGAAAAATGTTAGTTAACAACTTGTAATTTTTCTTGACATCTTAACTTTTTGTGTAACAATATCTGTGTACAAAAGTGCCGTGTCCAGCATTGACAGGTAGCCAACTAACGCTATAGGTGTGCGCGTGGCCTCCACCCGGCCCACCATGGCGGGCGGGGAGGGGGGGGGGCGGGGGGAGGCCAGACGCACCTCCGACAACATGTACAACATATTAACAGGCCAACTCCCTGAGTGGCCACCAGAGGGGCCATGGCGGGGCCAGGCCGTCACGGGGGGCGAAAAGCTCCAGCGCGGGACCAAGCCACAGCCCGTCACGGTAATCCAGACAGGGGGAGCCTCATTTTTGAGATTTGACGTTAACCGCCGCTAACACACTATTGCATAATCTTGTATTATTAAGTCTCTGGATAGGTATTACAAATGCAGAGTATATAAGCAGGTGATAGTGCGTGATGGTACTTATCGACAGAAGATCGAGTCCTTTTTTCCAGCTGCGTCTTCACTCCAAGGCGAGTTTGGACTCGTTGCCGATGTAGTTCGGGCGGGTCCTCTGCTGCAGTGGTGGAATTGGAGGCAAAGAGAGAGAAGGGGAATTGGGGAAGAAAAAAGAGTCAAAGTTAGCTTGTTTAAGCCCCTTGCACATTTGCAGATGGCAGTTCCGAAGATTGTCGGGTTGGCATCCATCAGGTAGGCACATCTTTTACTTCGGCTCTGTCACCGCGTTGTCTCCTACCCATCTTGCGGTGTGGGGGTCTCAGAGAGCCGTGGTTGCTGAAAGTCGAGTCTGGCTCTGGATCTCCTGTTTCTAGGGGATTTGGAGCGTGAGACGGCCTTCCAAGGGGTCTGTTTTTCTGGATTCCTGGTTCCCTCTCTCTCCCCCAGAGGCATCCATGAGGGAATCTGTATTGGCGCAATTCCCAATACGCTCCAAGCCCTCTCCAGATCAGCTGGTGTGTGTATGGTAACACGTTTTCCGTCTTTTTGGATCGCCAGACCGAACGGGAAAAGCCATGAATACTGCAAGTTCTTGGCTCTAAGTGCCTCAAGAAGGGGTTTTAATTGCCTTCTCTTTGCGAGGGTAGAGGGCGCCAGATCTTGGTATAATTGAATGTTGGCGTCTTGATGTATTATTTGGCCTCTGTCTCTGGAAGCTGTTAATATTGCATGTGTGTCGTTAAAGGACAGTAGTCCACAAATTATGTCTCTCGGTGGATCTCCGGTTCTTGGTTTGGGTCTGATGGCTCTATATATTCTTTCAATGATAACTTGACTGGCTCGCTCTTCGCCTAGGAGATCGGTGAATATAGTTGCGGCCATAGTTCTCAGGGATTCAGGTGGGATAGACTCTGGAAGGCCTTTAAGTCTGATATTTCGTCTGCGGCTTCTATTTTCTTGGTCCTCGATTAGGACTAGGGCTCTGTCGATCTGCTCTCTTTGTGTATCTACATGGTCAGTCAAGTCGTTTGTTTGTACGATGAGGTCGGTGCACGTATTCTCCAAATCTTCAAGTCTGTTACCTATTTGGTGAATTTCTGTTTTTATTTCTGTCAGTTCTTTCAGTATAGGATGTAGCGCCAGCGCTAGCGCTTTTTTAAGAAAGTTCTTGGTTATACTTGATCTATGTGCACTGCTTATTTCTGTATCGTTATCGCTGTCTATGTCCGATGCTGATACGTTATCGTCCTCTGCTGCTGGCGGGGGATTTTTCTTGGAGGGTCCCGCGGGGGAGTGGGCGCTACGCTTTTTTAGATAACGCTGTAAATCAGGTTGGTTTTTGGAGTTCATCTGCTGTCCGGGTGTAGAGACTACTTTTTCTTTTGTTGTCTTTACCATCTTGAAAATAGTCAAGAGCTAAGACTTCTGCGTAGGGCACAATTTAGTATGGGTTATTAGAACATGGGTGTTCTACTGTCTTCCCCTTTTTTTTTTTTTTTGAAGGGGGGGAGGGTCTTGAGTCACACTGTTACTCCTTTGGGAGAAGATGAGAAGCACAGTGGGGGGTAGGTGGCTTTTAATAATAGGGGACGTGGGTCACCACTGCAGGGTAGGAGAGTCTGTGCAGGTCAACGCTGTCTATGAGAAGCACTGTGAGTGTTGTACAGTGTGCTCTCTAGTTCAGACTGCCGGCTATGTGTTTGTCTCGGGTCTGTGCTGAAAACCTGCTGTATTTAAGGGTGATCTCTGTCTCCTCCTGGGGAAGGCACCGGCCTCCTTTGCTGTAAACGGAGAGGTGAGCGGGGGCCTCTATCTCTTTAAGAGCCTATGGACGTCAGCCCTGTGTATTCAGTAGGGGTCGGCTTACCGTTCCGTTCCCGCGTCCGTGGCCGTCTCGGAGCTCTCCGGACCTTTTGTTTATCTGCTTATGCTCTATCGGTGTGTGTGGCAGAGCAGGGAGGCTTACTTTGTTGTGCCGTGCGTCCCGGTTGCCTCCGTCTGTCAGCGCGCGAGCCGCGATCTCTTGCGGCCGGAAATTTAGTCCCCGGCTCTGGTTAGTCGGCTAGGCCTCAGCTGCCGCGGCTCTTGTAAGCTTCTGAGGGGTCTCCGCTCCGGTCCCGCCGCTCACAATGTCTCCTGGAGGTCTTCTTCCAATTTGAGGAGCCTTGGGTAAGTGGAGATGGTGTCAGGGAGCCCTGTTTTTTAGGGATTCTCCAGCGAGCTCTCTCTCGGTGCGACTTCTCACTTTGGTGGTTAGGCCACGCCCCCCAAATCTAAATATTTTTTGACATACTGGGGCACTTTTACTATTGAGAATTTGACAGTTTTCAGGCACTAATTATACCAAAAAATCTAACTAACATTTATGATGCATTTTAGACACTTTTGAACACTTTTTTCAACATGTCTGATAAAGGGGTGTGGCCTAGGTACACCAAAATTTTAGTTCAATTTGTGGTGTAAACTAGACCGACTAATGAGTGGTAAAAAGTTAGTCTACACAGTCTAAACATTTAGCAGAATTCTTATCCAGCACAGCTACTGTGATAAATCTGGCACATTTAAAGACTCTGTAGTCTAAACTTGCACTGTCTAACAGCATCAGAAAATCCACCCCATTGTCTTTGGTTATGGCATGTACATTATATAAATGGATATAAATATATAAGACAAACAAATATTAAAATCCATAATCTTGATATTTTCTCTTACAGATTTATTTTTCATACAATGGTAATCATCAAAGACGGCAGGCTCTTTCAATTCATATTATTGCTGATTGGTTCTGGAGTCCTCTACGAAATCATCTACCAAAAGAGCTATGCTCCCTACTTGCCGTATATCCTCACAAAAGTCCAAGGTCAAGAGTCCCTAAATGAAAGTATATTTGTAACTCAAGAAAAAGATGCATTTACCTCAAAGAAGACAACCGAACACAAAAAAGTGAATCAAAAAACACTAGAGGACATCCTAAACCATGACAATGGCATCATATTTCTGGAGACTACTGATACAATGCAACCACAACCTTTGGTTTTGTGTGCTATTGAGTCAGCAGCACGTGTCTATCAAGATAGGCCGGTAGTCTTCTTCATGAAAGGATTCAGAGACGTCGATTTAGAAGATAATGAGAAACAAATAAGATATTTTCCAACCCTTTCATCTAGGAAGAACATCTATATTTTCCCCTTGGTAATGGATGAGATTTTGAAGGGCACACCACTTCATTCATGGTATAACAAGGTATCAATGCGCTGGACGAATGCCAAAAAGAACATCTTTATTTCATTTTTTTAACTTAATACATTCAAAATCCTCTAACATTTCTATTACAAAGCTCTGAGTCCCCTACTTTACCTAACTTAAAAGGGTTATCCCACCCAAAAAATGTATTGCTTTTCCACAGGGATTCCTAGGGATCACAAGAATAATGCACTCCCAAGTCCTCTGGGTGAATGGACTAGCAGTGCATATGTGTGTCCACAGCACTATTCACTGTCTATGGATATTGTCATGTAATGTGCTTAATAGAGATGAGCGAGCACCAAAATGCTCGGGTGCTCGTTACTCGGGACGAAATTATCGCGATGCTCGAGGGTTCGTTTCGAGTAACGAACCCCATTGAAGTCAATGGGCGACCCGAGCATTTTTGTATATCGCCGATGCTCGCTAAGGTTTTCATTTGTGAAAATCTGGGCAATTCAAGAAAGTGATGGGAACGACACAGCAACGGATAGGGCAGGCGAGGGGCTACATGTTGGGCTGCATCTCAAGTTCCCAGGTCGCACTATTAAGCCACAATAGCGGCAAGAGTGGGCCCCCCCCTCCCAACAATTTTTACTTCTGAAAAGCCCTCATTAGCAATGCATACCTTAGCTAAGCACCACACTACCTCCAACAAAGCACAATCACTGCCTGCATGACACTCCGCTGCCACTTCTCCTGGGTTACATGCTGACCAAACCCCCCCCCGCACGATCCAGTGTCCACAGCGCACACCAAACTGTCCCTGCCCAGCCTTCAGCTGCCCTCATGCCATGCCACACTCATGTCTATTTATAAGTGCGTCTGCCATGAGGAGGAACCGCAGGCACACACTGCAGAGGGTTGGCACGGCTAGGCAGCGACCATCTTTAAAAGCGGCGATAGCCCACAATGCTGTACAGAAGCAATGAGAAATCCAATCCTGTGCCACCTCCATCTGGAGCTGCACACGTGGGCATAGCAATGGGGAACCTATGTGCCACACACTATTCATTCTGTCAAGGTGTCTGCATGCCCCAGTCAGACCGCGTTTTTTTATAAATAGTCACAGGCAGGTACAACTCCGCAATGGGAATTCCGTGTGCACCCACAGCATGGGTAGCTCCCTGGAACCCACCGGCGGTACATAAATATATCCCATTGCAGTGCCCATCACAGCTGAGGTAATGTCGTGCTTAATGCAGGTGGGCTTCGGCCCACACTGCATGCCCCAGTCAGACTGGGGTTCTTTAGAAGTGGACACATGCAGTTACAACTCCGTGTGGACCGACAGCATGGGTGGGTGCCAGGAAGCCACCGGCGGTACATAAATATATCCCATTGCAGTGCGCATCACAGCTGAGGTAATGTCGTGCTTAATGCAGGTGGGCTTCGGCCCACACTGCATGCCCCAGTCAGACTGGGGTTCTTTAGAAGTGGACACATGCAGTTACAACTCCCTGTGGACCCACAGCATGGGTGGCTCCCTGGAACCCACCGGCGGTACATAAATGTATCCCATTGCAGTGCCCATCACCGCTGAGGTAATGTCATGCTCAATGCAGGTGGGCTTCGGCCCACACTGCATGCCCCAGTCAGACTGGGGTTCTTTAGAAGTGGACACATGCAGTTACAACTCCGTGTGGACCGACAGCATGGGTGGGTGCCAGGAAGCCACCGGCGGTACATAAATATATCCCATTGCAGTGCCCAACAGAGCTGATGTAACGTCAGCTATAATGCAGGTGGGCAAAAAATTAATTTGATTACACTGTAGGCGAGGACCCCCCAAAATTGGTGTACCAACAGTATTAATGTACCTCAGAAAAATTGCCCATGCCCAACCAAGAGGGCAGGTGAAACCCATTAATCGCTTTGGTTAATGTGGCTTAATTGGTAGCTAGGCCTGGAGGCAGCCCAGTTAAAATAAAAATTGGTTGAGGTGAAAGTTTCAACGCTTTAATGAGCATTGAAACGTATAAAAATTGTTTACAAAAATTATATGACTGAGCCTTGTGGGCCTAAGAAAAATTGCCCGTTCGGCATGATTATGTGAGGTTTCAAGAGGAGGAGCAGGAGGAGGAGGATGAATATTATACACAGATTTATGAAGCAAAAAGGTCCCCGTTTTTGATGGTGATAGAGAACGATGCTTCCATCCGCAGGTGCAGCCTACGTATTGCTTAGGTATCGCTGCTGTCCGCTGGTGAAGAAGAGAAGTCTGGGGAAATCCAGGCTTTGTTCATCTTGATGAGTGTAAGCCTGTCGGCACTGTCGGTTGACAGGTGGGTACGCTTATCCGTGATTCCCCCAGCCGCAGTAAACACCCTCTCTGACAAGACGCTAGCCGCAGGACAAGCAAGCACCTCCAGGGCATACAGCGCGAGTTCAGGCCACGTGTCCAGCTTCGACACCCAGTAGTTGTAGGGGGCAGAGGCGTCACCGAGGACAGTCGTGCGATCGGCTACGTACTCCCTCACCATCCTTTTACAGTGCTCCCGCCGACTCAGCCTTGACTGGGGACCGGTGACACAGTCTTGCTGGGGAGCCAGAAAGCTGGCAAAGGCCTTGGATAATGGTCCCCTGCCTGTGCTGTACATGCTGCCTGATCTCTGCGCCTCCCCTGCTACCTAGCCCTCGGAACTGCGCCTTCGGCCACTAGCGCTGTCGGATGGGAAGTTTACCATCAGTTTGTCCACCAGCGCCCTGTGGTATAGCATCATTCTCGAACCCCTTTCCTCTTCAGGAATGAGAGTGGAAAGGTTCTCCTTATACCGTGGGTCGAGCAGTATGCACACCCAGTAATCCGTAGTGGCCAGAATGCGTGTAACGCGAGGGACACGAGAAAGGCATCCTAACATGAAGTCAGCCATGTGTGCCAGGGTACCTGTACGCAACACATGGCTGTCCTCACTAGGAAGATCACTTTCAGGATCCTCCTCCTCTTCCTCCTCCTCTGGCCATACACCCTGAAAGGATGACAGGCAAGCAGCATGTGTACCCTCAGCAGTGGGCCAAGCTGTCTCTTCCCCCTCCTCCTCATGCTCCTCCCCCTCCTCCTCCTCCTCAACGCGCTGAGATATATATACATGAAGGTGCTCTGACTATCCAGCAACATACGGTCTTCCCCCGCCTCCGTTTCCGAGTGCAAAGCGTCTGCCTTTATGCTTTGCAGGGAACTTCTCAAGAGGCATAGCAGAGGAATGGTGACGCTAATGATTGCACTACGCCGCCCATGTTGGAGTTGGTATTCCGCAATAGCTCTACGCTGCTCATAGAGCCTGGCCAACATGTGGAGTGTAGTGTTCCACTGTGTGGGCACGTCGCACAGCAATCGGTGCACTGGCAGATGAAACCGATGTTGCAGGGTCCGCAGGGTGGCAGCAACCGTCTTGGAGTTACGGAAATGTGCGCTGACCCGGCGCACCTTTCCGAGCAGGTATGACAAGTGTGGGTAGCTTTTCAGAAAGCGCTGAACCACCAAATTAAAGACATGGGCCAGGCATGGCACGTGCGTGAGGCTGCCGAGCTGCAGAGCCGCCACCAGCTTACGGCCGTTGTCACACACGACCATGCCCGGTTGGAGGCTCAGCGGCGCAAGCCAGCGGTCGGTGTGCTCTGTCAGACCCTGCAGCAGTTCGTGGGCCGTGTGCCTCTTCTCTCCTAAGCTGAGTAGTTTCAGCACGGCCTGCTGACGCTTGCCCACCGCTGTGCTGCCGTGCCGCACGACACCGACTGCTGGCGACGTGCTGCTGCTGACACATCTTGATTGCGAGACAGAGGTTGCGTAGGAGGAGGAGGAGGGTGGTTTAGTGGAGGAAGCATACACCGCCGCAGATACCACCACCGAGCTGGGACACGCAATTCGGGGGGTGGGTAGGACGTGAGCGGTCCCAGGCTCTGACTCTGTCCCAGCCTCCACTAAATTCACCCAATGTGCCGTCAGGGAGATATAGTGGCCCTGCCCGCCTGTGCTTGTCCACGTGTCTGTTGTTAAGTGGACCTTGGCAGTAACCGCGTTGGTGAGGGCGCGTACAATGTTGTGGGAGACGTAGTCTTGCAGGGCTGGGACGGCACATTGGGAAAAGTAGTGGCAACTGGGAACCGAGTAGCGCGGGGCCGCCGCCGCCATCATGCTTTTGAAAGCCTCCGTTTCCACAAGCCTATACGGCAGCATCTCCAGGCTGATCAATTTGGCAATGTGCACGTTTAACGCTTGAGCGTGCGGGTGCGTGGCGGCGTACTTGTGCTCAAACAGTGGCGCTAGCGACGTCTGGACGCTGCGCTGAGAGACATTGCTGGATGGGGCCGAGGACAGCGGAGGTGAGGGTGTGGGTGCAGGCCAGGAGACGGTAGTGCCTGTGTCCTCAGAGGGGGGTTGGATCTCAGTGGCAGGTTGGGGCACAGGGGGAGAGGCAGTGGTGCAAACCGGAGGCGGTGAACGGCCTTCGTCCCACCTTGTGGGGTGCTTGGCCATCATATGCCTGCGCATGCTGGTGGTGGTGGCTCCCCAGCTGATCTTGGCGCGACAAAGGTTGCACACCACTGTTCGTCGGTCGTCAGGCGTCTCTGTGAAAAACTGCCACACCGTAGAGCACCTTGACCTCTGCAGGGTGGCATGGCGCGAGGGGGCGCTTTGGGAAACAGTTGGTGGATTATTCGGTCTGGCCCTGCCTCTACCCCTAGCCACCACACTGGCTCGGCCTGTGCCCACACCCTGACTTGGGCCTCCACGTCCTCGCCCGCGTCCACGTCCTATAGGCCTACCCCTACCCATCAGCATGGTGTATTACCAGTAGTGCAGAAACAGAACGCTGTAATTAAATGTGCCGCTTATTGGCCTGTGGTTGGAGGCTGACTTCGCTTATGGAACGCCAGGAAATAATTTTGCGCAAGCCTGCTGTAACACTTAGCTGGCTGCGTATGAATTAGGAGGACTACTACACCCAGCACAGACCCAGAACACTGAGGACAGTCACAGGCAGCCCAAATAGATTTTTTTCCCCAAATGTTTTTGCAAAGGCCCACTGCCTATATTCAATAAATATATCTCTTCTCTCTCTGCGTCACCGCTACTGGCCCTGGAGTATGTCAAATAACTGCAGAGTGTTGGACTGTGGACTGGAATACAGCGGTGATTTAACAGCCAACACAGAGCCAGGAAATAATTTTGCGCAAGCCTGCTGTAACACTTAGCTGGCTGCGTATGAATTAGGAGGACTACTACACCCAGCACAGACCCAGAACACTGAGGACAGTCACAGGCAGGCCAAATAGATTTTTTTCCCTAAATGTTTTTGCAAAGGCCCACTACCTATATTCAATAAATATTTCTTCTGTCCCTGCCTCACAATATATGTGTTCTGTCCCTACCTCACAATATAAGTCTTCTGTCCCTGCCTAACCACCACTTCTGGCCCTGGAGTATTACTGCAGGGCGCAATGCTCTGCACGGCCGATATACTAAAAAAAAAAAAGTGCAACACTGCAAAAAGCAGCCTCCACAGTACTGCACACAGTTAGATGTGGCCCTAAGAAGGACCGTTGGGGTTCTTGAAGCCTAAAATACTCCTAACGCTCTCCCTATAGCAACTCCACCAAGACAGCCCTTTCCCTAAACTATGTCAGACCGCATCTGTGGCGAGCCACGGGAGGGGCCAATTTTTATACTCGGGTGACACCTGATCTCGCCAGTCACTCACTGCAGGGGGGTGGTATAGGGCTTGAACGTCGCAGGGGGAAGTTGTAATGCCTTCCCTGTCTTTCTGTTGGCCAGAAAAGTGCGCTAACGTCTCAGAGATGAAAGTGAAAGTAACTCGAACATCGCGTGG
The DNA here is from genome assembly GCF_035609145.1 of Eleutherodactylus coqui. Classification (NCBI taxonomy): domain Eukaryota; kingdom Metazoa; phylum Chordata; class Amphibia; order Anura; family Eleutherodactylidae; genus Eleutherodactylus; species Eleutherodactylus coqui. The sequence goes on from NC_089837.1 coordinate 89,178,200, forward strand.
TACTCGTCACGAGTAACGAGCATCTGGAACACGCTAATACTCGAACGAGTATCAAGCTCGGACGAGTACGTTCGCTCATCTCTAGTGCTTAATCATCTTCCTGAGTCCCAAAGAAGTGAATGGAATGGAGGTCATGCATGTAGACTTCTTTCTTCTGGAAGACTTGGGGGTGCGCCATTCTCATGATCCCTAGAGATCCTGGCAGTCAGAATACCAGTGACACATGGTAAATGTGGATATGTAAAAAAATGCTTTTTAGTAAAATAACCCCTTTAAATTGCAGCTGTACGAGCATCCCCTAGTGGCAGCCAAAAGTTTAGCAAATTTTCAACTCAATTGATCCGTCAAAAGGTCAATGTATTATCTGCAAAATTAAAACGCTCCAGCCCCCCATTCCTCCAAAAAAACAACTATATTTAAAAGTTATAAGAAGTAAGTTTATAAGTAACATTATCATCGGGGTGAACAATCCTTTCTGGTCTGAGGGCTACATTGTCATACTGGACATCTACCAAAAACCACAATACAACTTAAAAGGGTATTTCTATCAGAGACCTTTATAGTATATCAAAAGTTTATGCCTAAATGTCTGATAGGAGCATCTACCACTTCCAAGACTCCCACCAACTGTATCTGGAGAATGGGGAGTCAATTCTCTGCCAATCAGCCCTCCAGATAGAAGGGGACCACCAATGCTGCTCTATCCAGTGTAGATTATAGGTGTTGTTGTAATATCGTAGTGTTTCTTCACTCCCATAAACTACAATAGAGAGATATGCATACATAGACACAATCTAAATTGTTAAAATACAATCTATTGAAGGGTGGTCTAGTGCTAATATTTATATTTGTGTTGTGTTTGTAGAGTAATCCCGAGAAAGAAAGGTACTGGATCCACACTCTTGCCGACAGTTGTAGGTTGGCACTTATCTGGAAATATGGTGGATTGTATATGGACACAGACATCATCACTTTTCGACCTGTCCCATGTAAGAACTTTCTAGCAGGCCAGCATTCTAAGTATTCTAGCAATGGCATCTTTGGATTTTCTTCCAATCATAATTTTACTTGGGCATGTATGGAAAGTTTTGTTCAGAACTATAATGGTGGAGTGTGGGGATTTCAAGGACCCACTCTCTTTACCCGTATTTTAAAACAATTGTGTGATCTACCTGATTTTGAAGACATAAAAGATATCAGTTGTGGAAACATTTCTTTCTTACACCCACGGCGGTTTTACCCTATTGGCTATGGAGGTTGGACACAGTTTTACAAGGTTTGGAACAAATTTCCAACTTTCAATGACTCTTACGCTGTCCACTTATGGAACTACATGAACCAGAAACAGCGCAGAACTATGGTTCCTGGTAGTAATACATTGGTGGAGCATCTCTACAAAAACCATTGTCCTTCGACATATGAAGCAATTCAAAGAAATGAAAGCCTTTATCTATAGTCACAGGGTAACAAACTTTTCCAATTGAGACTATAGAGATTTCTGACCTGGTAGATGTCTTCAGGGTGTTCAATTTTATTATGTATTTTAATGTATTTGGTGTTTTAATGTATTCCTGAAGCTGTGCAAATATGTAATTAATCTTGGTATGGATTTTGTGATGGTTAAAAGGTTTTTCTAGGCAATTTCTATTGATTACCTATCCTCAGGAGATAGGGCCTCCTATTACATTTCTGGCAGTGTTACATCTTCCAACGACAAAACTAAGGAATTCAAACAGAACTCAGATGGCATAGACAGAACTAAGATGGCATTGCAGAACACATGAACTCAGACAGAATATGAACACTGAGAAACAGACTTCACACTCACCAAAACGAACTATGGCAGAACACAGAAATAGTAAAACAGACTTCACAGTCAGACTTTATTTGCCAACAGACACAGACGGAACCGCAGGACACAGAGACGGACTACATACTCACAGACAGGCATAAACCAAAGACTGCCAAGTGCACAAAACACTCGCCTGCATACCTAGCCAGATGGAATAACTATAGCATGTACAAGGTATTCATTCATATTTTGGCCAAGATACTTAAGTCCGCGAGTGCACTTCAAGGGTCCTCATTGTCTTGTGGATCCCTACTCTAACGAGACAACTAAACCCAGGAAACCTGCTCACATGCGGGGCAATCATCCCGACAGGGACAACCCTGTGCTGGAAGCTAGGGATCTACCTCGTCCTAGATGATAAACAATCCACAGCAAGAACATGACACTGATTACATCTTAACACACACTGAACATGCCCACCCACAACCTATGTCTGGCCACATGCGCAGAAATGCAAGAACATGACACTGTTCACACTGAACATACTGAAAGCTGCACAGAACATCAGGAACATAACATTGTTCACACTGAACATACTGAAAGCTGCACAGACACATAGGAACATAACACTGTTCACACTGAACATACTGAACAAGCAGGGAAAGGACAGCAGCCACTAGCAGAGGAGCTGGTATATATGAGCAACAGACCCAGAGAATTGGCTGGCTGGAGCAATCCACAGCCAGCTCTATCAACCCTACCAAATATTATATCAATGAGAGACTAGTGCTCATTCACACAGGTTTCTGCAATTTTGATCCATGAAAAAACGCGTTAAATGTTGAATGTGGGGTGGCCTGACCGCTGAAGGAGATGGAGTCCTAATCCCTGAGCTCCGTCTCACCGGCACCCGCGGGGACCTGACACAGCAAGCAGAAGCAGCGAAAATGGGGAAGATCAGCAGGGAGAGGGGAGGAGAAGCGCAGAGCACCCCCAGAGCCTTCCGGGGACAAGCTGACATGCAGCGGTACCTCCTCGTGCTCTGTCCAAGATGGCGCTGGCTACAGACTCCGCAGCACTGCACAGTAAGGAGGGGGAGGACGGGGCTTCTACAGATGGAGAGGAGGGAGATAGTGTGTCCAGGAGTTTTATGAGAGAATTGTTCTCTCAAGCACTGCATCCCCTGAAGGCTGACTTATTAGAAATAAAGGAAGATCTTACACACATGGGCCGCAGAGTGGAAGAGCTGGAGTCCACTGCGGCAGCCATTACAGTGCATGCTAATGATCTTGAAAAAACCATCAGAGAACACCATGATCAGATTAATAAGTCCCTAATACTACAAGAGGACATTGAAAATAGAAATAGGCGGAACAATGTTCGCATAAAGGGGCTCCCGGAGTCGTGGGCTGCGGAATGTTTAAACAATGTAGCCAAAGAAATCTTTAGTCAGCTTTTGGGAGAGGAGAGAGCAGCAGCTATCCGTATCGAACGGATACATAGAGCGCTTAGACCGCTGCCCGCTGCCTCTGACCCCCCGCGGGATGTAGTGTGCAAAACTCTCTCCTTTATGGATGCCAACAAAGTCCTAAAAGCCGCAAGATTCACTAAAGACTTGAAATATGGAGACGCGGCCATATAAATTTACCAAGACTTGGCCCCCTCCACCTTGGCCAAACGTGGCCTGCTGCGACCGCTCTTGGAAGTTCTGAGGAACAAGGGGATAAAATATGCATGGCTATTCCCCTTTGGACTTGGAATAAACTAACAGGGCTGCAAAATAAACATCCGCTCCCCCGAGGAACTTCAGCAGTGCTGGCAGCTACTGAATATTGATCCTATAGAGGTTCCGAGTTGGATGCCACTACCTGAGCTACCAAGGTTCTCTGCGCTGACGACCCCAGAGATTTGGCAAACAGTTACAAATCACAAGTCCGCTATGGGTAAAAAAAAGAAGTCAAGAGAGGATCTGGATATGACGGACACCTGAAGCATCTTACAGAAAGGATATATAACCTATGTTTTGTTGCAGCGAGACTGTTGCTCGCCCATACCCCCTATTTGAGCCCTGCTGGGCATTAGCCCCAGGAAGAATCTAATAATTAGAGACTATGGGAGGACACTCGGACTCATACTGGGACGTGATTACCTAGTCCGGGCAGAGGAGTGACGACGACATAGATCTGAAGATGAAGCCCAGAAAGGAGATCTGGGACGAGTTCTCCTCACCCTCCCCATTTGCACACTTACATGTTTGCAGTTTTGCAGTTTTAGTAGATAATTCGATGATAATAAGAAGCTCATTTTGTGCTAATGAGAAGAATTGCATATAGTTATTTATCTATATAGGATTACCCGTAACAACTGTTTCCCCAACTAGACAAGCTCCCTGACTGTGCCTGTCAGGTCAGGCCAATTACTTGTAGCCCTAGAACAGGTTTTTGCCGTTGCAATACCTAGTTGTGGCTCGCCCTCAAAGAGGATTCTGGTTTATATCAGACCCTCTAGCTGATTCACTCAGCCTAGTTGAACACAGATTTGTGTGTTTTCAAGTAATCGTTTGGATTTAATTGTTTGTACCTTTCCCTCTTCTGTCTTCCATACCTCTCATACCTCTAACCTTACCCCCCTTCCGCCTCCCCTCCTACTGACTAAAGAAAGAAATTTGCATATATAATAATTGTTCTTCTCACTATTTGTCTCAAGTAACCTATAATGGATGACCTTCGATTCACTTCGTATAATGTTCGGGGCCTCAACGCACCGGCGAAGCGCCACAACATCGCCCAGCTCCTCAAAAGGTACGGTTCGAAAATAGTACTTCTCCAGGAGACGCACTTTAAGGGGGACAGGTGTTGCAAGGTAAGCAATTCCCCCAGCACTTCCACAGCTCCCACACTACATCGGCATCCAGGGGGGTATCAACTTTATTTCACAAAACCGTCAATTTTACCTGTGATTCACAGTATACAGACGGAGAAGGCAGAGTCCTGTATTTAAAGGGCTCCATCAACGGCATGCGGGTCACAGTAGCCAACCTTTATGCACCGAATACTGACCAGGTTCCTTGGCTGGTAGCACAGTTGGAGGTTCTAAAAAACCTTGTGACAGGACAGATCATTCTTGGAGGAGATCTAAATCTTACCCTGAATCCTCTTTTGGATTCCTCCACTAGTCGTTCCCATATTTCTCAGTGTAAACTGAAGAAATTAATTAAAAGCCTACAAGAGCTGGACCTGATAGACGCCTGGCGCCTATTACATCCAATGGATAGAGATTATTCCTTTTTCTCACAGGTACACCGTACCTTCCAAAGATTGGACTATCTGATGATATCCTCTAGTCTCCTCACGTCACTAAAGGGGGCAAAGATAGATACAGCAACTATCTCAGACCATGCACCAATTCATGTAACTTTGCTGCCTGCACATCAGCATCCTAGGGAATGGAGATGGAGGCTGAATGCCTCCTTGCTAGATTATAAGGAGGACACATCTTCCCTATCCACATTAATTGAGGAATACTTTCAGATTAATTCCCAAGGGGAAGTGAGTGTTCCCATGGTATGGGAAGCTCATAAGGCCTATGTCAGGGGCTTATTAATAGCTCTAGGCTCCAGGGTCAAGAAGAAAGCCCAAAAATAAATTGACGACAAACTTATACAAATTGCCAAACTGGAACAAAAAGTGAAACTTTCCCAATCACAGTCGTCATTAGGGCAACTAACCGAACTGAGAAAGGAACTCCGGCTCTGCCTCAACGCGAAATTTAATAAAAAACATTTGTACTAGAAACACACTGTGTATGCCCAAGGCAACAAAGGGAGCAAGCTCACCTCTTCCTTAATTAAAAAAGCACGAACTAAAAATACAATTACCAACATAAAAAGCAAGTCGGGGGAAATGGTCACTTCCACTACAGAGATTGCTAAAGAGTTCCAGCTTTTTTATTCAGACCTATATAACCTCCAATCCCGCCGCCCCACCGACGACACCTCAAACTCAAAAAATACAATCGATACCTTTCTACAACAATTACCTTTACCAAAACTAACTGATGAGGAGGCCAATTCTTTATTAACACCCGTGACCCAAGAAGAGATTAAAGACCTAATAGCTACATCCCCTCCCAATAAAAGCCCGGGACCCGACGGCCTATCCTTGCCCTATTATAAAGCTTTCCAACCAATATTAATTCCCAGACTGACTACACTCTTTAATGCTCTCTTATCAGGAGCCCCCCTCCCTAGACAGGCACAAGAGGCCCATATAACTCTAATTCATAAAGAAAATAAAGATCCTACCCTTTGCAGTAGCTACAGGCCTATATCCCTTATTAACCTCGATGTCAAGCTTTGGGTGAAGCTCCTAGCTCAGAGACTGGCCAAATTCATCCCCAAGTTAATCAATGCAGAACAAGCGGGATTCGTGAGGGGGAGGGAGGGCAAGGACAATTGTTCAAGACTTCTTCACGCATCAAATTACGCTCAACTCCATAACATTCCTTTAGCTCTCATCGGAACGGACGCCGAAAAGGCGTTTGACTGGGTTGACTGGGGCTACATAAGGTCTGCGCTGCTACATTACAATATTCCATTAGAGTTTGTATTGGCCATCTTTTCCTTGTATGCTTGCCCCTATGCCAGACTGAAGGTGAATGACTCCTTATCTCCTTCATTTAACATTAAAAATGGAACAAGGCAGGGTTGTCCCCTGTCCCCTTCCCTATTTATCTTGGCCCTGGAGCCCCTGTTACTGCAAGTTAGACAGGACCCTGACATAACGGGTTTGACTATTGGAAATGAACTGCTCTTAACATTTCCATTCCCTACTCAAGGTGCAAGATGTGCAGGGACGCCTCCCCCTTTACGTGGTCTGAGACATCCCTAGACTACCTGGGTATCAAAATACCTAAGAAGCTTAAAAATCTATACGCGACCAATTTTGTTCCTCTGCTAGACCAGGTAAAAAAGCTACTAACAAATTATGACATACCGTTCATATCCTGGTTTGGCAGAAGGAATATACTGAAATCTTATATTCTACCAACAATCCTTTACAGGATTAGGATGATACCAATCTACCTTCCCTCAAGCTTTTTCAAAACGCTGCGATCGATGTTTACAAGTTATGTGTGGAGACAGAGGAGACTGAGGTTGGCATACAGCCTCATGACCAAAAGAAGATTTGAGGGAGGCATGGACCTTCCGAATGTCCAAGACTACTATCGGGCATCGCAGCTGAGATATTGGATGGACTTAGTACAGCCAAGAAGGGATAGTCTCCTACCTAAATTGGCCACGGCTCACGATAACAGTGGATCCTGGGTAGATCTATGGTACCCCGAAAGGAGCAGATACAGATCCGGAGACTTTAATCTCCTTTTGAAAGGCCCCTGTGAGGTATGGGACTGTGTGGGAGCAAACTTAGCACCCGGGCCCTCCCCGGCCTCCCCCATGAGCCTCATCAATAGACTTGTGGATCTATCGTTAGATCCAGTCTCCTCCTCGGTCTGGGGGAAATTCAAAGAGCTCACAGTGGGAGACTTGCAGGTCATAGCACATTTACCGATACAAGAGATATTAAACTCTTTACTTCCAATGTGGACCCCATCTTTCCTCCTTAGAGCTACAGTCGAAAAAGTTCTAAAAGAATTCATTAGGAAACATAAATCAACCAGACCTCGGACCCCATTTGAGCGCTCACTGGTAGAATCCAACTCTAAGACAAGAAAAATCTCCAACCTACGCCAGCAGTATATTATACCACTTCCCTCGTCTAAACCAGCTTTTTTAGTCACTTGGGAAAAAGAACTGGGTATATCGTTGTCACAAGAAGATATTAATAACATTTTTTCCACCTACTATGGTCTCTCTCCATGTGTCCTAGCTCAGGAATCTCACTATAAGCTGTTGATAAGGTGGTACAAGACCCCGCAGTGGTTGCATGCATATGGGTTGGCTGATCATGACAGGTGTTGGAGATGCAATGATGAAACAGGTTCTTATATGCATATTTGGTGGACATGCGAGAAGTTGATACCCTTCTGGAGAGAGGTAGGCGAGGTGCTGGGAAAGATCAAACAAAATTTCAGCCTCACGCCAGATATGGTGTTCCTATGGAAGACATCTCCCGCGTTTCATCCGCGTAGAGACACGCTGATAGCATGTCTGATTGACGCTGCAAAGGTGCTGATTCCCTTACACTGGCGACGCGAGACACCCCCCTCCTTACCTCAATGGAAGGAAAAAGTCGACACGATTTATAACCTGGAGGAGCTGGCGAGCTGGCAGAACAACTCATATGACAAATTCTTAAAAATTTGGTTTCCATGGCGCGACTTGAGACTCTTGGACGTATTGCAGCAGTGAATTGAACCACTCCTGTATAATTTCCCTTTTCCCTATCCCTCTTCCCGCCCCCGCTCCCCTCCCGTTTACCCCACCACTTTTACCTCACCTTAAGGGATAGCACCCTTTACTGATACGATGTGAGCTAAGGCGGCCTTCCTCCTTCAGTTTGCTCCCCTATTTAGAACTGGCAAGTTGAAGTGTCAACTTCTTTTTCTTTTTTGGTTTTATTTTCTGGATATATTGAATAACTTCATGAAGGAGATCAAGGTACCTTTTACTGTATACCGTATGTCTGTGCTCCACCTAGCTCTGACAGAGCTTGTATACATATGTTTCCTCCCCCCTTATATGTAATACAAAATCTTGAATAAAAACGGATTTGAAAAAAAAAAATGTTGAATGTGTTTTTAATGCATATGCACGGCTTTTCATGCAAAAATAAATTAAAGGGGTTGTCCCGCGAAAGCAAGTGGGTCTATACACTTCTGTATGGCCATATTAATGCACTTTGTAATGTACATTGTGCATTAATTATGAGCCATACAGAAGTTATCAGAAATTTTTCACTTACCTGTTCCGTTGCTAGCGTCCTCGTTTCCATGGAGCCCGTCTAATTTTCGGCGTCTAATGGCCAAATTAGATGCGCTTGCGCAGTCCGGGTCTTCTTCTCTTCTCAATGGGGCTCCGTGTAGCTCCGCCCCGTCACGTGCCGATTCCAGCCAATCAGGAGGCTGGAATCGGCAATGGACCGCACAGAAGAGCTGCGGTCCACGGAGGGAGAAGATCCCGGCGGCCATCTTCAACCGGTAAGTAAGAAGTCACCGGAGTGCGGTGTTCTTTTTTAACCCCTGCATCGGGGTTGTCTCGCGCCGAACGGGGGGGGGGGGGGGGGGGTTGAAAAAAAAAAAACCCGTTTCAGCGCGGGACAACCCCTTTAAGGGTGATTTCACACGGGCAATAAAATCGCACGATTTTCGCGCGATGCGACACTGAGTTAAAACGCAGAATTATAAAACAAATGATTTTCAATGGTTTCCTTCACATTTGTGATGTTTTCACTTATGCGATGTGGATTAAAAAAAATCGCAGCATGCCCTATCTTTCTGCGTTTTGCTTTTATTAGGTCCGCTTCCCAGACTTGCCTGCCTACTGCTATTTCCGGGAGACGCAGGCGTCGTCCTGCTTCCTCTGTACAATCCATGCCAGCAATGCAAGGGTAAAGCCTGGTTTAGGGATCACCTTGTGCTCCGAGTGGGGGATGCAGAAGACAAGCGGGGCCGTGTCAGGGAGAGTTAGTCCCAAGCTGAAGACCGCAGGACCAATCTTATCAGGATGCCTATCCTGCTTCTAAGCAGGGCCCCTCCCATTCCGCTGTTTAGCCTAGGGCGGGATTTCCCATCTGACTGCTTGGTGTCATCTGTCCTCGCTTGTACTAGGTGTATCTTAGCACCGTTCTTGCTCATAGGTCAGTCTGTTTCACCGTGTCTTGCTCCAGTACATCTGTCCGCCGGGGTCAGCTGCCAACCATGACGGTTCTGGTCCAAAACCTAACTGGTAAGTTGGCACAGTGGACACACACCCGCCATCCCTAACAGCTTTTTTTATCTTCCATGTTTCCTTATGGAGCTTCCTTTTTCCCACATCGCAAAGCACAAACTTGTGATTGTCATACGATGCAATGCATTTTTAACAGTAGAAAGTCCTACTGACTCACGTGATAAAATATTGCACAATTTTATCGCAGGCGGCAGTAATGCAATGCGAGATTATTCCCAAGAAAAAACATTATTCCTCTAAAAAATCGCAGGAACAAAGAAGCGATTTTGCTGCGATTTTTATGGGAGAAATCACGATTTCCCATGCAAAACTAGCTTAAGGGTGGCTTCACATGAGCGTAGGCACAAATACACTCCCCTCAGTGCGACGTATTATAAATGAACGAGGTTGATATACGTGCTTGTCTGCTCATAGAACTGTATTTTTGCGCATGTTGGGGCAGGTCACATGCACGCTACACACTGTAGGATTAACAGGTTATTCAGCCTAATGAGGTCCGGATGTGTTCTTTTCCCCACAGTTCTGTGCAATATTTCATGTATCCGATTGTATATTTGTGCATCTCCCATAAACTTCTATGGGAGCCTTTTGCTACACAATATGCAGAATAATAGAGCAGGTCCTTTTTTTCTTCCACGCACGAAAAACTTGTTAATGAGAGCAAATCTAATTAAATCACTATTATCTGTATTTTGCACGCGTATATTTTGCACATGCAAAAACATGTGCAAATACGATCCGGGGAAGAAGCCTTAAGGCTAGAGATGAGCGAGCGTACTCGCTAAGGCAAACTACTCGAGCAAGTAGAGCCTTATGCGAGTACCTGCCTGCTCGTCTCAAAAGATTCGGGTGCCGGCGGGGGGCAAGGAGTGGCGGGGGAGAGCGGGGAGGAACGGAGGGGAGATCTCTCTCTCTCTCCCCCCTCCCCCCCGCTCCTCCCTGCTCACTACCGCAACTCACCTCTCACCCGCCGGCACCCGAATCTTTTGAGACAAGCGGGCAGGTACTCGCATAAGGCACTGCTCGCTCGAGTAGTTTGCCTTAGCGAGTACGCTCGCTCATCTCTACTTAAGGCCCGATTAATGCAATATTTTTTACCCACAGTCTCCTGGTAATATACATTATTATGCAATCCTACTGACTGCAATGGAGGAGTCTGGTCCATAAATACAGACAAAAATAAGACATGCTTTGCTGTTTTACATGAGTGAATACATGTGTAAAAATGCACATCTGAATATACCAAGGCAAATCAATGGTGTATAATGCTCTCCATATTATCTCTAGTTCTATACGTACGGATAAAAAAAGGGTGGTGTGAGTAAGCCCTTAGACTGCAAGCCCAAATGGGGATAATATCAAGTGATGTACAGTGCTGCGGAATATGCATTTGAAATATAAATATGCAAAATAATTAAATACATAATTAATGTATGTACATATTGCAATTAATTAGAGATGAGCGAGCGTACTCTGTTCGGGTGTTTTTGCACTCGAGCACCGCTTTTTGCGAGTAACTGACTACTCAGACGAAAAGATTCGGAGGGCGGCGTGGTGGAGTGGGGGGCAGCAGTGGGGAACAGGGGAGAGATCTCTCTCTCTCCTTCCCCCTCCCACTCCCCTTTGTAACCCCCCGCTCACCCCCGGCGCTCCCCGAATCTTTTCGTCCGAGGAGTCAGTTACTCGCAAAAAGCAGTGCTCGAGTGTAAAAAAACCCGAACCGACTAGATTCGCTCATCTCTAGTACCTATATAAAATGAAATATAATAACAATAGATATATAATAAATAAATAATAATTAGAGATGAGCGAGCACCAAAATGCTCGGGTGCTCGTTACTCGGGACGAAATTATCGCGATGCTCGAGGGTTCATTTTGAGTAACGAACCCCATTGAAGTCAATGGGCGACCCGAGCATTTTTGTATTTCGCCGATGCTCGCTAAGGTTTTCATGTGTGAAAATCTGGGCAATTCAAGAAAGTGATGGGAACGACACAGCAACGGATAGGGCAGGCGAGGGGCTACATGTTGGGCTGCATCTCAAGTTCACAGGTCCCACTATTAAGCCACAATACCGGCAAGAGTGGGGCCCCCACCCCTCCCAACAACTTTTACTTCTGAAAAGCCCTCATTAGCATGGCATACCTTAGCTAAGCACCACACTACCTCCAACAAAGCACAATCACTGCCTGCATGACACTTGGCTGCCACTTTTCCTGGGTTACATGCTGCCCAACCCCTCCCCCCCCCCCCCGCACGACAGTGTGCACAGCGCACACCAAATTGTCCCTGCCCAGCCTTCAGCTGCCCTCATGCCACGCCACACTCATGTCTATTTATAAGTGCGTCTGCCAGAGGAAAAGCAGGCACACACTGCAGAGGGTTGGCATGGCTAGGCAGCGACCCCCCCATAAAAGGGGCGGGCCGATAGTCCACAATGCTGTACAGAAGCAATAAGAAATCCAATCCTGTGCCACCTCCATCTGGAGCTGCACACGTGGGCATAGCAATGGGGAACCTATGTGCAACACACTATTCATTCTGTCAAGGTGTCTGCATGCCCCAGTCAGACCGCGGATTTTTATAAATAGTCACAGCCAGGTCCAACTCCGCAATGGGAATTACGTGTGCACCCACAGCATGGGTGGCTCCCTGGAACCCACCGGCGGTACATAAAACTATCCCATTGCATTGCCCATCACAGCTGAGGTAATGTCGTGCTTAATACAGGTAGGCTTCGGCCCACACTGCATGCCCCAGTCTGACTGGGGTTCTTTACAAGTGGACACATGTAGTAACAACTCCCTGTGGACCCACAGCATGGTTGGGTGCCAGGAAGCCACCGGCGGTACATAAATAAATCCCATTGCATTGCCCATCACAGCTGAGGTAATGTCGTGGTTAATGCAGGTGGGCTTCGGCCCACACTGCATGCCCCAGTCAGACTGGGGTTCTTTAGAAGTGGACACATGCAGTTACAACTCCGTGTGGACCCACAGCATGGGTGGCTCCCTGGAACCCACCGGCGGTACATAAATATATCCCATTGCAGTGCCCTACTCAGCAGAGCTAACGTCAGATACAATACAGGTGGGCTTCGGCCCACACTGCATGCCCCAGTCAGACAGGTAATATGTACCTTAACAGTAACCTCGTTGGTGGTAATGTGGTGGTGACTGCGGACCTGGTAGCGCGGTTTTATGTAGTTGGTTTTCGGAATGTGGCCGGGATTAAGTGGGCCGTGGCGGGGGGATGGTGGTGGTGCTCTCTTGTTGTGTCGTTAAAGGTGAAATTCTTGGACTGCCACCAGACGGACCAATGCAAAGGTATTTGCCAAGAATGTTTTCATTGTTGGAGGAGGAGGGGGATGTTTTGGAGGCACTATGTGTCCTCTACACGTGTCCGTGGTTATATGCACCTTAACAGTAACAGCGTTGGTGGGAAATGGCCTCGCCGCCATCATGTCTTTGTGAAGCCTCTGTTTCCACACCCCAGTGACATACCATTAGCAGCGGTATAGGCAGAGCCCAGAATTATTAACATTTCAGCGGTAGCATTAGGGACAGGCCCCACTAACATATCACTAGCAGCAGTATAGGGGGAGCACAGTCTTAGTTCCATTTCAGTAATAGTAGCACTCAAGACAGGCCCCAGTAACATTCCCATTGCAGCAGTTTAGGGAGATAACAGTCTCTTTCACATTTCAGTAGCTGCAGTATAGACAAGGCCCCAGTTACATTTATGTAGCTAAAGTGTAGGCCAACCCCACACACCTTTCTGTACCATGAGTGCAGGCGAAGAACATAGAAATTACTATGATTACACTGTAGGTGAGGGCGCAAAAAAATTGGTGTACCAACAGTAGTAATGTACCTCAGAAAAAATTGGCCATGCCCAACCAAGATGGCAGGTGAAACCCATTAATCGCTTTGGTTAATGTGGCTTAAGTGGTAACTAGGCCTGGAGGCAGCCCAGTTGAACGAATAATTGGTTCAAGTTAAAGTTTCAACGCTTTTAAGAGCATTGAAACGTATAAAAATTATTTAGAAAAATTATATGAGTAAGCCTTGTGGCCCTAAGAAAAATTGCCCGTTTGGCGTGATTACGTGAGGTTTCAGGAGGAGGAGCAGGAGGAGGAGGAGGAATATTATGCACAGATTGATGAAGCAGAAATGTCCCCGTTTTGGATGGTGAGAGAGAACGATGCTTCCATCCACGGGTGCAGCCTACGTATTGCTTAGGTATCGCTGCTGTCCACTGGTGGAGAAGAGAAATCTGGGGAAATCCAGGCTTTGTTCATCTTGATGAGTGTAAGCCTGTCGGCACTGTCGGTTGACAGGCGGGTACGCTTATGATTCCCCCAGCCGCACTAAACACCCTCTCTGACAAGACGCTAGCCGCAGGACAAGCAAGCACCTCCAGGGCATACAGCGCGAGTTCAGGCCACGTGTCCAGCTTCGACACCCAGTAGTTGTAGGTGGCAGAGGCGTCACGGAGGACGGTCGTGCGATCGGCTACGTACTCCCTCACCATCCTTTTACAGTGCTCCCGCCGACTCAGCCTTGACTGGGGAGCGGTGACACAGTCTTGGTGGGGAGCCATAAAGCTGTCCAGGGCGTTAAAGAGTGTTGCACTGCCTGTGCTGTACATGCTGCTCGATCTCCGCACCTCCCCTGCTACCTGGCCCTCGGAACTGCGCCTTCTGCCACTAGCGCTGTCGGAAACCATCAGCTTGTCCGCCAGGGTCCTGTGGTATAGCAACACTCTCGAACCCCTTTCCTCTTCGGGAATGAGAGTGGAAAGTTTCTCCTTATACCGTGGGTCGAGCAGTGTGTACACCCAGTAATCCGTAGTGGCCAGAATGCGTGCAATGCGAGGGTCACGAGAAAGGCATCCTAACATGAAGTCAGCCATGTGTGCCAGGGTACCTGTACGCAACACATGGCTGTCTTCACTAGGAAGATCACTTTCAGGATCCTCCTCCTCCTCCTCCTCAGGCCATACACCCTGAAAGGATGACAGGCAAGCAGCATGGGTACCGTCAGCAGTGGGCCAAGCTGTCTCTTCCCCCTCCTCTTCATCCTCCTCATGCTCCTCCTCCTCAATGCGCTGAGATATAGACAGGAGGGTGCTCTGACCATCCAGCGACATACTGTCTTTATATCAGCCTTTATGCTTTGCAGGGAACTTCTCAAGAGGCATAGCAGAGGAATGGTGACGCTAATGATTGCAGCATCGCCGCTCACCACCTGGGTAGACTCCTCAAACCTGGCAGATGTCTGCCAACCAGGCCCACTCTTCTGAAAATAATTGAGGAGGCTGACTCCCACTTCGCCACCCATGTTGGAGTTGGTATTCCACTATAGCTCTACGCTGCTCATAGAGCCTGGCCAACATGTGGAGCGTAGAGTTCCACCCTGTGGGCACGTCGCACAGCAGTCGGTGCACTGGCAGATTAAACCGATGTTGCAGGGTGCGCAGGGTGGCAGCGTCCGTGTGGAACTTGCGGAAATGTGCGCAGAGCCGGCGCAGCTTTACGAGCAGGTCTGACAAGCGTGGGTAGCTTTTCAGAAAGCGCTGAACCACCAAATTAAAGACGTGGGCCAGGCATGGCACGTGCGTGAGGCTGCCGAGCTGCAGAGCCGCCACCAGGTTACGCCCGTTGTCACACACGACCATGCCCGGTTGGAGGCTCAGCGGCGCAAGCCAACGGTCAGTCTGCTCTGTTAGACCCCGCAGCAGTTCGTGGGCCGTGTGCCACTTATCTCCTAAGCTGAGTAGTTTCAGCACGGCCTGCTGACGCTTGCCCACCGCTGTGCTGCCACGCCGCGCGACACCGACTGCTGGCGATGTCCTGCTGCTGCTGACACATCTAGATTGCGAGACAGAGGTTGTGGAGGAGGAGGGTGCTTTAGTGGAGGAAGCATACACCGCCGCAGATACCACCACCGAGCTGGGGCCCGCAATTCTGGGGGTGGGTAGGACATGAGCGGTCCCAGGCTCTGACTCTGTCCCAGCCTCCACTAAATTCACCCAATGTGCCGTCAGGGAGATGTAGTGGCCCTGCCTGCCTGTGCTTGTCCACGTGTCCGTTGTTAAGTGGACCTTGGCAGTAACCGCGTTGGTGAGGGCGCGTACAATGTTGCGGGAGACGTGGTCGTGCAGGGCTGGGACGGCACATCGGGAAAAGTAGTGGCGACTGGGAACTGAGTAGCGCGGGGCCGCCGCCGCCATCATACTTTTGAAGGACTCCGTTCCACAACCCTATACAGCAGCATCTCAAGGCTGATAAATTTGGCTATGTGGACGGTTAACGCTTGAGCGTGCGGGTGCGTGGCGGCGTACTTGCGCTTGCGCTCAAACACTTGCGCTAGCGACGGCTGGACGGTGCGGTGCGAGACATTGGTGGATTGGGCCGAGGACAGCGGAGGTGAGGGTGTGGTTGCAGGCCAGGAGACGGTAGTGACTGTGTCCTGAGAGGGGGGTTGGATCTCAGTGGCAGGTTGGGGCACAGGGGGAGAGGCAGCGGTGCAAACCGGAGGCGGTGAACGGCCTTCGTCCCACCTTGTGGGGTGCTTGGCCATCATATGTCTGCGCATGCTGGTGGTGGTGAGGCTGTTGGTGGTGGCTCCCCGGCTGATCTTGGCGCGACACAGGTTGCACACCACTGTTCGTCGGTCGTCAGGCGTCTCTGTGAAAAACTGCCATACCTTAGAGCACCTTGACCTCTGCAGGGTGGCATGGCGCGAGGGTGCGCTTTGGGAAACAGTTGGTGGATTATTCGGTCTGGCCCTGCCTCTACCCCTGGCCACCGCACTGCCTCTTGCAACCTGCCCTGCTGCTGCCCTTGCCTCCCCCTCTGAAGACCTGTCCTGAGTAGGCGTTGCAAACCAATTGGGGCCAGTCACCTCGTTGTCCTGCTGCTCTTCCTCAGAATCCTCTGTGCGCTCCTCCCTCGGACTTACTGCCCTTACTACTACCTCACCGATAGACAACTGTGTCTCATCGTCATCGTCCTCCTGACCCACTGAAAGGTCTTGAGACAGTTGCCGAAAGTCCCCAGCCTCATCCCCCGGACCCCGGGAACTTTCCAATGGTTGGGCATCAGTGACGATAAACTCCTCTGGTGGGAGAGGAACCACTTGTGACACGTATGGGATACGATTGAACTGGATGATTGTGTAATCAAATAACTAGTTGCCGTATGAGTTAACCAGAACTTCAATGAACTAATGACCCGTCTGAATATTCTGCTAACATTTGTTCAAAACAGAATATTTTCGACATATATGGTAAGACAGCAAGAATGACTCATAATATAACACAGATGCGATAACTTCATGGACAAAATATTCAATATATTTTGTTGCCAATCATCTACTACGCATGTCTAGAACCTGAATAGCCATATTAGAATGACGTATATACCCATAACTGCGCAGAAGCAGATATGCCACGTAATGTAAAAACAGCATAAATAGCAGTGATCTTCAGGGAGGAGTCGGGACTCGTTTTGTTGTGGTCGATAGACGTATCGGCGTACTAACCGGATCCTCTTGCCAATCGTACCTGGAGATCCCCCGATTGCGGAGTGATGCTACAATATCCGGTGATGTATTGATGCTTATTTTTGTTACCCATGTGATCTCAATGCCTATATGTTAATTAACTATTTTACTTACATATACTAAAGAGTAAATAAACTCGTGTTTTATATTTGTCTTACCTCAGACTGTGTGCTTAACGGGTATGTTAATGAGGTTAAAAAATTGCCAAAATCTTGAGCAGGTAAGACATAAATTGGCGTAGTCTGGCAGGATATTGTTGTCTTTGGTAAGGTTATATTACTGTATAATTTGGTATTGTGACAGTGCTTCTCAGTGCACGGGGGGGTTGCTGTCGCCATATTAGATTTTTGGCCCATTGCCAAGGGGTTCAAATGGTTATAACTTTGCTTTGATAGGTGATAGAGTAATAATAGTAAATACAAATTGATAGTTGCAGTAAGTAGTCCCTGTTGAACCCATTGGCATACTGCCAAAATTTTATAAGTTCTGTAACTTTGAGACAGGACTTGGGAGATTGGTGCCAGTTTGCACGGTTGTGTCTAGCAATAAGCGGGACCTTTGTGCAAAATTTCACCAATTGGCACGTTGCCAAAATTTTCGGAGTTCTGTAACTTTGAGGCAGGACTCGGGAAATCGGTGCCAGTTTGCAGGGTGGTGCCTCGCCGTAAAGGGGAACTCTGTGCAGAGTTTCACCAAATTGGCACGTTGCCAAAACTTTCGGAGTTCTGTAACTTTGAGACAGGACTTGGGAACTTGGTGCCAATTTGCAGGGTGGTTTCTCGCAGTAAAGGGGACCTCTGTGCAGAGTTTCACCAATTGGCAAGTTGCCAAAATTTTGTGAGTTCTGTAAGGGGGAACTCTGCGCAAAAAGTTTCACCAATTGGCATTTTGCCAATAAGACAACAATATGTTTAGAAAAAGAACCAAGAAAGATAAAACTAAAATCGTTCAGAAAATAGACATCCCCGGCTGGTCCGAGGGTCTCTATGATATATTAGCTCAGGAGTTGATGCATAGTGGGCTTGCAGAATCATGGGATAGTAAGCTAAAAGATTCAGAGCCCCTCGATGTCGTTAAGGTACTCGAGGAGACCCCTGCCAAGGCAGGTGACGCAGTTCAGTTGGGTAGGAGAAATTGGGTATTGGCCTCAGCCTATAGGAATATCCATAAGAAGAAGTCCCAACTAATAAGAAAACTTAATCAGACGGAACAAAAGTTAGTAGAATCTGAAGGAAAGAGAGTGGTGTTGGAATGTAACCAAAGGCTGATAAAGGAAAAAATAGAACATTACCAGAATATTGCAGAAAAGGCTGTTGTAAAAGTTGCTCAGAATAAATATAAGGGGCGTAAAGGTAAAGTTGATAAGCGAAAGGTATCGAAAGCTATAGCTTCTGCTTCTGTGAACTGGGACCCAGATAAGTGGGATGGAGACTTATGGGATTCCTCATCTTCTTCGGGGGAGGAGGACTGGCATAAGGGGGATTGGGAAGACCCACCCAATCCAATAATTGATCCACCTGCTTTAAAACGTGCCCAGCCCATTAGCAGAAGGAAGGAAACTACTGAATATGGACCCGATACCCAGCCTATCGTAGGTCATGATGGGCAAAGGTTGCCCAGGTATGACGATCAGGGAAACTATATGTACGATGCCGATGGGAGACTGTTGGTGCAAGAAGAATTGGTGCCACATAGGCGCACCAGGCTTACCCTAGAGGATTTTTCTCAGTCAGAAGTTGATGATATACTGAGTAGATTTAGGCAAAGGCCTGGGGAATCTGACATACCATGGTTGGTCCGTCTATTTGAGCACGGGGCGACTGGGGTAATGTTGGATCCAAAAGATGCAATGAGATTTGTTACTCTAACTAGAGATCCAGTAATCAGTAGAAATTTTAGAGAATATTTTCCTAATCATCAAGGAGAAAGTGCTATTTCCCTGTTTAATATAGTAACCAATGGGTTTCTTAATAAATTCCCAACAGAGGCAGACATTCCAATCAATGACAAACCTTGGTACACTATCAGGGATGGCATTGAAAGGTTGAAGGAGGAAGCTATGAGGGTCTCATTAATTATCATCGAGCATATGGAAGATTATTTGGAGACTCGGCTGACAGCAGGAGTTAGAAATCGTTTAATTAAGACTGCACCTTCGGCTTATAAAGCCGTGATGATGACCCTACTTCTATCCATGACTAATGAGCCAATGTCTGCGGTCGTGGCTAGAATGCGGGAATTGCAAGATATGGGAAACTGGGATAGAGAGGAAAAGCGAACAGATCGTGATAGGTCTAGGAATCCTAGTTCCCAGGGGACTGGTGATTCAGGAGTGCCAAGGGTATCTCGTAGAGATATGTTTCAGGCTCTCCTGAAAGCTGGAGTCTCCAAGGACGCCATTGATGGAAAAGATACAGGTGATTTGTGGCGTCTTTATAAACAGAAGGTATTATCCAACAAAAAGGTGGATAAAAGGGAAGATTCAGTGGCCCCAAAAACTTCTAAAAAGAGAGAGAAGCAGGTCACTAATTCAGAGCCTAAGAAATTAGAATGGGAGGATTTTCAAAAGATCTATCCATGGAAGGAGATGGCTGCAATGGTAGCTAGCCAAGTGCAGGACCATATGAAGCCATCTGCTCCGCTCCTGGAGGAATCAGATTCTGATTCCGCATAGGTAGCAAGCCAAGCCCCTGTCTGGGTTAGGCGGGATGACAGACCCTACGTCCCGCTAGCCATACATTGGAAAGGGGGTAATGTCCAAAGGGTCCCAGCTTTAGTAGATACAGGGGCGGAGGCTACTCTGATTTATGGAAATCCCAAAAAGTTTAAAGGTCCAAAAGTTAATATTTCAGGATTGGGAGGAAAAGTTACTGAGGGAGTACAGACACAGGTAACTTTGAAATTGGGCAATTTGCCCTTACGTAAATACACGGTGTTAGTAGTACCTATTCCGGAATATATCATTGGCATAGATATTCTGAAAGGATTGACACTACACCTCGAAGATGGTAAGTTTGCCTTTGGCGTAAGGAAAATAGGGATAAAAGCTTGTCCAGTTACGGTGGGAAAGGTCAAAATGCCACCCGTACACATCCCTCCTGCAGGAAAACTGGTTGCTATGAAGCAATACAGAATTCCTGGAGGTCACAAGGAAATAGGAGAAACCATTAAGGATTTGGTCGATGCTGGGGTTGTGAGGCCTGCAACCACAGCATGGAACAATCCGGTATGGCCTGTGAAGAAGAGTGATGGGTCTTGGAGGATGACTGTCGATTACAGGGAATTGAATAAACAAACACCTCCCTTGACGGCAGCTGTCCCAGACACCATTACAATTGTGGAGCAGATCCAAAGTCACAGTGGACAATGGTACGCTGTGATTGATATCGCACAAGCGTTCTTCACAATTCCAATAGAAGAAAAGGCACAAGATCAGTTTGCCTTTACGTGGCAAGGACGTCAATATACGTTCACTCGATTGCCACAAGGTTGGATACATAGTCCAACCATCTGTCACCGGACGGTGGCAGAACATTTGGATGAGTTTGATTTACCATCAGAAATGCAGTTTTCACATTATATCGATGATATAATGATTCAGGGACCGGATGAACAATCTGTAAAGAAACAATTGGACAGACTGTTACATCATTTGCGGGAAAAAGGATGGGAAATAAATGATAGCAAGGTGCAGGGCCCCTCTCAGACGGTGAAATTCTTAGGAATTCAATGGAATAAGGGCCATAGGGAGATTCTCCCTAAGGCAAGGCAGAAAATCTTAAATTTTCCCACTCCGAAAGACAAGAAGGAAACACAATCCTACATAGGATTGTTTGGATTCTGGAGACAACACATTCCGCATCTGGGGCAGCTTCTTGCTCCTCTTTACAAGGTGACTCGCAAGAAGTACGAGTTCACGTGGGGAGAAGAGCAACAGGTTGCATTTGAGGCAGTAAAAGAAGCCATACAACAGGCTGTAGATTTATGGCCTTTACAAGATAGTGAGATAGAACTTCATGTATCAGTTCAGCATATGTATGCAAACTGGTCATTGTGGCAGAAGCAAGGGGGCAAAAGAGTGCCACTAGGCTTCTGGAATCGGAAATTACCAGATGCAGGAGAAAAATACACTCCACTGGAGCAACAGCTGTTGGCATGTTATTGGGCCCTGGGGGATACTGAACAATTGACGACAGGACACATAGTCCTTCTAAGGCCGCAAATACCCATCATGAGTTGGGTATTATCTAATCCAAAGTCCAATCGAATAGGATATGCCCAGGAGCAGAGTATCATTAAGTGGAAATGGTACATCTCGGAAAGAGCGAAAAAAGGTGAAGGGGGGATAGCTGCCCTGCATGAAAAGATAGCTGATATCCCTCCAGATGGTCAGGTTACACCAGTAGCGCAAATGGAGGAATCCCCAGTAAAGTGGGGAATACCTTACTCTGAGTTGACAGACTCCCAAAAAGAGCATGCTTGGTTCACGGATGGTTCGGCCAAGTATATCAGTGGAAGACGTAGATGGAAAAGTGTAGCCTTTAATCCGAAATTAGACAAGACGTTGGTCATGGAAGGAGAAGGTAAGAGTAGTCAATATGCAGAACTTTGTGCAGTATTCTTAGCTCTGAAGCAGGAACAAGGGCAAGAATGTCATTTGTATACGGACTCATGGTCAGTTGCCAATGGTTTGGCCACTTGGATCATGGGATGGAAGAAGAACGACTGGAACATTCATGGTAAGGAATTGTGGGGGAAAGAGCTTTGGCAAGACATAGAGGAATTCATTAGGAGTACCAAAAGTACTGTGTTTCATGTTGATGCTCATGTCCCTCTTGACTCATTGGAACGTTTATTTAAAGGGGTTGTCCCGCGCCGAAACGGGTTTTTTTTTTTTTCAACCCCCCCCCCGTTCGGCGCGAGACAACCCCGATGCAGGGAGGTAAAGAAAGCTCACCGGAGCGCTTACCTGAATCCCCGCGCTCCGGTGACTTCTCTACTCACCGCTGAAGATGGCCTCTTCCTCCGTGGACCGCAGCTCTTCTGTGCGGTCCACTGCCGATTCCAGCCTCCTGATTGGCTGGAATCGGCACGTGACGGGGCGGAGCTACACGGAGCCCCATAGAAGACTGCAGAAGACCCGGACTGCGCAAGCGCGGCTAATTTGGCCATCGGAGGGCGAAAATTAGTCGGCACCATGGAGACGAGGACGCCAGCAACGGAACAGGTAAGTATAAAACTTTTTATAACTTCTGCATGGCTCATAATTAATGCACAATGTACATTACAAAGTGCATTATTATGGCCATGCAGAAGTGTACAGACCCACTTGCTGCCTCGGGACAACCCCTTTAATTCTCAAGCAGATGCGGCAGCATCGATCTCTGTTGCCGCCCAAGAACCTGACAAGGAAAAGGAAGCATGGCTTCAAGGTACAGCTGTTTGGGCTCACCAAAAAAGTGGACACTTGGGAGAGAAGGCCACTTACAGGTGGGCACAAGAAAGAGGTATCCCTTTGACAGTGGACATGATCAAACAAGTAATCGCGCAATGTCCAGTATGTCAACATGTGCAAAAACGAGAAGTGCCTCATACAGTAATGGGACACATAGGGAGAGGCCAGTTGCCAGCGCAGATTTGGCAGATGGATTTTGTAGGGCCCCTCCCTGAGAGCAGAGGATGTAAGTATATTTGTACAGCAGTAGATACATTCTCAGGTCTGATGGTGGGATTCCCATGTAAAACAGCAACACAATGGAGTACTTTACGTACTCTGGAAGTTATTACCCAGTATTATGGGACTCCCCTGCAGATCCAGACAGACAATGGTTCACATTTTACCGGAAATCAGGTAAAAGAGTATGCCAGTAAAAACAACATAGAATGGGTATATCATATGCGCTACTATCCACAGGCCGCGGGCCTGGTGGAACGAATGAATGGGTTATTAAAATCTACCCTGAAGAAGCTCACTGAGACCGACAAATATGGTCAATGGAGAGATAATCTGACTGCTGCTTTACAGATTATCAACAACAGGCCCATCACTGATTCTATGACACCCTTAATGCGCATGCTAACACCCAATCTCAGTATAGATGTAGCTAAGGTAGAGACAATCTTATACTGGAAAATTAATCCAGATGCGCAGGCACCTTATAGAGCCACTCCTGCCGCTGCAGGGTTGGATCTATACGCTCTAGATACGGTGGTGATAGCCCCGGGAAAGGTGAGTACTATTCCCACAGGGATAGGATGCAAGATCCCGGAGAATCACTTCGGGCAGATAGCCACTAGATCAAGTTTTGCTCTGAGAAGTGCAGTAGTCCTAGGGGGAGTCATAGATGCAGATTATCAGGGGGAAATTAAAGTAATCATGATAAATTTAGGAACAGATCCTCTGATAATAGAGAAAAAGGAGCGCATGGCACAGCTGCTATTAATACCAGTGTATCTGACACAAGTGGAAGAAGGGGCGGCCCCCACTGAACTTACTGTAAGAGGAGATAAAGGTTTTGGCTCAACTGATGTTACTAATGTAGGGGCCAAAATATGGATTCAGAATCACCAAGGACCGCCCTCCCCAGCAGAAGTTATTGCTGTGGGGAAAGATCGAACTTTGCTTATTATGCGACCCGGAGTAGAGAAATGGGAATATGTCCCACAAGAAAAGTGCTATTTGCGGGAATAATGCTTGTTTCCTTGCCTTCTCTAGAATCACATAGTCATTTTTGGAATCCTTGGCGTCATGTGTTCGGTGTTCGCAGTAGGTGATGCGTGGACGCCAGGGATCCGCGTCAATGACACCGGAAGGAATGATTATTCGTGGGGCTGGAGGAATTCAACCCGAACCAGGAAGCAAGACAACTTCACTTGTGAAGCCAACCAGAAATGTTATATCGTGAATATTACCTTTGATGGGACTATCTGGAGTGGAAATCCATTATCGCATATAAGTTCGACTTACCGTCCTTCATATGCATTGCATAAGGCAACGGGACAAATAAACATTACGTCACTTGTGAAAGTGTCCTGCTGTCAGAGACCAAAAGAGTTGCCATATCTCAATTACTCCCTGGTGATACAATATGTTCAGAATTGTACAAATACGGGAGTGCAGTTTTCATTTCCCTTAAATGAGACAGAAGTAATTACGTGTGGGAATGCAACGGAGATCGAGAATCGGGCCATGTGGGGCCAGTTCCTGGTATTTGTGAACATTAATGCTTCTAAAATAGATCCTGGACATATAAAAAGGGTTCCATCCACCTGTCGCCTGGTGGGACGAGATGCTCAAAAGACTGTTATACAAGCCTCCGTGCAGTTTCCACCCTCAAGGACTTGTCCTACCAAGCGTTCCCGTCGAGCTTGGTATGATACCTTACTCGGAGGCTATGGAGCGCTTTCTGGGACTATTAATGGTTTTGATATAGAGACTTTAGCTAATCGAATGCATAACGCGGGAAGTGGTATTAAAGATGTGCTCACATTGCAGGCTAACTGGATGCCCACTATATGGCAGCCCTTTAGTATGCAAACGGATGTGGACACAATAATGCTTGATTTGCAAGATGCATCTAATAGGTTTTCATATGAAATAAATTCTAACATATCTAATTATGTTAATTGGTCAATATGTACCTTGCAGACCATTTATCAGCAACAACAAAAGAACACACTTCAAACTATGCTCATGACTGGCAATGAGCAGGTGTGGAGGACCGTGTTCAATCAGACTATAACTGAGACTGATTGGATACAGTTGGAGGCGCAGAAAATGGTTTGCAATGATATATTATGTAAAGGGACCATATTCATATACAATGTTACTAAAAAGAATGTGATGTGTAAGTTTGTAGTTCTCCCCTTACTTATAGGTGTTCCAGAAGATATGCATTTCTGGGTACCTAGATTTAACGGGATTTACATTGATGACCAAAATAGAACTCATGATTTATCATTGTGTGATGATACATTAGAAGGGACCATATGCAAGGTCCAATCGGCTGTTTATGAACCATGCTTATTACAAAATACGATCAATGTATGTGAATGGACTGTGCTGCCACTCACTTTTAAGATGATGGTTGAAATAGCCCCACAGGAGGTATGTTTGGCAAGTAATCATCCTGTTGTACCTGGGATGGTTGTCCCATTTTCAGGATGCTTGCGAAACGTATCTGCACTTGTTTGGGAAAATGAGACCTTTGTGTTATTACCCGAACAAGACAAGACAGTGGCTGTCAATTGGCAACCACTGCCTTTAAATGTGTCAAATTGGGATCTAAATTTGACCAAATTCAAAAAGTTGTTAGAAGACACAGAAGAAGTACAGCAACATATTAAATTGCTTAATAGATCTTTGGCAACGCATATTGTAAGTACTACTGTAATAGCTGGCAAAATTGTAAAGATGGGATCGGCTATTGCTGATGCCACGTCACACCATTGGTATGACATCTTTATGGGTTATTCATCATCTGCACAAACCACTCTTAATTGGCTAATACATCCTGTTTTGGTATTGGCCATAGTTGTAATACTTTTATCGCTATGGAATTGTTTCATGGCATATAAGGTATTCTGTAGAAAACCAAAAGTTTTAATGGTATCATACGGCAAATAGTGAATGATTAAGGACCGATTGTGACACGTATGGGATACGATTGAACTGGATGATTGTGTAATCAAATAACTAGTTGCCGTATGAGTTAACCAGAACTTCAATGAACTAATGACCCGTCTGAATATTCTGCTAACATTTGTTCAAAACAGAATATTTTCGACATATATGGTAAGACAGCAAGAATGACTCATAATATAACACAGATGCGATAACTTCATGGACAAAATATTCAATATATTTTGTTGCCAATCATCTACTACGCATGTCTAGAACCTGAATAGCCATATTAGAATGACGTATATACCCATAACTGCGCAGAAGCAGATATGCCACGTAATGTAAAAACAGCATAAATAGCAGTGATCTTCAGGGAGGAGTCGGGACTCGTTTTGTTGTGGTCGATAGACGTATCGGCGTACTAACCGGATCCTCTTGCCAATCGTACCTGGAGATCCCCCGATTGCGGAGTGATGCTACAATATCCGGTGATGTATTGATGCTTATTTTTGTTACCCATGTGATCTCAATGCCTATATGTTAATTAACTATTTTACTTACATATACTAAAGAGTAAATAAACTCGTGTTTTATATTTGTCTTACCTCAGACTGTGTGCTTAACGGGTATGTTAATGAGGTTAAAAAATTGCCAAAATCTTGAGCAGGTAAGACACCACTGCTGCCCAATCTGAGCAGGGGCCCGAGAACAGTTCCTGGGAGTCTTCCCGCTCCTGAGCATGTGTCATTGTAGTGGAGTGAGGAGGCTGGGAGGAAGGAGGAGCAGCAGCCAGAGGATTCGGATTTGCAGCAGTGGACGGCGCAGAACTGTGGGTGGACGATAGGTTGCTCGAAGCACTTTCTGCCATCCACGACAGGACCTGCTCACACTGCTCATTATCTAATAAAGGTCTCCCGCATGGACCCATTAATTGTGCGATGAATGTGGGGACGCCAAAAACGTGCCTCTCTCCTAATCGCGCAGCAGTCGGCTGCGATACACCTGGATCAGGAGTTCGGCCTGTGCCCACACCCTAACTTAGGCCTCCGCGTCCTCGGCCGCGTCCACGGCCTCGGCCGCGTCCACGTCCTCTAGGCCTACCCCTACCCCTCAGCATGCTGTATTACCAGTGATTTGATTTCCTAGCCAGGAAATAAATTGGCTCAAGCCTGCTGTTAAACTTAGCTGGCTGCGTATGATTTTTGTTTAAGCTCTCCACCCAGCACACACGTACCCAGAACGCTGAGGACTGTCAGAGGCAGGCCAAATAGAATTTTTGCCGTGTTTTTTTTTAAAGGAAAGGCCCACTGACTATATTCAATCAATAATAAATGTGTTGTGGCCCTGCAGTGTGTCACAGAACTGCAGTGTTGCACTGTTATTAACTGCAGCAGAGCGGTGATTTCCCAGCAAGGAAATAAATTGGCGCAAGCCTGCAGGCCAAATAGAATGTTTGCCCTTTTTTTTTTTAAAGGAAAGGCCCACTGACTATATTCAATCAATAATAAATGTGTTGTGGCCCTGCAGTGTGTCACAGAACTGCAGTGTTGCACTGTTATTACCTGCAGCAGAGCGGTGATTTCCCAGCCAGGAAATAAATTGGCGCAAGCCTGCAGGCCAAATAGAATTTTTGCCCTTTTCTTTTAAAGGAAAGGCCCACTGACTATATTCAATCAATAATAAATGTGTTGTGGCCCTGCAGTGTGTCACAGAACTGCAGTGTTGCACTGTTATTAACTGCAGCAGAGCGGTGATTTCCCAGCCAGGAAATAAATTGGCGCAAGCCTGCAGGCCAAATAGAACTTTTTGCCCTTTTTTTTTAAAGGAAAGGCCCACTGACTATATTCAATCAATTAAAAATGTGTTGTGTGGCCCTGCTGTGTGTCACAGAACTGCAGTCTTGCACTGTTATTAACTGCAGCAGAGCGGTGATTTCCCAGCCAGGAAATAAATTGGCGCAAGCCTGCTGTTAAACTTAGCTGGCTGCGTATGATTTTTTTTTACGTTCTCCACCCAGCACACACGTACCCAGAACGCTGAGGACTGTCAGAGGCAGGCCAAATAGAACTTTTTGCCCTTTTTTTTTAAAGGAAAGGCCCACTGACTATATTCAATCAATAATAAATGTGCTGTGGCCCTGCAGTGTGTCACAGAACTGCAGTGTTGCACTGTTATTAACTGCAGCAGAGCGGTGATTTCCTAGCCAGGAAATAAATTGGCGCAAGCCTGCAGGCCAAATAGAATATTTGCCCTTTTTTTTTAAAGGAAAGGCCCACTGACTATATTCAATCAATTAAAAATGTGTTGTGTGGCCCTGCTGTGTGTCACAGAACTGCAGTCTTGCACTGTTATTAACTGCAGCAGAGCGGTGATTTCCCAGCCAGGAAATAAATTGGCGCAAGCCTGCTGTTAAACTTAGCTGGCTGCGTATGATTTTTTTTACGTTCTCCACCCAGCACACACGTACCCAGAACGCTGAGGACTGTCAGAGGCAGGCCAAATAGAACTTTTTGCCCTTTTTTTTTAAAGGAAAGGCCCACTGCCTATATTCAATCAATAAAATATGTCTTCTGGCCCTGCCTACACAATTCTGTCCCTGGAGTATTACTGCAGGGCGCAATGCTCTGCACGGCCGATTTGGAAAAAAAAAAAAAAAAGTGCAACACTGCTACCAGCAGCCTCCACAGTACTGCACACGGTTAGATGTGGCCCTAAGAAGGACCGTTGGGGTTCTTGAAGCCTACACTCACTCCTAACACTCTCCCTGCCTAACCACCACTTCTGTCCCTGTAGTATTACTGCTGGGCGCAATGCTCTGCACGGCCGATATAGCAAAAAAAAAAAATGTGCACCACTGCAAAAGGCAGCCTCCACAGTACTGCACACGGTTAGATGTGGCCCTAAGAAGGACCGTTGGGGTTCTTGAAGCCTACACTAACTCTTAACACTCTCGCTACAGCAGCTCCAACACGATACCACTGTCCCTGATCTCTGTCACAACGCATCTGAGGCGAGCCGCGGGAGGGGCCGATTTTTATACTCGGGTGACACCTGATCTCCCCAGCCACTCACAGCAGGGGGGTGGTATAGGGCTGGAACATCACAGGGGGAAGTTGTAATGCCTTCCCTGTCTTTCAATTGGCCAGAAAAGCGCGCTAACGTCTCAGAGATGAAAGTGAAAGTAACCCGAACATCGCGTGGTACTCGTTACGAGTAACGAGCATCCCGAACACCCTAATATTCACCCGAGCATCAAGCTCGGACGAGTACGTTCGCTCATCTCTAATAATAATAATAATCTTTATTTATATAGCACCAACATATTCCGCAGCGCCTACAAAACTGGGGAGAACAGACACTTAAAGCAAAGACAAAAAACAACACGGTTACATGTAGTAATCAGTTGGAGACAGTAGGGGTGAGGGTCCTGCTCCAACGAGCTTACATACTACAGATAATAGGGTGATACAGAAGGTAAAGACATAAGCTGTGTGGTGGCTGAATCGGTATGACTGCAGGCGGCGGGTGGTTACGGCTAGCAGGGGTTTGCAGTCAGTAGGACAGGGAGCATGTTATCAGGCGGAGTACAGGGGTTTAGGATATATGGTACAGTAATACAATATATTGTAAAATAATACATTTTCATAAACCTAATATGTTTAAAAAGTGCTTCAAATATGTTCTAAAGCTTCATTCAGACTCCTAGATATTAAAATCCCAAGTTGATAAATCTAACACCTAATACATATTTTTATGGAGTTTAGGGGTATCTTGTCATTGGATTGTTAAGCACATAGAGGATGGCTGTTTCGTGGTGTTTAGCCAAGTGCCAGCACACACTGTGTTTGAGACAACCATTAATAATGTTAGGGGACTTTCACACGGGGTAGACTATTCCACCACAGTGTTTCGGACTATGCCATCCCTGAATTCCGAACCAAAATTGGAATTTGATGTGGAATTGCTGGCGGAATTCTGTTATTTTAA
Organism: Eleutherodactylus coqui; assembly: GCF_035609145.1. Taxonomy (NCBI): domain Eukaryota; kingdom Metazoa; phylum Chordata; class Amphibia; order Anura; family Eleutherodactylidae; genus Eleutherodactylus; species Eleutherodactylus coqui. Next base: position 89,208,079 of record NC_089837.1, read on the forward strand.
ATTCCGCATTACAATCCGCACGTTTGTAGTGAGGATTTAGGTGCTGAATATTCTGCAGGAGGGCATTTTCCAGCTGTGCTGTTGCAGAATATTCTGTCCTGTGTGAAAGGTCCCTAAGGTTAATTTCACAGGGGCGAACTCGATATCGGAGCATGAAATTCAGCCTCGTCTCGCTCTTGGAAACATGCGATGTCCCGTGAATGCGAAGCGGTATTGTGACAAAAACGCTTCTATCACTTCAGTTCACTCCCATTATTTTAAATGAGAAACATCGTACTCACATGCACCTCGCACGCAGTGCAATAAAAAAAGATATATACTCACCTCTCCGCCCCTCTAGCGGCTTGATCTCCCCGCCTGCTATAAAAACTTCACTACACTGCCGAAGTGCTGACAGCGGCAGAAAGGTGAGTATATATTTTTTTTATTTTTTACACAAGCCAAGGATGATTTTCAGGGAAGGGCTTATGCTTTAAGCCCTTCCCCGAGAACCACTGCAGGGGTTGCCGGCAGCCAATTCCCTTCACTGCGGCCGCTGGCAGCAGCGGCGGCCCCATTGAAGGCAATGGGCACAGACCTGCATTCACCTGTGTTTTGGCATGTGCGTGGACGCGCGGATTTGTGCGCGCAAATGCATACTCGTCTGAACAAAGCATAAGGAGAAATCATTTGCAACTGCTGGGAGTTCCAGAAAATGTGGAAGGATTGTATCCAAGAGAATTTTTTGAGACATGACTGAAATCAACTATTGGGGAAGATATCTTGTCAGCTTTCTTTGCTGTGGAAAGGGCTGAGAGTTGCTGCCTGGTGCCACACCAAGAACTGTTTTGATAGAACTTTGGAATTATAAAGATCAGGACTAGAGATGAGCGAACGTACTCGTCCGAGCTTGATACTCGTTCGAGTATTAGCGTGTTCGAGATGCTCGTTACTCGTGACGAGTACCACGTGATGTTCGGGTTACTTTCACTTTCATCTCTGAGACGCTAGCGCGCTTTTCTGGCCAATAGAAAGACAGGGAAGGCATTACAACTTCCCCCTGCGACGTTCAAGCCCTATACCACCCCCCCTGCAGTGAGTGGCTGGCGAGATCAGGTGTCACCCGAGTATAAAAATCGGCCACTCCCGCGGCTCGCCACAGATGTGTTCTGACATAGAGGAGGGAAAGTGCTGTCTTGGTGGAGCTGCTATAGGGAGAGCGTTAGGAGTATTTTAGGCTTCAAGAACCCCAACGGTCCTTCTTAGGGCCACATCTAACCGTGTGCAGTACTGTGGAGGCTGCTTTTTGCAGTGTTGCACATTTTTTTTTTTTTTGTATATCGGCCGTGCAGAGCATTGCGCCCTGCAGTAATTAGACATAGTGCAGGGCCAGTAGTGGTGAGGCAGGGACAGAAGACATATATTGTGAGGCAGGGACAGAACACATATATTGTGAGGCAGGGACAGAAGACATATTGATTGAATATAGGCAGTGGGCCTTTGCAAAAACATTTGGGGAAAAAAATCTATTTGGGCTGCCTGTGACTGTCCTCAGTGTTCTGGGTCTCTGCTGGGTGTAAGAGTCCTCTTAATTCATACGCAGCCAGCTAAGTGTTACAGCAGGCTTGCGCAAAATAATTTCCTGGCTCTGTGTTGGCTGTTAAATCACCGCTGTATTGCAGTCCACAGTGCAACGCTCTGCAGTTATTTGACATACTCCAGGGCCAGTAACGGTGACGCAGAGAGAGAAGAGATATATTTATTGAATATAGGCAGTGGGCCTTTGCAAAAACATTTGGGGAAAAAAATCTATTTGGGCTGCCTGTGACTGTCCTCAGTGTTCTGGGTCTCTGCTGGGTGTAGTAGTCCTCCTAATTCATACGCAGCCAGCTAAGTGTTACAGCAGGCTTGCGCAAAATGATTTCCTGGCGTTCCGTAAGCGAAGTCAGCCTCCAACCACAGGCCAATAAGCGGCACATTTAATTAAAGCGTTCTGTTTCTGCACTACTGGTAATACACCATGCTGAGGGGTAGGGGTAGGCCTATAGGACGTGGACGCGGGCGAGGACGCGGAGGCCTAAGTCAGGGTGTTGGCACAGGCCGAGCCAGTGCGGTGGCCAGGGGTAGAGGCAGGGCCAGACCGAATTATCCACCAAATGTTTCCCAAAGCGCCCCCTCGCGCCATGCCACCCTGCAGAGGTCAAGGTGTTCAACGGTGTGGCAGTTTTTCACAGAGACGCCTGACGACCGACGAACAGTGGTGTGCAACCTTTGTCGCGCCAAGATCAGCTGGGGAGCCACCACCACCAGCATGCTCAGGCATATGATGGCCAAGCACCCCACAAGGTGGGGCGAAGGCCGTTCACCACCTCCGGTTTGCACCACTGCCTCTCCCCCTGTGCCCCAACCTGCCACTGAGATCCAACCCCCCTCTGAGGACACAGGCACTACCGTCTCCTGGCCTGCACCCACACCCTCATCTCCGCTGTCCTCGGCCCCATCCAGCAATGTCTGTCAGCGCACCGTCCAGCCGTCGCTAGCGCAAGTGTTTGAGCGCAAGCGCAAGTACGCCGCCACGCACCCGCACGCTCAAGCGTTAAACGTGCACGTAGCCAAATTTATCAGCCTGGAGATGCTGCCGTATAGGGTTGTGGAAACGGAGTCCTTCAAAAGTATGATGGCGGCGGAGGCCCCGCGCTACTCAGTTCCCAGTCGCCACTACTTTTCCCGATGTGCCGTCCCAGCCCTGCATGACCACGTCTCCCGCAACATTGTACGCGCCCTCACCAACGCGGTTACTGCCAAGGGCCACTTAACAACAGACACGTGGACAAGCACAGGCGGGCAGGGCCACTATATCTCCCTGATGGCACATTGGGTGAATTTAGTGGAGGCTGGGACAGAGTCAGAGCCTGGGACCGCTCACGTCCTACCCACCCCCAGAATTGCGGGCCACAGCTCGGTGGTGGTATCTGCGGCGGTGTATGCTTCCTCCACTAAACCACCCTCCTCCTCCTCCTCCAACGCAACCTCTGTCTCGCAATCAAGATGTGTCAGCAGCAGCAGCAGCAGCACGTCGCCAGCAGTCGGTGTCGCGCAGCGTGGCAGCACAGCGGTGGGCAAGCATCAGCAGGCCGTGCTGAAACTACTCAGCTTAGGAGATAAGAGCCACACGGCCCACGAACTGCTGCAGCGTCTGACAGAGCAGACCGACCGCTGGCTTGCGCTGCTGAGCCTCCAACCTGGCATGGTCGTGTGTGACAACGGCCGTAACCTGGTGGCGGCTCTGCAGCTCGGCAGCCTCACGCACATGCCGTGCCTGGCCCACGTCTTTAATTTGGTGGTTCAGCGCTTTCTGAAAAGCTACCCACGCTTGTCAGACCTGCTCGGAAAGGTGCGCCGACTCTGCGCACATTTCCGCAAGTCCCACACGGACGCTGCCACCCTCCGCACCCTGCAACATCGGTTTAATCTGCCAGTTCACCGACTGCTGTGGAACTCTACACTCCACATGTTGGCCAGGCTCTATGAGCAGCGTAGAGCTATAGTGGAATACCAACTCCAACATGGGCGGCGCAGTGGGAGTCAGCCTCCTCAATTATTTTCAGAAGAGTGGGCCTGGTTGGCAGACATCTGCCAGGTCCTTCAAAACTTTGAGGAGTCTACCCAGGTGGTGAGCAGCGATTCTGCAATCATTAGCGTTACCATTCCTCTGCTATGCCTTTGAGAAGTTTCCTGCAAAGCATAAAGGCAGACGCTTTGCACTCGGAAACAGAGCCGGGGGAAGACAGTATGTCGCTGGATAGTCAGAGCACCCTCCTGTCTATATCTCAGCGCGGTGAGGAGGAGGAGGAAGAGGAAGAGGAGGAAGATGAGGAGGAGGGGGAAGACACAGCTTGGCCCACTGGTGAGGGTACACATGCTGCTGGCCTGTCATCCTTTCAGCGTGTATGGCCTGAGGAGGAGGAGGAGGAGGAGGAGGAGGATCCTGAAAGTGATCTTCCTAGTGAGGACAGCCATGTGTTGCGTACAGGTACCCTGGCACACATGGCTGACTTCATGTTAGGATGCCTTTCTCGTGACCCTCGTGTTACACGCATTCTGGCCACTACGGATTACTGGGTGTACACACTGCTCGACCCACGGTATAAGGAGAACCTTTGCACTCTCATACCCGAAGAGGAAAGGGGTTCGAGAGTGTTGCTATACCACAGGACCCTGGCGGACAAACTGATGGTAAAATTCCCATACGACAGCGCTAGTGGCCGAAGGCGCAGTTCCCAGGGCCAGGTAGCAGGGGAGGCGCGGAGATCAGGCAGCATGTACAGCACAGGCAGGGCAACACTCTTTAAGGCCCTTGACTGCTTTATTGCTCCCCAGCAAGACTGTGTCACCGCTCCCCAGTCACGGCTGAGTCGGCGGGAGCACTGTAAAAGGATGGTGAGGGAGTACGTAGCTGATCGCACGACCGTCCTCCGTGACGCCTCTGCCCCCTACAACTACTGGGTGTCGAAGCTGGACACGTGGCCTGAACTCGCGCTGTATGCCCTGGAGGTGCTTGCTTGTCCTGCGGCTAGCGTCTTGTCAGAGAGGGTGTTTAGTGCGCCTGGGGGAATCATCACAGATAAGCGTACCCGCCTGTCAACTGACAGTGCCGACAGGCTAACACTCATCAAGATGAACAAAGCCTGGATTTCGCCAGACTTCTCTTCTCCACCAGCGGACAGCAGCGATACCTAAGCAATATGTAGGCTGCACCCGTGGATGGAAGCATCGTTCTGTATCCCCATCAAAAACGGGGACCTTTTCGCTTCATCAATCTGTGTATAATATTCCTCCTCCTCCTCCTGCTCCTCCTCCTGAAACCTCACGTAATCACGCCGAACGTGCAATTTTTCTTAGGCCCACAAGGCTCACTCATATAATTTTTCTAAACAATTTTTATACGTTTCAATGCTCATTAAAGCGTTGAAACTTTCACCTCAACCAATTTTTATTTTAACTGGGCTGCCTCCTGGCCTAGTTACCAAATAAGCCACATTAACCAAAGCGATTAATGGGTTTCACCTGCCCTCTTGGTTGGCCATGGCCAATTTTTCAGATGTACATTACTACTGTTGATACAGCAATTTTTGTGGGCCCTCGCCTACAGTGTAATCAAATTAATTTTTAGGCCACCTGCATTACAGCTGACGTTACATCATCTGTGTTGGGCACTGCAATGGGATATTTTTATGTACCGCCGGTGGGTTCCAGGGAGCCACCCATGCTGTGGGTCCACAGGGAGTTGTAAATGCATCTGTTTCCACTTCTAAAGAACCCCAGTCTGACTGGGGCATGCAGTGTGGGCCGAAGCCCACTTGCATTACACATGACATTACTACCTCAGCTGTGATGGGCAATGCAATGGGATATTTTTATGTACCACCGGTGGCTTCCTGGCACCCACCCATGCTGTGGATCCACAGGGAATTATAAATGCATCTGTTTCTACTTCTAAAGAACCCCAGTCTGACTGGGGCATGCAGTGTGGGCCGAAGCCCACCTGCATTACACATGACATTACTACCTCAGCTGTGATGGGCAATGCAATGGGATATTTTTATGTACCGCTGGTGGCTTCCTGGCACCCACCCATGCTGTGGGTCCACAGGGAGTTGTAAATGCATCTGTTTCCACTTCTAAAGAACCCCAGTCTGACTGGGGCATGCAGTGTGGGCCGAAGCCCACCTGCATTACACATGACATTACTACCTCAGCTGTGATGGGCAATGCAATGGGATATTTTTATGTACCGCCGGTGGCTTCCTGGCACCCACCCATGCTGTGGGTCCACAGGGAGTTGTAAATGCATCTGTTTCCACTTCTAAAGAACCCCAGTCTGACTGGGGCATGCAGTGTGGGCAGAAGCCCACCTGCATTTAATCTGACGTTAGCTCTGCTGTCCAGGGCACTGCAATGGGATACATTTATGTACAGCGGGTGGGTTCCAGGGAGCCACCCATGCTGTGGGTGCACACGGAATTCCCATTGCGGAGTTGTACCTGCCTGTGATTATTTATAAAAAACTGCGGTCTGACTGGGGCATGCAGACACCTTGACAGAATGAATAGTGTGTGGCACATAGGTTCCCCATTGCTATGCCCACGTGTGCAGCTCCAGATGGAGGTGGCACAGGATTGGATTTCTCATTGCTTCTGTACAGCATTGTGGACTATCGCCCCACCCCTTTTAAAGAGGGTCGCTGCCTAGCCGTGCCAACCCTCTGCAGTGTGTGCCTGCGGTTCCTCTGGCAGACGCATTTTTCAAAATAGACATGAGTGTGGCGTGGCATGAGGGCAGCTGAAGGCTGCGCAGAGACAATTTGGTGTGCGCTGTGGACACTGGGTCGTGCAGGGGGGGGGGGGATGGTTGGGCAGCATGTAACCCAGAAGAAGTGGCAGCGGAGTGTCATGCAGGCAGTGATTGTGCTTTGTTGGAGGTAGTGTGGTGCTTAGCTAAGGTATCCATTGCTAATGATGGCTTTTCAGAAGTAAAAGTTGTTGGGGGGGGGCCACTCTTGCCGCTATTGTGGCTTAATAGTGGGACCTGGGAACTTGAGATGCAGCCCAGCATGTAGCCCCTCGCCTGCCCTATCCGTTGCTGTGTCGTTCCCATCACTTTCTTGAATTGCCCCGATTTTCACAAATGAAAACCTTAGCGAGCATCGGCGATATACAAAAATGCTCGGGTCGCCCATTGACTTCAATGGGGTTCGTTACTCGAAACGAACCCTCGAGCATCGCGAAAAGTTCGTCTCGAGTAACGAGCACCCGAGCATTTTGGTGCTCGCTCATCTCTAATTAGCATAAATCATAGTAAATCTCTCAAAACATCCCTTTTGCTAGTCTCATTTTTTTATCCAAAAGTAGTGATTGAGGTGAAAAAATGAATAACAGTCACAATTTTTGTGCCCAAATTTAGTGTGCTGTAAAATTAGCTTTTTTTCCAACAGAAAACTGGCAAAAGACTCTAAGTAAATTCTTGCCCTTGTAGTGTGTGGATAAACGTTTATGACTGAACTAATGGCGCCATGCCTTGTAATGTGCAGCACAAGAGCGCAACCCAACCAAAATACTAATCTGTATACTAACATAAGTCCTATCCAGCCATCCTGTGAATGTGTCCTGTGTACCGACCCGACTAATCATCTATGTGATATCCTGTGTGTACCTCCATGTTGTATATGACTGTCAGTCTGGATAGTACAAGTCATTATCAATGAACTATATCTAATTTTGTGTCATATACGGTGTGTACAATAAGCCCATTGTAGAGGATGTGGTACTTACAGAACGATGTTGGTAGATTCGTCCAGGAGGGGGGCACTAAGACAGGCAGTGATGGACTTCTGTTCTGCCTTGTCCTCTTCGCTATTAAACAATACATAAATATTATATATATAGTGTTGTGTAATATATGATATATTTATACAGTAAGCCAATTGGAGATGATTCAGTACTTACACAGTGATGCTGTCGGTTGTCTCCATAATGCTTGGATCCTCGAGGCTGGAAGGTGTCTCATCATCCTCGTCTTCATTATCTTCTTCTCTGTTGGCCAGAGGATAATATAACCGTACATAGAAAAAGAAAATCTACAGGCGGCAGGGTTAACCCTTTCAGGACTGGTGTATTTTAGGCTTTAACCCCTTAGTGACCAAGCCTGTTTGCGCCTTAATGACCAGGCCAAATTTTGCAAATCTGACATGTGTCACTTTAACATGGAAAAACACCAGAAAGGTTTTGCATATCCAAGCGATTCTGACATTGTTTTTTCGCCACATGTTGTGCTTCATTTAGGCGGAAAAAATAGACCGATAGAAATTGTGTTTATTATTAAAAGCGCCAAAATTGGGAAAATTTTGAAAAAATCGTCATTTTTTCACATTTCCAACTGCAATATCTTAAATATGTGCAAACATAATATAGAAATTTTTGCTAAGATTTATATTTCCACCCGTTTACTTTATTTTGGGCGCACATTGGAAAAACTTTCGTTTTTTTTTTAACTATTTAGGAGACGTACAAATTTAACATTACTTTTTAGCATTTTGAGGAACACTTTGTTTTCCTATACCAAGCCGAGATTGGAAAGGCTCATGAGTGTCAGAATAATAGATACCCCCCCCCAAATGACCTCATTTTAAAAACTACACCCCTTAATGTATTCACTGAGGGGTGTCATGAGTATTTTGACCCCACAGTTTTTTTCAGGAATTAATTCAATTTAGAGGAGAAAAAGTAAAATTTCATATTTTTGCAAATCTGTCATTTTAAAGACATATTTTTTTCCTATAGTTTACATGAAAATCAGGATTTACACCCCAAAATGGATACCCCTATTTCTCCCGTGTTCAGAAATATACCCATTGTGGCCCTATTGTTATATCTGAGTCCACAACGGGGCCCAAAATGAAAGGAGTAGTCAGTGTCTTTCAAAACAGAAATTTTGCTTGAAGTCCTTTTAGGCCCCATAGCACACATGTAGAGTTCTTGAGCGCCCAAAACCATAGAAAACCCCCACAAATGACCCCATTTTGAAAACTAGACCCCTTAAGGAATTTATCTAGGGGTGTACTGCATATTTTGACCCCACAGTTTTTGAATGAATTCAAACCAAGCAAAAGGAAAAAATTGTGATTTTCGTTTTTTCGGCAATTCTGTCATTTTAAAAACAGCTTTTTTTGTACAGCACACATATGAAGGAAGACTTGCACCCAAAAATGGATACCCCTGTTTGTCCCGTGTTCAGAGACATACCCATTGTGGCCCTAATCTTATGTCTGGATACACAACGGAGCCCAAAATGAAAGGAGCGACCGGTGGCTTTCGGAAAACAAATTTTGCTTGAAGTCCTTTTAGGCCCCATTGCCCACTTGTAGAGTTCTTGAGCGCCCAAAACCATAGAGAACCCCCACAAATGACCCCATTTTGAAAACTAGACTCCTTAACGAATTTATCTAGGGGTGTACTGCGCATTTTGACCCCACAGTTTTTGAATAAATTCAAGCAAAGCAAAAGGAAAAAATTTGGATTTTTGTTTTTTTGGCAATTCTGTCATTTTAAAAACAGCTTTTTTTGTACAGCACACATATGAAGGAAGACTTACACCCCAAAATGGATACCCCTGTTTGTGCTGTTTTCAGAAATATACCCATTGTGGCCCTAATCTTATGTCCGCATGCACAACGGGGCCCAAAATAAAAGGAGTAATCGGTGGCTTTCAGAACATAGATTTTGCTTGAAGTCCTTTTAGGCCCCATTGCCCACTTGTAGAGTTCTTCAGCGCCCAAAACCATATAGAACCCCCACAAATGACCCCATTTTGAAAACTAGACCCCTTATCGAATTTATCTAGGGATGTACTGCATATTTTGACCCCACAGTTTTTGAATAAATTCAAGCAAAGCAAAAGGAAAAAAATAGGATTTTCATTTTTTGGGCTATTGTGTCAATTTAAAAACTGTTTTTTTTGTACAGCACACATATAAATGAAGGCTTTCACCCCAAAATGGATACCCCTGTTTGTCCCGTGTTCAGAAACATACCCATTGTGGCCCTAATAGACTTACAGGACCCATGGCTAGGCCTACAATGAAAGGAATACCCGTTGGATTTCAGGGTGCCACTGAATAAATTTCAGGCCCCATTGCCCACTTATAGAGCCATTGAGCGGCCAAAACTATAAAGAACCCCCTCAAATGACCCCATTTTGAAAACTAGACCCCTTAACGAATTCATCTAGGGGTGTACTGCGTATTTTGACCCCACAGTATTTGAATGAATCTAAGCAAAGTAGAAGGAAAAAGTTACGATTTTCAATTTTTTTGGCAATTTTTTCAATTTAAAAACAGTTTTTTTGTACAGTGCACATAGGAATGAAGGCGTTCACCCCAAAATGGATACCCCCGTTTGTCCCGAGTTCAGAAACATACCCATTGTGGCCCTAATCTACTTACAAGACGCATGGCAAGGCCTATAAAGGACGGAACACCTGTTGGATTTTAGGGCACAACTGAATAAATTCCAGGCCCCATTGCTTATTTGTACAGAATAAAGATTGACTCCCTAAAAATTCCCCCCCTCCCCCTCCACGCCCTTTTTGGCGTTCGCAAATCTTAGATAAAAGTAAAAATGTGAACTGTGTAGTATTTCCGAAGACAGGGGTAATTACGGAGGCTGGTTGGAATGGGCCCATGGGGCAATAAAACCGGGTATCCCCCCCCCTCTCATGCTTTTTGGGGGTATTTCATGACCTCAGTGGCGGGTATGGGGTGTAAAAAGTGGCGTTCCGTGAGTCTCCGTAAGCTTGATGAGGTGCGGCGGTCTCACACAGAAGGCGCTCAACAAGGTGCTCCTGGAACTGCAGGAAAGCGAGCGTTCCCGGGGCTTCTTGTAAAATACGTATCACAGGTAGCGGTCTGAATAACGCCGGGCTCACGCGGGTGCAGGCGGAATCCGCTTGCGGAGGCCCACAGCGGATCCCAGCTGTGAGCCCGGCTGTGACCCTGCGTACGGCTGCGTAATGTACTGCGCATAACTGCCTACTCACACAGGCGGTCATGCACAGTACACCTTTGTTTGTATTTCCCGCACCGTCGCTTAGCGATGACGCGGGTACCCGCAGCCCGTATACAATGTAGTTGCGTATGGACTGCGGGTATATCCGCGACCATGGAGCACAATGGGCTCTATGTTGCCGATATCCGCAGTAAAATAGAACCTGCTGCGTTCTCTTTTCTGCGAGTGGATTACGCAATTCTGACCCGCTAATGTGAGCGGAATTGTGTAATCCAATGCGATTGATCTGCGTATTACCACGGATCAGACGCATGCGGAATCCGTCATTCCTATCCGGTCATGTGAGACCGGCCTAAGGTAGATCGCTACCTTTTTATCACGTGAACGGGGACCGCTCAACGAGGCCACCCGTCACGGCTCCAGGCTCTCTGTGACCGTTGGTCGCTGGGAGCAAGGAGATTTTAAGTTTCCTGGGCTCCCTGACTCCTGCGCATGTGTCCGGCTTTTTGCCGGCAATCGCATGTGCAGAATCCTGGAAGGTCCACGGAGGAAGATCGCGTCGGGATTCAAATACGCAGGCCTCCGGTAAAAAGATTCATCTCCTCTCACCGATCGCATCAGTGAGGGGAGATGAAACTTCAAATTTTTTTTTTTACTTTTACGTGATCGCCATTATTGGATAATGGCGAACACGTGACCAGGAACCGCTCACCGCGGACCCCCATTAAATCTCCATGCTCTTGGCTACGTTTTGTAGCCAGGAGCAGGGAGAATTTAAATTATCCTGGCAATCCACAGCTTTTGCGCATGCGCCCGCCATTTTGGCAACGGGCGCGTGTGCAGAAGCTGTGGTAAGGTCCGCGGATAAATCTGGGGGCCTTAGGTACGTACTTTCATCCTCCCTCACGGATACGATCCATGAGGGGAGATGAAACGTACGCTTTTTAAACTTTTAAAAACTTTTTTTAACTTTTTTTTTTTTAACTTTTTTACACTTTTTTTTCACTTTACATGATCACTGTCATCCATTGGATGACAGTGATCATGTCCCCGGTATAATCTCTCTGCTCCTAGCTACACATGGCAGCCAGAAGCAGAGGGATTTTAAATTCCCCGGGGCTCGAGCCCGTCTGTGCACGCGCCCGATGTCAATCATCGGGCGCGCATGCGCAGACGGGGATTCGGGTCCCGGGACATCGGGACACCGCTGAGGACTGGGGGTGAGTATTTTCACCTCCCCTCATGGATCCGATCCATGAGGGGAGGTGAAACTGACTTTTTTAAAACTTTTTTTTAACTTTTTCGCGATCGCCGCTAACCATTGGATAACGGCGATCGCGGTACCGGGGACCGCTCACCGCAGTCCCCGCTGACATCTCCTGCCTCCCGGCTACCTACAGGAGCCGGGAGCCAGGAGATTTTAAATCTCCCGCGCCGCCGGGCCTTCTGCGCATGCGGCTGACGTAATGCCGCCTGGCGCGCATGCGCAGAAGACCGGCTTCGGGCCCCGGAGCGGCAGGAGAGCCGGGAGCAGCGTGCCAGACCTCGGTGAGTAATTTCAGCTGCTCCGATGGATCCGATCCATCAGAGCAGCTGAATCTTTAACTTTTATGTACTTTTATTTACTTTTTTTGCGATCGGCGCTATCCATTGCATAGCGCCGATCGCAATGCCGGGGGGGGGGGGGGGGCTCCGAACAGCCCGGGATGACAGCTCCATGCTGTCAGCTACCTGCGGACACCGACAGCATGGAGCTGTCACGTCCACAGCCCGAGGGGCACTATTCTCTGCAGGAAGCATGTTTTTACGTCCTCAGAGAATAGAGCCCACTTCGGGAGGACGTAAAAACACTATGGGCTGGTCGTTAAGGGGTTAAGTAAGCAGTGACTTTTGATATTTTTGCATCTCCATGTTCTGATAGCCATAACTTTGTAATTTTGCCATCAGAGGTCCCATATGGGGTTTATTATAGTGGGATAATTTAAATAAGTTAAGTAACCCATTTTGGGGTAGATGGGGGTTACTAATGAACGTCACTCCTTGCTGTCTTTTTATCAGAAGGAGGATTAAGGCCCATTTAAAGCTAATGATTCCCGATCAAAAATTGCTCAAAGCCGTCTTTTGAGCAAGAATCGTTCGGTCTAACTGCACAGACTTTGTGCATTTTTCATTAATGAGTTGTTCATCGATATCCTTCAGCATACCGCTGATACTATTGTTTCAGCTGGTGTCCCACTTGGAGAACACAGCAGTAGTATGCAGAAGACAGCGGTCCAGTTATGTTCTGCATCCCCGTCACGGAGCTCTCAGCTGGTATACTAGCTGAGCGCTCTATGAACACAGCAGGAGTATGAAGAAGAGAGCGCTCCATCTGTCTACTCTATGCTCCTCTCGGAGCGCACAGCTGTATTCAAGCCCAGTGCTCCAAGAAGACAACAGCTATATGCAGGAGATAGCAGCCTCGCTTGTATTCTGCATACATTTATTTATACACTTATGTAAAGTGAGCGCTCAAAATTCTCAACCAAACTGCCATTTAAGCAAATTTTGAGGGATCATCTTGCCGTGTAAATGCACACAACGATTATTGCGCAAAAGATGTTGTTTGACTGAAAATCGTTGTGTCTGAATGGGCCTTCACAAAGAAAAAAAGAGCAATTCTTATAACACTAGAACAATAGGGTCATCATGCTAGGAGATACTTACTGGTAATAAACCACATTATTGTTGCTGGTGGTCTCCCGCCACCTATGGGAGAAGAAAAAGAAAGAATTATGAATAAGGAATTTTCATTAACAACCAATCAGATTGTAGCTGACATTTTCTGGTGACTGTATGAAGGTCTACTTTGTATGATTGGCTTGCCATAGCCAGTCGGTGATATCGGCTTCTCTTCCCTCGCAAGAGAGCAATGAAGAAGAGTAACATGATAATAGGGGCTCCTGGGTGATAGCTGATATTTCTGTTGTATTTCCTTCTACAGTTCCGCTTTTATCATTGTGTTATCTATCGCCCCTTGTCCCTGATGTGTGATTATCTGATGAGTGTGGAGTTATGTCTGTGAAGAATAGCACCAGGAATTGTGGTAACAGTCACTATCATGGGGGTCCAACAGAGAAATACTTACTGTTTTTGCAAGAAGATTCTTAGATTTTTTTGCGGCAACTCATTCGCACGGTTGTTATAATATGTTGGGAAAACTGAGTATGCCGCTGCTTTCTCCTCCTGGGTCCTATTGGATAGTAAAGAAGATAGTGATAATCTAGGACATCGTCTCCCTACTACAATGTGTAGAATTCAGGAACATCAGTGGCCGCCATCATTTTCCAGATACCAGCAGCACTTTGGTAAATGATGGATGGGTAGATGTCTATCAGCGCAGAATGTGGAGTGTAAGCCAGCTGTCAGCTGCTGCAGATTTGTTCCATAACTTATGCCAGATATTAGCATAAATCATAGTAAATCTCTCAGGCAGTTGAACTTCCCTTTTGCTAGTCTCATTTTTTTCTCCAAAAGTGGTGATTGAGGTGAAAAAATCAATAATAATCACATTTTTTGTGCCCAAATTTAGTGTGCTGTAAAATTAGCTTTTTTTTCAGCAGAAAACTGGCAAAAGACTCTAAGTAAATTCTTGCCCTTGTAGTGTGTGGATAAACGTTTATGACTGAACTAATGGCGCCATGCCTTGTAATGTGCAGCACAAGAGCGCAACCCAACCAAAATACTAATCTGTATACTAACATAAGTCCTATCCAGCCATCCTGTGAATGTGTCCTTTGTACCGACCCGACTCATCATCTATGTGATATCCAGTGTGTACCGCCATGTTGTATATGACTATCAGTCCGGATAGTACAAGTCATTATCAATGAACTATATCTAATGTTGTGTCATATACGGTGTGTACAATAAGCCCATTGTAGAGGATGTGGTACTTACAGAACGATGTTGGTAGATTCGTCCAGGAGGGGGGCACTAGGACAGGCAGTGATGGACTCCTGTTCTGCCTTGTCCTCTTCGCTATTATATATATTGTGTTGTGTAATATATGATATATTTATACAATAAGCCCATTGGAGATGATTCAGTACTTACACAGTGATGCTGCCGGATATGTCCATAATGCTTGGATCCTCGAGGTTGGAAGGTGTCTCATCATCCTCGTCTTCATCATCTTCTTCTCTGTTGAACAAGACATGACATATATATACATTGGGTTCTGGTGGCTAATGGGGCCAGAGGATAATATAACCGTTAGAGATGAGCGAGCATACTCGTCCGAGCTTGATGCTCGTTCGAGTATTAGGGTGCTCGAGATGCTCGTTACTCGAGACGAGCACCACGCGGTACTCGTCTCGATTAAACGAGCACTGACAATTGAATTCAATGGAGCCGGCAATACAGCCGGCTCCATTGAAAGCAATGGCCTGCCGGCGAGCGCGGGATGAATTGTCGGGAAGGGCTTAAATATATAAGCCCTTCCCTGCAATTCATCCAGAAATGTGTAAAAAAAATATATATATACTCACCTGGTCCCGGCAGAACGATGTTAGCCCATTGAATTCAATGGAGCCGGCAATACAGCTGGCTCCATTAAAAGCAATGGGCTGCCGGCGATCGCGGGATGAATTGTCGGGAAGGGGTTAAATATATAAGCCCTTCCCTGCAATTCATCCAGAAATGTGCCTCTGATTGGCTCAGCGGGACCAATCAGATGAGAGGCAGCAGTCACTCACCCATTCATAAATTCATGAATGGGTGTGTGAGTGGAATCTGCCTCTGATTGGTCAGGCTGTGACCAATTAGAGGCAGCTCATTCAGCAGGCGGGGATTTTAAATCCCCGGCTGCTGAATATTACTCATAGCTGTTCAGAGCAGTTCAGGAGGACTGCCGCTGGCCGCGCTGAACTCCGTCTGCCGGGACCAGGTGAGTATATATATATTTTTTATTTTTACACATTTCTGGATGAATTGCAAGGAAGGGCTTATATATTTAACCCCTTCCCGACAATTCATCCCGCAATCGCCGGCAGCCCATTGCTTTCAACGGGAGCCGGCTGTATTGCCGGCTCCATTGAATTCAATGGGCTAACATCATTCTGCCGGGACAAGGTGAGTATATTTTTTTTTAATTTTTACACATTTCTGGATGAATTGCAGGGAAGGGTTTATATATTTAAGCCCTTCCCGACAATTCATCCCGCGATCGCCGGCAGCCCATTGCTTTCAATGGAGCCAGCTGTATTGCCGGCTCCATTGAATTCAATGGGCTAACATCGTTCTCCTCTGCCACAGCTGTTACAGCTGTGACAGAGGAGAACGATCTTTATGCTGACAGTGCGGGGGGGGGGGGTCTCACTCTTGCCACTATTGTGGCTTAATAGTGGGACCTGGGAACTTGAGATGCAGCCCAACATGTAGCCCCTCCCCTGCCCTATCCGTTTCTGTGCCGTTCCCATCACTTTCTTGAATTGCCCAGATTTTCACAAATGAAAACCTTAGCGAGCATTGGCGATATACAAAAATGCTCGAGTCGCCCATTGACTTCAATGGGGTTCGTTACTCGAAACGAACTCTCGAGCATCACTGAAAGTTCGACTCGAGTAACGAGCACCCGAGCATTTTGGTGCTCGCTCATCTCTAATAACTGTACATAGAAAAAGAAAATCAGGACTGGTGTATTTTAGGCTTTAAGGAAGCAGTGACTTTTGATATTTTTGCATGTTCATGTTCTGATAGCCATAACTTTGTAATTTTGCCATCAGAGGTCCCATATGGGGTTTATTATAGTATGATAATTTAAATAAGTTAAGTGCCCCATTTTGGGATAGATGGGGGTTACTAATGAACTGTCACTCTCAACTGTCCTTTTATTAGGAGAAGACTTAAGTTCCATTTAAACCCAATGATTCTCGACCAAAAATCGCTCAAAGCCATCTTTTGAGCAAGAATTGTTGGGTCTAACTGAATAGACTTTGTGCAATTTTCATTAACAAGTTGTTCATCGATCTCTTTCAGCAAGCTGAAAGAGAACGATGTGCCCTATCAGTGCCGCATGCTGAATTCTCAGTGGTATACCGCTGATACTATTGTTTTAGCTAATGTCCCGCTTGAAGAACACAGCAGGAGTATGCAGAAGACAGCGGTCCATCTATGTTCTGCATACCCCGCTCAGAGCGCTCAGCTATGTACTAGCTGAGCTCTCCGTGAACACAGCAGGATTATGCAGAAAACAGCACTCCAGCTATCTTCAGTATACTCTGCTCAGGGCGCACAGCTGTATACCAGCTGAGCACTCCGAGAAACAGGTGTATGCAAAAGATAGTGGCCCCACTTGTCTTCTGCATACAGTGTGAGCCTTCATTTACACACTTATGCAAAGTGAATGCTCAAAACTGTCACTCAAACTGCCGTTTGAGCGAATTTTGAGCAATCATCTTGCCATGTAAATGCACACAATAATTATTGCTCCAAAAGATGTCTTTTGAGCGAGAATCATTGCATCTAAAAGGGCCTTTACAAAGAAAAACACCATTTCCAATAACACTAGAACAATAGGGTCGTCATGCTAGGACATACTTACTGGTAATGAACCACGGTGTTGTTGGTGGTGGTCTCCCGCCACCTGTGGGAGAAGAAAAGGAAAGAATTATAAACAAGGAATTTTCTGTAACAACCAATCAGATTGTAGCTGACATTTTCTGGTGACTGTATGAAGGTCTACTTTATATGATTGGCTTGCTATGGCTAGTTGGTGATATCGGCTTCTCTCCCCTTGCAAGTGAGCAATGAAGAAAATTAACATGATAATAGGGGCTCCTGGGTGATAGCTGATATTTGTGTTATATTTCCTTCTACATTCCCGCTTTTATCATTGTGTTATCTATGGCCCCTTGTCCCTGATGTGTGATTATCTGATGAGTGTGGGGTTATGTCTGTGAAGAATAGCACCAGGTATTGTGGTAACAGTCACTATCATGGGCGTCCTACAGTGAAATACTTACTGCTTTTGCAAGAAGATTCTTTGATTTTTTTGTGGCAACTCATCGGCACAGTTGTTGTAGTATGCCGGTAGTGCATAGTATGTTGCCGCTTCCCCCTCCTGGGTCCTATTGGAGAGTAAAGAAGATGGTGATAATCTAGGACATCGTCTCCCTACTACAGGGTGTAGAATTCAGGAACATCAGTGCCCGCCATCATTTTTCAGATATAAGCAACACTTTGGTAATTGATGGATGGGTAGATGTCTATCAGAGCTGTTCGCACCCCGCACCATCACCACAAGACGGACAACCCTCCATCAGAATCATCCCAACCCATCTTGTCTGTGATACATGGAACTAGTTCCACACACATTTGGGTAAATGTACGTCGCTGTATATGGCAGTCTAAATCCAAAGTGCGCTAAATCTATTAAGAGGCGATCATTTCTTACTAAGTTTGGCATATCTCTGGCCAATCTGTGCGCCAGAATGTGGACTCTATGCCAGCTGTCAGCTGTCAAATTCAGTGTGCTGCAAAATTAACCATTTTTTTTTCCTAGCAGAAAACTGGCCAAAGACTCTAAGTAAATTCTCCGCCTTATAATTGTGTGGATGTCCATGACTGAACTAATGGCTCCATGTCTTGTAATGTGCAGCAGAAGAGTGCAACCCAACCACAATAATAATCCGTATACTAACATAAGTCCTATCCAGTCATCCTGTGAATAAGTCCTATGTGATATCCAGTGTGTACCGCCATGTTCTATATTACTGTCAGTCTGATTAATACAAGTCATTATCAATGAACTATGTGTAATGTTGTGTCATATACGGTGTGTACAATAAGCCCATCATAGAGGAAGCAGTACTTACTGAATGATGTTGGTAGATTTGTCCAGGAGGTGGTCACTAGAACAGGCAGTGATGTTGTCTTGTTCTGCCTTGTCCTCTTCGCTATTAAACAGTACATAAATATTATATATATATATATATATATATATATATATATATATATATATATATATATATATATATATATATATATATATATATATAGTGTTGTGTGATATATACTATATTAATACAATAAGCCCATTGGAGATGATTCAGTACTTACACAGTGATGCTGTCGGTTATGTCCATTATGTTGGAATCCTTGAGGACGGAAGGTGTCTCATCTTCCTCCTCTTCATCATCTTCTTCTCTGTTGAACAACACATAACATATATATATATACATTTAGTTCTGGTGGCTAATGGGGCCAGAGGATAATATAACCATACATAGAAAAAGAAAATCTCCAGGTGGTAGGGTTAACCCTTTTAGGACTGGTGTATTTTAGGCTTTAAGGAAGCAGTGACTTTGGACATTTTTGCATCTGCATGTTCTGATAGCCATAACTTTGTAATTTTGCCATCAGAGGTCCCATGTGGGGTTTATTATAGTGGGATAATTTAAATAAGTTAAGTGTCCCATTTTAGGGTAGATGGGGGTTATGTATGAACTGTCACTCCTTTCTGTCCTTTTATTAGGAGGAGAATTAAGGCCCATTTAAGCCCAACGATTCTTGATCAAAAATTGCTCAAAGCCGTCTTTGGAGCAAGAATCGTTGGATCTAACTGAACAGACTTCGTACATTTTTCATTAACAAGTTGTTCATTGACCTCTTTCAGCAAGCTGAAAGAGAGCAATGAGCCTTATCAGTGCTGCGCGCTGAGTTCTCAGTGGGATACCGCTGATACTATTGTTTCAGCTGGTGTGCCGCTCAGAGAACACAGCAGGAGTATGCTGAAGACAGTGTTACAGCTGTGTTTTGCATACCCCACTCAGAGTGCTCGGCTGTATACCAGCTGAGCTCTGCGAAAACACAGCAGGAGTATGAAGAAGAGAATAGTCCAGCTAGGTTCTGCATACCCTGCTCAGAGCGCTCAGCTATGTACTCGCTGAGCGCTCCATGAAAGCAGCAGGAGTATGCAAAAGATAGCTGTCCCTCTTGTATTCTGCATACAGTGTGAGCCTTCATTTACACGCTCATGCAAAGTGAACGTTCAAAACCGTCACCTAAACTACCATATGAGCGAATTTTGAGTGATCATCTTGCCATGTAAATGCACACAATGATTATTGCTCTAAAAATGTCTTTTGAGCGAGAATCAATGCATCTAAAAGGGACTTTTAGAAAGAAAAAAGAGCAATTTCAATAACACTGGAACAATAGGGTCGTCATGCTAGGAGATACTTACTGGTAATAAACCACACTGTTGTTGTTGGTGGTCTCCAGCCACCTGTGGGAGAAGAAAAGGAAAGAATTATGAACAAGGAATTTTCATTAACAACCAATCAGATTGTAGATGGTGACTGTATGAAGGTCTACTTTATATGATTGGCTTGCCATGGCCAGTCAGTGATATAGGGCTTCTCTCCCCTTGCAAGAGAGCAATGAAGAAGAGTAACATGATAATAGGGGCTCCTGGGTGATAGCTGATATTTCTGTTGTATTTCCTTCTACAGTTCCGCTTTTATCATTGTGTTATCTATCGCCCCTTGTCCCTGATGTGTGATTATCTGATGTGTGTGGAGTTATGTCTGTGAAGAATAGCACCAGGAATTGTGGTAACAGTCATTATCATGGGGGTCCTACAGAGAAATACTTACTGTTTTTGCAAGAAGATTCTTAGATTTTTTTGCGGCAACTCATTCGCACGGTTGTTATAATATGTTGGGAAAACTGAGTATGCCGCTGCTTTCTCCTCCTGGGTCCTATTGGATAGTAAAGAGATTAGTGATAATCTAGGACATCGTCTCCCCACTACAAGGTGTAGAATTCAGGAACATCAGTGCCCGCCATCATTTTCCAGATACCAGCAGCACTTTGGTAAATGATAGATGGGTAGATGTCTATCAGCGCAGAATGTGGAGTGTAAGCCAGCTGTCAGCTGCTGCAGATTTGTTCCATAACTTATGCCAGATATTAGCATAACTCATAGTAAATCTCTCAAAACATCCCTTTTGCTAGTCTCATTTTTTTATCCAAAAGTAGTAATTGAGGTGAAAAAATGAATAACAGTCACAATTTTTGTGCCCAAATTTAGTGTGCTGTAAAATTAGCTTTTTTTTCCAACAGAAAACTGGTCAAAGACTCTAAGTAAATTCTTGCCCTTGTAGTGTGTGGATAAACGTTTATGACTGAACTAATGGCGCCATGCCTTGTAATGTGCAGCACAAGAGCGCAACCCAACCAAAATACTAATCCGTATACTAACATAAGTCCTATCCAGCCATCCTGTGAATGTGTCCTGTGTACCGACCCGACTCATCATCTATGTGATATCCAGTGTGTACCTCCATGTTGTATATGACTGTCAGTCTGGATAGTCCAAGTCATTATCATTGAACAATATCTAATTTTGTGTCATATACGGTGTGTACAATAAGCCCATTGTAGAGGATGTGGTACTTACAGAACGATGTTGGTAGATTCGTCCAGGAGGGGGTCACTAGGACAGGCAGTGATGGACTCCTGTTCTGCCTTGTCCTCTTCGCTATTAAACAATACATAAATATTATATATATAGTGTTGTGTAATATATGATATATTTATACAGTAAGCCAATTGGAGATGATTCAGTACTTACACGGTGATGCTGCCGGTTGTCTCCATAATGCTTGGATCCTCGAGGCTGGAAGGTGTCTCATCATCCTCGTCTTCATTATCTTCTTCTCTGTTGAACAAGACATGGCATATATATACATTTAGTTGTGGTGGCTAATGGGGCCAGAGGATAATATAACCGTACATAGAAAAAGAAAATCTACAGGCAGTAGGGTTAACCCTTTCAGGACTGGTGTATTTTAGGCTTTAAGTAAGCAGTGACTTTTGATATTTTTGCATCTCCATGTTCTGATAGCCATAACTTTGTAATTTTGTCATCAGAGGTCCCATATGGGGTTTATTATAGTGGGATAATTTAAATAAGTTAAGTAACCCATTTTGGGGTAGATGGGGGTTACTAATGAACGTCACTCCTTGCTGTCTTTTTATTAGAAGGAGGATTAAGGCCCATTTAAAGCTAATGATTCCCGATCAAAAATTGCTCAAAGCCGTCTTTTGAGCAAGAATCGTTCGGTCCAACTGCACAGACTTTGTGCATTTTTCATTAATGAGTCGATATCCTTCAGCATACCGCTGATACTATTGTTTCAGCTGGTGTCCCACTTGGAGAACACAGCAGTAGTATGCAGAAGACAGCGGTCCAGTTATGTTCTGCATCCCCGTCACGGAGCTCTCAGCTGGTATACTAGCTGAGCGCTCTATGAACACAGCAGGAGTATGAAGAAGAGAGCGCTCCATCTGTCTACTCTATGCTCCTCTCGGAGCGCACAGCTGTATTCAAGCCCAGTGCTCCAAGAAGACAACAGCTGTATGCAGAATATAGCAGCCTCGCTTGTATTCTGCATACATTTATTTATACACTTATGTAAAGTGAGCGCTGAAAATTCTCAACCAAACTGCCATTTAAGCAAATTTTGAGGGATCATCTTGCCGTGTAAATGCACACAAAGATTATTGCGCAAAAGATGTTGTTTGACTGAAAATCGTTGTGTCTGAATGGGCCTTCACAAAGAAAAAAAGAGCAATTCCAATAGCACTAGAACAATAGGGTCATCATGCTAGGAGATACTTACTGGTAATAAACCACATTATTGTTGTTGGTGGTCTCCCGCCACCTATGGGAGAAGAAAATGAAAGAATTATGAACAAGGAATTTTCATTAACAACCAATCAGATTGTAGCTGACATTTTCTGGTGACTGTATGAAGGTCTACTTTGTATGATTGGCTTGCCATAGCCAGTCGGTGATATCGGCTTCTCTTCCCTCGCAAGAGAGCAATGAAGAAGAGTAACATGATAATAGGGGCTCCTGGGTGATAGCTGATATTTCTGTTGTATTTCCTTCTACAGTTCCGCTTTTATCATTGTGTTATCTATGGCCCCTTGTCCCTGATGTGTGATTATCTGATGAGTGTGGGGTTATGTCTGTGAAGAATAGCACCAGGTATTGTGGTAACAGTCACTATCATGGGCGTCCTACAGTGAAATACTTACTGCTTTTGCAAGAAGATTCTTTTGTGGCAACTCATTCGCACAGTTGTTGTAGTATGCGGGTAGTGCATAGTATGTTGCCGCTTCCTCCTCCTGGGTCCTATTGGAGAGTAAAGAAGATGTTGATAATCTAGGACATTGTCTCCCTACTACAGGGTGTAGAATTCAGGAACATCAGTGCCCGCCATCATTTTTCAGATATAAGCAACACTTTGGTAATTGATGGATGGGTAGATGTCTATCAGAGCTGTTCGCACCCCGCACCATCATCACAAGACGGACAACCCTCCATCAGAATCATCCCAACCCATCTTGTCTGTGATACATGGAACTAGTTCCACACACATTTGGGTAAATGTACGTCGCTGTATATGGCAGTCTAAATCCAAAGTGTGCTAAATCTATTAAGAGGCGATCATTTCTTACTAAGTTTGGCATATCTCTGGCCAATCTGTGCGCCAGAATGTGGACTCTATGCCAGCTGTCAGCTGTCAAATTCAGTGTGCTGCAAAATTAACCATTTTTTTTTCCTAGCAGAAAACTGGCCAAAGACTCTAAGTAAATTCTCCGCCTTATAATTGTGTGGATGTCCATGACTGAACTAATGGCTCCATGTCTTGTAATGTGCAGCAGAAGAGTGCAACCCAACCACAATAATAATCCGTATACTAACATAAGTCCTATCCAGTCATCCTGTGAATAAGTCCTATGTGATATCCAGTGTGTACTGCCATGTTGTATATGACTGTCAGTCTGGATAGTACAAGTCATTATCAATGAACTATGTGTAATGTTGTGTCATATACGGTGTGTACAATAAGCCCATTGTAGAGGATGCGGTACTTTCAGAACAATGTTGGCAGATTCGTCCAGGAGGGGGGCACTAGGACAGGCAGTGATGGTGGCTTGTTCTGCCTTGTCCTCTTCGCTATTAAAACAATACATAAATATTATGTATGTAGTGTTGTGTGATATAAGATATATTTATACAATAAGCCCATTGGAGATGATTCAATACTTACACAGTGATGCTGTCGGATGTGTCCATATGATGGAATCCTCGAGGCCGGAAGGTATCTGATCATCCTCCTCCTCCTCATCATCTTCTTCTCTGTTGAACAACACATAACATATACATACATTTAGTTCTGGTGGCTAATTGGGCCAGAAGATAATATAACCATACATAGAAAAAGAAAATCTTCAGGTGAGGATTGGTGTATTTTATGCTTTAAGGAAGCAGTGACTTTTGATATTTTTGCATGTTCATGTTCTGATAGCCGTATCTTTGTAATTTTGCCATTTGAGCGAATTTTGAGCGATCATCTTGCCGTGTAAATGCACACAACGATTATCACCCAAAAGATGTCTTTTGAGCGAAATCGTTGCGTATAAATGGGCCTTTAGAAAGAAAAAACAGCAATTCCAATAACACTAGAACAATAGGGTCGTCATGCTAGGAGATACTTACTGGTAATAAACCACGCTGTTGTTGTTGGTGGTCTCCCGCCACCTATGGGAGAAGAAAAGGAAAGAATTATAAACAAGGAATTTTCAATAACAACCAATCAGATTGCAGCTGACATTTTCCGCTGACTGTATGAAGGTCTACTTTGTATGATTGGCTTGCCATGGCCATTCGGTGATATTGGCTACTCTCCCCTTGCAAGAGAGCAATGAAGAAGAGTAACATGATAATAAGGGCTCCTGAGTGATAGCTGATACTTGTGTTATATTTCCTTCTACATTCCTGCTTTTATCATTGTGTTATCTATGGTCCCTTGTCCTTTATGTGTGTTTATAGGATGAGTGTGGGGCTATGTCTGTGAAAAATAGCACCAGGTATTGTGGTAACAGTTACTATCATAGGGGTTCTGCAGTGAAATACTTACTGCTTTTCCAAGAAGGTGTTGATGTTCTTTTGCGGCAACTCATCGGCACAGTTGTTATAAAAGGCCGGTAAGGTGTAGAATGTTGCCGCTTCTTCCTCGTGGGTCCTATTAGAGAGTAAAGAAGATGGTGATAATCTAGAACATCGTCTCCCTACTACAGGCTGTATAATTCAGGAACATCAGCGCCTGCCATCATTTTCCAGATACAGGCAGCACTTCTGATAATGATAGATGAATAGATGGACGTTGGCGTGTCAGATAAGAAACATCAGAGAACAAACACCCTGCAACCACTGCTGGAAGAACACAAGCCGGTGGAAGCAGAGTTACAGTCTGGGGAATTTTTCTGTGGCATTCTTTGGGCCGCTCATCCATCTGGAAGCACTCTGAACCAATTTGGTTCTGAATCCATCCTTGCAGATCACGCTCACACATACTTGTTTTTTTAGGGTAATTTAGTATGACTATAATAAAATGTGTTATATGTTTGTGATATTTGAGGGCACAACAGGTTCTTCCATATGGATTCTGTATTTGTTGGCATTATCCTGGTTAATGCCATAGGTTGGTTGCACCTCGTTACACTTGTTTTCATGGTGTCCATCTATTCATCTAAATATCACCCAAGGATCACATAACAAGATATTTACATCATAACTGGATATGCTCGCTTTAAATCTATCTCAGTAATAAGCTCGTTCTCTCTCTCTATCTTACTCTCAATACTGTTAAAGAATAAATAAGATAGTTAAAATCTAGGTATGAGGGTCAGCCATTATTCTATAACAAAACCATCCCCAACCTCTATTGCCACCTCAAGGAAAGCTACGGACATGCTAGAAAATAAAGGACACAAATGCGCTCCAGATGTAGTGGACATACCTGCCACCAACTACAACCCTCAATTCAATGTTGGCTCTGCAGCTCCTTATACCATATACATGCTGTCACACTATGTGGGGGTGGAGCCAACAACATTTGGTGACATCACAAGCAGCAATTAGGGACAAGATGAAATCAAATTTCATATACATAAAATAGTCTCTAAATTCTTTCCCCAGCCTCCAAAACCTTGTACATGGGGCAACATTGTCATCTCTATAGAATGTAATTGTGGAGGATGGATGTGGATGCATCAAGTGAAGGAATTGAGTGGTTACCCTTATTTCAGAGAAACTAGTGATATCGCAGATCATTGCCGACCGATTTATCTGGCGTAAAGCCACATTGCTCATTATGATCATTAACCTTATTAAGCCTTGTTCACTGAACCTTTGGCAGCAATTTAAAGGGTTTTTCTGAAACTGAGGCTTCATTCGCATCAGCATATATATCGGCCGCCGTTTTCATGGCTGGACGATATACACTACCGTCTGGGGCGTAAAAGCTTGTGAACAGGTGCATAAATCTAATGTTTGTGTGCCTGTTCAGACGGCATGGGCCCCGGCGCATATACACCGTGGCTGCCATGCCGTCACTCTTCCCTTCCCCTTTCCGGCTCAGCTAAATCTCTCCTCCCCACCGTCTAATTGCAATGGAAGAGGGCGGTGAGGCGGCAGAGCTAAGTGCTACCCCATCCCGCCTCCTCCGATTGCTGGCTGTAAACAAGGGATGGGGAGGCTGCGGTAGCTTAGCTCTGCCCCCATCCTGCCCCCTCACATTACAGTCAGCCGGAGCGGAGGAGAGAGAAGGAGAGAGTTTAGCAGTCACGCTGCTAAACTCCCTCCCAACACTCTTCTCCAGCTGCTTTCATTGGCTCCCATAGGAGCTAATGCAGTGGCTGACGTATTGGGGCCCAAAAGATAGTTAGAGGATTTTCTTTTGGGCCTAACATGAAAATGCCCGGTGCTATATTGGCCGGCCGGCTCTTTTATGTCACGGGAATATGGCCATGTGATCTGATGCATTGGAATAGAATGTGACGGGGGCGGAGCTACACGATGACGCGCACAAGGGGGCGGAGCCAGAACGCCGCTGCTGCCGGACCGAGCCGAAGGGAAAAGACCCATCTGCGCAAGCGCATCTAATTGGGCGATTAGACGCTGAAGTTAGACGGCACCATGGCGACGGGGACGCTAGCAACGGAGCGGGTAAGTGAATAACTTCTGTATGGCTCATATTTAATGCACGATGTATATTACAAATATATTGGGATATTGAATTTTAAAATTAATTTCGACAAGTCTACGGTTCTGTATGTCTCCATTCCACATGTACTCAGCAAAAAACTAAGCAGTTCCTCTATGTTTGCGTGGTCGGAGACAGCCTTGGACTATCTAAGAGTCAAAATCCCCAAAAAGACATATACGCAACCAATTTCATTCCATTACTAGACCAGGTAAAAAAGCTTTTAAAAGAATATGATTTACCATGCATATCATGGTTCGGTAGACGGAATATTTTAAAATCCTATATTTTGCCTATCATCCTTTATAAGATCAGGATGTTGCCGATCTATTTACAACTAAGCTTTAAGTCTTTGCAGCCTACATCTGGAGGCAAAGGAGACCCAGACTAGCGTATAGTCTAATGATCAAAAGGAGATCCGAAGGTGGCATAGGTCTACCCAATATATTGGATTATTATCGGCCGCTCAATTGAGCTATTGGATCGACCTGGCGCACCCGACAGGGGACAAGACTCTTCCTAAACTAGCAATGGCCCACAGCAACAGTAGTTCCCTGGGAGACTTATGGTTTCCAGTGAGGAAAGGATACATTGCAAAAGATTTCTGCCCTCTTTTGAAAGGCCCTTGTAAAGTCTGGGACAGAGTAAGGGAAAGTTTAACACCAAAGCAATCCCCGGTGGTTCCACTAAATTTAATATACAAATATTTGAATCTATCATGGGACCCTGTCTCCACCTCCGTTTGGAGGAAATTTAAAAAGCTCACAGTGGGAGACCTCCAGGTGTTGGCCCACTTACCGGCCTCGGACATTATCCAATCTCTCTTGCCGGCATGGTCCCCCTCCTTCCTGGTGAGAGCCTCGGTGACAAGAGTTATTGAGGACTTCCTCAGGACCCATAGGTCCACCAGACCCAGAACTCCATTTGAACGCTCTCTAGCGGATCTCAACCCCAGGGCGCGAAAAATCTCACAGCTCTGGTTTCAATTCATCATCCCCCAAACTATAACTAAACCCGCATTCATTATTTCATGGGAAAAAGAACTGGGTATCTCCCTGTCACCATCTGACACCAAATCAATATTGGACACCTCATGCAGCCTCTCACCATGCATTTTAGCCCAGGAATCTCATTATAAACTGCTTGCACGCTGGTATAAAACACCACAGTGGCTTTTTGCTTACAAGTTGGTGCCACATAGCAGATGCTGGAGATGTGACGCGGTGGAGGGCTCATATCTGCATATATGGTGGTCCTGTGAGAAGTTGGCTGCCTTCTGGAGGGGAGTGGGTTTTGTGCTGTGTAAGATCAAACAAAACTTTGTTCTTACGCCTGAGATGGTATTTTTGTGGAGACCATCCAAAGAGTTCCATCCGCTGAGAGATAGGTTGACAGCCCATTTGATAGATGCGGCTAAAGCTCTGATCCCGCTGCATTGGCGAGCCGAAGCACCCCCCCCCCCTCCTAATTCACTGGAAAGAGAAGGTCAATTTGATCTACAACCTTGAAAGGCTGGCTAGTTGGCATAACAACACACGACAAATTTATAAAAACATGGCATCCCTGGCGTGATCTGAGGCTCCTAGACGTTTTATCTCAGTAGTCAGAGCCCTACTGACTAGGGTAGAAATGTGGGCCGATGTCCTTGGCGGGGTAAAAGTCTGCCATAGGTGAGCCCAAGGAACTCAAAGACTTCCCTTAGCCGTGTTGAGCTATCTGACACCTACACAGAATGAGTTGTGTGGGGACACATGGATTTCCCATTGCTATGTAACTCACGGCACCTTGGGTCACACAAGGTGGAGGCTGCGACCGAGCCTGCAACAGAGTATTGCTGCATCGTGGAGATGTGTAGAAGTGCTGGCATCTGAGTCCCCTTTATGCCCATGTTTGCGGCTCCTGACAATTTTGTGACGGAGGTGGCACGGGATTGGAATGATGATCGTACGTCAATTTATCATCAATTCTCAACAGCATTGTGGGCTATTGCCCACACTTTCAAGGAGGATCACTGCCTGGCCCTGCCAACCCTCTGCAGTGTGTGCCTCCAGTTCCTCCTCATCCAGTACGCACTTATAAATAGACATGAGGGTGGTGTGGCTATGAAGCGAGTGTGTGGCATGAGGGCAGCTGAACGCTGCGCATGGAAACTTTTGTGTGCGCTGTGGACGCAGGGTCTTCTGAGGGGGTTGGAGAGCAATGCCAGCATGTAACCCAGGAGGCAGTGATTGTCCCTGGTTGCAGGTAGTGTGGTGCTTGGCTAAGATGTGCCATCGCGTGTGCCTTGCTAATGAGGCTTTGTCCCAAGTAAAATATTAGGAGGTTGACGCCAGACTCTTGCCCCCATTTTGGCTTCTGGGAGCCTCAGATGCAGTCATGCATGCTGCCCCTGCCCTTCCCTATCCGTCTCTGTGGTGTTTCCATGACTTTCTGATGTTTTCTGGTGTTTGACAAGTCATCAGCTATGCGGAGCATCGGTCCCATACAAAAACGCTCGAGTCGCCCATTGACTTCAATGGGGTTTGCTACTTAAAATGAACTCTCGAGCATTACGAAAAGTTTGACTCGAGCAACGAGCACCCGAGCACTTTGGTGCTCGCTCATCTCTAGTGCTTATCCATTCTCTGAGCCCCCATTTTATTAATAACAGTGGAGCATTATTGCAAAAATAGGTGCTCCCACTGATGAAACGTCTATGTACAGGAGACTATTGACTAATTTTAGTGGTGTTTTTACATTTTCTTTCTTGGGATTGGTAATATTTTCTAGAGACCACTTTTCATTTTGTGCTATGTACACTGGTGGAAGCTTAGTAACCATCTTACTACCATCTTTGGATAACAGTGAAAGAGAACACCTCTATTATGAAGCAGGAGATAGATAACACAGGATCCACCATTGACAATAGGTGATGGATAGATTACTTCATACTTCTTTCCCCATGCTTTAGTATAACTTCTACAAATGACTTCTTGTAACTCAGCATCTCCAGCTGTAATGGTTGTTCACAAGAGGTCACGGCATTGAGCTATTTGTCAGGAACCAGACATGTAAGAAGATGATGTCCAAACCTGAGAACTACTTCAAGGCTTCTTTCACATTACGTCTTTACTATGTTTATCTTAAGTGCTGGTAAAGCTTCCAGGGAAATGAAGCCATAGGCCGCCTGCAGAATTTCCTACCCTGAAAGCTGCCATAGGATTGCATTAACAAACGCAATCCTATGCAGACGGCCGCGATTTGGCCGCGCGAAATCTCGCGCGGCAAACAAATCGCGGCCTGCTCCGTTTCTGCCCCGTACAGAAACGTCACTCACCGGCCGCTGGCCCCGCTCTGTGCATTCGTGGGAGCCGTGGGAGCAGGTGAGTGTCACGCTGCTCTCTGCAGACACTTGGGTCGGGTCCTGCTGCGAGAATTCTCGCAGCCGGATCCGACCCGGCCGTCTGCAGACGGCCATAAACTCTCATTCACATGACAGTGGGCAATTTGGCCTTTGTTCAGGTGGTTTCCATTTCTTTTTTTACGGAATGAAATAGCGGTGAGGTTTGCGATATTTCACACAGAGGAATCCAGAAAAGACATATATGTAAAACCATCATAAATCAGGAGTGTGGTTTGGCAAGCAAGGGGAGAGGATTCACACTTCTCTGCTCCTCCATTGAGACCCTGTTTTTTTGCCCCAAATCAGAAGCTTAACCCTTTCCAATCCAATTTGTATCCTGGTTTTCCTAGAAGGCTTACTTTTTTTCTGCCGTTATACAGCGGTGCTATCTGCTGGCTAAAGCCAGTACTGCATGAGGTGACACATTGGATAGGCTCCGACAGCAGAGAGACTGGCAATATACAGTAAGAGAACCCTGACGGACGTCTTCCAACATCGGAGCTGTACAGCCTTAAATCATAATGTCTTCAGATGTCAGACAGTGGATTGGAAAGCGTTAAGCATGCAGAAACCACAGCAAAACCTCCAGTGATACACTGGGACCTCTGCTCAGCCCCTGGAGAACATACCTGGAGGTATTCTCCACAACAGAGAGGGACAAAGAGCCGCGGCCAACCACAGCAGAGGGCACCCGCGGCCTGGCCAGACGGCACCCGAGCCTAGAGACACCCGACGGGGACCTCGCTTGGAGTACGACACAGAGGGAAAGCGGCACAAGGTAACCCCTCCGCCCACTGAAGAGAGGCTCCAACATGCTGTCGCTCCTGCTGCGGCTCCCACTGAACTTACCACCATCGCTGGCATAGCGCATACTCACCGGGGATGACGCCTCCCACCGGGCCGTGTCCCCAGGTGTCAGCTCCTTCCTCCCAGCTTTCCAGAAGCAGTGATAGCGGGGCACAGCAGGCGGGCACGCCTGAAGACCGGCACTCAGCTTCAGCTCCTGCTGCTCTATAAAACTGCGACCGTTTTGTTTTCTCAAAGCAGCAATCCGTCTACTGCAAACCAATTAAGCCATATAACACTGCCCTCGGGTAGTGCAAAGGTGGGAGCAGAAAGGAAACTACAACCAGCTCCCAGCACTTCCTCATAAAAGCAAAGGAGGGTGAAATTTATGAGAAGCCCCCATCCATGCTTTATTGCAGCATTGATCTTAGCAGAAGCCCAGAGGCGTAACTTGAAGCTCCTGGGCCCCAATGCAAAACCTGTAACTGGGCCCCTCAACTATAATGTTTTATTCATTGTACTGGGCTCCCTATATGGATAAGAGGGGCCTTATGGGCTGAAGCCCACCAGTAGGACTGAAGTTAACACCTCAGGACTTTCATGAAGCAGTAAACTCCACCCGGGAACACCTCTGCTTGCAGACTAATACACATAAAAAAATAGAAGCAAAATATTTAAGGCCTACTAGTGGCCTTTGGACACTTGACTGCTTCTGCGCTGTGAATTCCACTAGCTCAGTCATACACACCTACGTCTCACTACAGGCGTGCGCAAAATTGTTTCCTGGCTCTGCGTTGCCCGTTACATCACCGCCGTCATAGCGCCAGAGGGAAAAAGTATACATAATATACGCTGTCTACAGTATCTGTCTGCTGTATCAGCTCAGCATTTAAAAAAATAGAAGCAAAATACTTAAGGCCTACTAGTGGCCTTTGGACACTTGACTGCTTCTGCGCTGTGAATTCCACTAGCTCAGTCATACACACCTACGTCTCACTACAGGCGTGCGCAAAATTGTTTCCTGGCTCTGCGTTGCCCGTTACATTACCGCCGTCATCCCATCCAGAGGGAAAGAGTATACATAATATACGCTGCTTACAGTATCTGTCTGCTGTATCAGCTCAGCATTTAAAAAAATAGAAGCAAAATACTTAAGGTCTACTAGTGGTCTTTGGACACTTGATTGCTTCTGCGCTGTGAATTCCACTAGCTGAGTCATACGCACCTACGTCTCACTACAGGCGTGCGCAAAATTGTTTCCTGGCTCTGCGTTGCCCGTTACATCACCGCCGTCATCCCGTCCAGAGGGAAAGAGTATACATAATATATGCTGCCTACGGTATCTGTCTGCTGTATCAGCTCAGCATTTATAAAATAGAAGCAAAATACTTAAGGCCTTACTAGTGGCCTTTGGACACTTGACTGCTTCTGCGCTGTGAATTCCACTAGCTGAGTCATACGCACCTACGTCTCACTACAGGCGTGCGCAAAATTGTTTCCTGGCTCTGCGTTGCCCGTTACATCACCGCCGTCATCCCGTCCAGAGGGAAAGAGTATACATAATATACGCTGCCTACGGTATCTGTCTGCTGTATCAGCTCAGCATTTATAAAATAGAAGCAAAATACTTAAGGCCTTACTAGTGGCCTTTGGACACTTGACTGCTTCTGCGCTGTGAATTCCACTTGCTGAATCATACACACCTACGTCTCACTACAGGCGTGCACAAAATTGTTTCCTGGCTCTGCGTTGCCCGTTACATCACCGCCGTCATAGCGCCAGAGGGAAACAGTATACATAATATACGCTGTCTACAGTATCTGTCTGCTGTATCAGCTCAGCATTTAAAAAAATAGAAGCAAAATACTTAAGGGCTACTAGTGGCCTTTGGCCACTTGACTGCTTCTGCGCTGTGAATTCCACTAGCTGAGTCATACGCACCTACGTCTCACTACAGGCGTGCGCAAAATTGTTTCCTGGCTCTGCGTTGCCCGTTACATTACCGCCGTCATCCCGTCCAGAGGGAAACAGTATACATAATATACGCTGCCTATAGTATCTGTCTGCTGTATCAGCTCAGCATTTAAAAAAATAGAAGCAAAATACTTAAAGGGGTTGTCCCGCGCCGGAACGGGGGTTTTTTTTTTCAACCCCCCCCCCCCCGTTCGGCGCGAGACAACCCCGATGCAGGGGTTAAAAAAGAACACCGCACAGCGCTTACCTGAATCCCCGCGCTCCGGTGACTTCTTACTTACCGGTTGAAGATGGCCGCCGGGATCTTCTACCTCCGTGGACCGCAGGGCTTCTGTGCGGTCCATTGCCGATTCCAGCCTCCTGATTGGCTGGAATCGGCACGTGACGGGGCGGAGCTACACAGAGCTACACAGAGCCCCATTGAGAAGAGAAGAAGGCCCAGACTGCGCAAGCGCGTCTAATTTGGCCATTAGACGGCGAAAATGAGACGGCAACCATGGAGACGAGGACGCTAGCAACGGAACAGGTAAGTGAATAACTTTTGATAACTTCTGTATGGCTCATAATTAATGCACAATGTACATTACAAAGTGCATTAATATGGCCATACAGAAGTGTATAGACCCACTTGCTTTCGCGGGACAACCCCTTTAAGGCCTACTAGTGGCCTTTGCACACTTGACTGCTTCTGCGCTGTGAATTCCACTAGCTGAGTCATACACACCTACGTCTCACTACAGGCGTGCGCAAAATTGTTTCCTGGCTCTGCGTTGCCCGTTACATCACCGCCGTCATCCCGTCCAGAGGGAAACAGTATACATAATATACGCTGCTTACAGTATCTGTCTGCTGTATCAGCTCAGCATTTAAGAAAATAGAAGCAAAATACTTAAGGCCTACCAGTGTCCTTTGGCCACTTGACTGCTTCTGCGCTGTGAATTCCACTAGCTCAGTCATACGCCCCTACGTCTCACTACAGGCGTACGCAAAATTGTTTCCTGGCTCTGCGTTGCCCGTTACATCACCGCCGTCATCCCGTCCAGAGGGAAACACTATACATAATATACGCTGCCTACGGTATCTGTCTGCTGTATCAGCTCAGCATTTAAAAAATAGAAGCAAAGTACTTAAGGCTTAACTAGTGGCCTTTGGCCACTTGACTGCTTCTGCGCTGTGAATTCCACTTGCTGAATCATAGGCACCTACGTCTCACTACAGGCGTACGCAAAATTGTTTCCTGGCTCTGCGTTGCCCGTTACATTACCGCCGTCATAGCGCCAGAGGGAAACAGTATACATAATATACGCTGCCTACAGTATCTGTCTGCTGTATCAGCTCAGCATTTTAAAAAATAGAAGCAAAATACTTAAGGGCTACTAGTGGACTTTGGCCACTTGACTGCTTCTGCGCTGTGAATTCCACTAGCTGAGTCATACGCACCTACGTCTCAATACAGGCGTGCGCAAAATTGTTTCCTGGCTCTGCGTTGCCCGTTACATCACCGCCGTCATCCCGTCCAGAGGGAAACAGTATACATAATATACGCTGCCTACAGTATCTGTCTGCTGTATCAGCTCTGCATTTAAAAAAATAGAAGCAAAATACTTAAGGCCTACTAGTGTCCTTTGGCCACTTGACTGCTTCTGCGCTGTGAATTCCACTAGCTCAGTCATACGCACCTACGTCTCACTACAGGCGTGCGCAAAATTGTTTCCTGGCTCTGCGTTGCCCGTTACATCACCGCCGTCATCCCGTCCAGAGGGAAAGAGTATACATAATATATGCTGCCTACAGTATCTGTCTGCTGTATCAGCTCAGCATTTATAAAATAGAAGCAAAATACTTAAGGCCTTACTAGTGGCCTTTGGACACTTGACTGCTTCTGCGCTGTGAATTCCACTAGCTGAGTCATACGCACCTACGTCTCACTACAGGCGTGCGCAAAATTGTTTCCTGGCTCTGCGTTGCCCGTTACATCACCGACGTCATCCCGTCCAGAGGGAAAGAGTATACATAATATACGCTGCCTACGGTATCTGTCTGCTGTATCAGCTCAGCATTTATAAAATAGAAGCAAAATACTTAAGGCCTTACTAGTGGCCTTTGGACACTTGACTGCTTCTGCGCTGTGAATTCCACTTGCTGAATCATACGCACCTACGTCTCACTACAGGCGTACGCAAAATTGTTTCCTGGCTCTGCGTTGCCCGTTACATCACCGCCGTCATAGCGCCAGAGGGAAACAGTATACATAATATACGCTGCCTACAGTATCTGTCTGCTGTATCAGCTCAGCATTTAAAAAAATAGAAGCAAAATACTTAAGGCCTACTAGTGGCCTTTGGACACTTGACTGCTTCTGCGCTGTGAATTCCACTAGCTGAGTCATACGCACCTACGTCTCACTACAGGCGTGCGCAAAATTGTTTCCTGGCTCTGCGTTGACCGTTACATCACCGCCGCCATCCCGTCCAGAGGGAAACGGTATACATAATATACGCTGCCTACAGTATCTGTCTGCTATATCAGCTCAGCATTTAAAAAAATAGAAGCAAAATACTTAAGGCCTACTAGTAGCCTTTGGACACTTGACTGCTTCTGCGCTGTCAATTCCACTAGCTTAGTCATACGCACCTACGTCTCACTACAGGCGTGCGCAAAATTGTTTCCTGGCTCTGCGTTGCCCGTTACATTACCGCCGTCATCGCGTCCAGAGGGAAACAGTATACATAATATACGCTGCCTATAGTATCTGTCTGCTGTATCAGCTCAGCATTTTAAAAAATAGAAGCAAAATACTTAAGGCCTACTAGTGTCCTTTGCACACTTGACTGCTTCTGCGCTGTGAATTCCACTAGCTCAGTCATACGCACCTACGTCTCACTACAGGCGTGCGCAAAATTGTTTCCTGGCTCTGTGTTGCCCGTAACATCACTGCCGTCATCCCGTCCAGAGGGAAAGAGTATACATAATATACGCTGCCTACGGTATCTGTCTGCTGTATCAGCTCAGCATTTAAAAAAATAGAAGCAAAATACTTAAGGCCTACTAGTGGTCTTTGGACACTTGACTGCTTCTGCGCTGTGAATTCCACTAGCTGAGTCATACACACCTACGTCTCACTACAGGCGTGCGCAAAATTGTTTCCTGGCTCTGCGTTGCCCGTTACATCACCGCCGTCATCCCGTCCAGAGGGAAACAGTATACATAATATACGCTGCTTACAGTATCTGTCTGCTGTATCAGCTCAGCATTTAAGAAAATAGAAGCAAAATACTTAAGGCCTACCAGTGTCCTTTGGCCACTTGACTGCTTCTGCACTGTGAATTCCACTAGCTCAGTCATACGCCCCTACGTCTCACTACAGGCGTACGCAAAATTGTTTCCTGGCTCTGCGTTGCCCGTTACATCACCGCCGTCATCCCGTCCAGAGGGAAACACTATACATAATATACGCTGCCTACGGTATCTGTCTGCTGTATCAGCTCAGCATTTAAAAAATAGAAGCAAAGTACTTAAGGCTTAACTAGTGGCCTTTGGCCACTTGACTGCTTCTGCGCTGTGAATTCCACTTGCTGAATCATAGGCACCTACGTCTCACTACAGGCGTACGCAAAATTGTTTCCTGGCTCTGCGTTGCCCGTTACATTACCGCCGTCATAGCGCCAGAGGGAAACAGTATACATAATATACGCTGCCTACAGTATCTGTCTGCTGTATCAGCTCAGCATTTTAAAAAATAGAAGCAAAATACTTAAGGGCTACTAGTGGACTTTGGCCACTTGACTGCTTCTGCGCTGTGAATTCCACTAGCTGAGTCATACGCACCTACGTCTCAATACAGGCGTGCGCAAAATTGTTTCCTGGCTCTGCGTTGCCCGTTACATCACCGCCGTCATCCCGTCCAGAGGGAAACAGTATACATAATATACGCTGCCTACAGTATCTGTCTGCTGTATCAGCTCTGCATTTAAAAAAATAGAAGCAAAATACTTAAGGCCTACTAGTGTCCTTTGGCCACTTGACTGCTTCTGCGCTGTGAATTCCACTAGCTCAGTCATACGCACCTACGTCTCACTACAGGCGTGCGCAAAATTGTTTCCTGGCTCTGCGTTGCCCGTTACATCACCGCCGTCATCCCGTCCAGAGGGAAAGAGTATACATAATATACGCTGCCTACAGTATCTGTCTGCTGTATCAGCTCAGCATTTATAAAATAGAAGCAAAATACTTAAGGCCTTACTAGTGGCCTTTGGACACTTGACTGCTTCTGCGCTGTGAATTCCACTAGCTGAGTCATACGCACCTACGTCTCACTACAGGCGTGCGCAAAATTGTTTCCTGGCTCTGCGTTGCCCGTTACATCACCGACGTCATCCCGTCCAGAGGGAAAGAGTATACATAATATACGCTGCCTACGGTATCTGTCTGCTGTATCAGCTCAGCATTTATAAAATAGAAGCAAAATACTTAAGGCCTTACTAGTGGCCTTTGGACACTTGACTGCTTCTGCGCTGTGAATTCCACTTGCTGAATCATACGCACCTACGTCTCACTACAGGCGTACGCAAAATTGTTTCCTGGCTCTGCGTTGCCCGTTACATCACCGCCGTCATAGCGCCAGAGGGAAACAGTATACATAATATACGCTGCCTACAGTATCTGTCTGCTGTATCAGCTCAGCATTTAAAAAAATAGAAGCAAAATACTTAAGGCCTACTAGTGGCCTTTGGACACTTGACTGCTTCTGCGCTGTGAATTCCACTAGCTGAGTCATACGCACCTACGTCTCACTACAGGCGTGCGCAAAATTGTTTCCTGGCTCTGCGTTGACCGTTACATCACCGCTGCCATCCCGTCCAGAGGGAAACGGTATACATAATATACGCTGCCTACAGTATCTGTCTGCTATATCAGCTCAGCATTTAAAAAAATAGAAGCAAAATACTTAAGGCCTACTAGTAGCCTTTGGACACTTGACTGCTTCTGCGCTGTCAATTCCACTAGCTTAGTCATACGCACCTACGTCTCACTACAGGCGTGCGCAAAATTGTTTCCTGGCTCTGCGTTGCCCGTTACATTACCGCCGTCATCGCGTCCAGAGGGAAACAGTATACATAATATACGCTGCCTATAGTATCTGTCTGCTGTATCAGCTCAGCATTTTAAAAAATAGAAGCAAAATACTTAAGGCCTACTAGTGTCCTTTGCACACTTGACTGCTTCTGCGCTGTGAATTCCACTAGCTCAGTCATACGCACCTACGTCTCACTACAGGCGTGCGCAAAATTGTTTCCTGGCTCTGTGTTGCCCGTAACATCACTGCCGTCATCCCGTCCAGAGGGAAAGAGTATACATAATATACGCTGCCTACGGTATCTGTCTGCTGTATCAGCTCAGCATTTAAAAAAATAGAAGCAAAATACTTAAGGCCTACTAGTGGTCTTTGGACACTTGACTGCTTCTGCGCTGTGAATTCCACTAGCTGAGTCATACACACCTACGTCTCACTACAGGCGTGCGCAAAATTGTTTCCTGGCTCTGCGTTGCCCGTTACATCACCGCCGTCATCCCGTCCAGAGGGAAACAGTATACATAATATACGCTGCTTACAGTATCTGTCTGCTGTATCAGCTCAGCATTTAAGAAAGTAGAAGCAAAATACTTAAGGCCTACCAGTGTCCTTTGGCCACTTGACTGCTTCTGCACTGTGAATTCCACTAGCTCAGTCATACGCCCCTACGTCTCACTACAGGCGTACGCAAAATTGTTTCCTGGCTCTGCGTTGCCCGTTACATCACCGCCGTCATCCCGTCCAGAGGGAAACACTATACATAATATATGCTGCCTACGGTATCTGTCTGCTGTATCAGCTCAGCATTTAAAAAATAGAAGCAAAGTACTTAAGGCTTAACTAGTGGCCTTTGGCCACTTGACTGCTTCTGCGCTGTGAATTCCACTTGCTGAATCATAGGCACCTACGTCTCACTACAGGCGTACGCAAAATTGTTTCCTGGCTCTGCGTTGCCCGTTACATTACCGCCGTCATAGCGCCAGAGGGAAACAGTATACATAATATACGCTGCCTACAGTATCTGTCTGCTGTATCAGCTCTGCATTTAAAAAAATAGAAGCAAAATACTTAAGGCCTACTAGTGTCCTTTGGACACTTGACTGCTTCTGCGCTGTGAATTCCACTAGCTGAGTCATACGTACCTACGTCTCACTACAGGCGTGCGCAAAATTGTTTCCTGGCTCTGCGTTGCCCGTTACATCACCGACGTCATCCCGTCCAGAGGGAAAGAGTATACATAATATACGCTGCCTACGGTATCTGTCTGCTGTATCAGCTCAGCATTTATAAAATAGAAGCAAAATACTTAAGGCCTTACTAGTGGCCTTTGGACACTTGACTGCTTCTGCGCTGTGAATTCCACTTGCTGAATCATACGCACCTACGTCTCACTACAGGCGTACGCAAAATTGTTTCCTGGCTCTGCGTTGCCCGTTACATCACCGCCGTCATAGCGCCAGAGGGAAACAGTATACATAATATACGCTGCCTACAGTATCTGTCTGCTGTATCAGCTCAGCATTTAAAAAAATAGAAGCAAAATACTTAAGGCCTACTAGTGGCCTTTGGACACTTGACTGCTTCTGCGCTGTGAATTCCACTAGCTGAGTCATACGCACCTACGTCTCACTACAGGCGTGCGCAAAATTGTTTCCTGGCTCTGCGTTGACCGTTACATCACCGCCGCCATCCCGTCCAGAGGGAAACGGTATACATAATATACGCTGCCTACAGTATCTGTCTGCTATATCAGCTCAGCATTTAAAAAAATAGAAGCAAAATACTTAAGGCCTACTAGTAGCCTTTGGACACTTGACTGCTTCTGCGCTGTCAATTCCACTAGCTTAGTCATACGCACCTACGTCTCACTACAGGCGTGCGCAAAATTGTTTCCTGGCTCTGCGTTGCCCGTTACATTACCGCCGTCATCGCGTCCAGAGGGAAACAGTATACATAATATACGCTGCCTATAGTATCTGTCTGCTGTATCAGCTCAGCATTTTAAAAAATAGAAGCAAAATACTTAAGGCCTACTAGTGTCCTTTGCACACTTGACTGCTTCTGCGCTGTGAATTCCACTAGCTCAGTCATACGCACCTACGTCTCACTACAGGCGTGCGCAAAATTGTTTCCTGGCTCTGTGTTGCCCGTAACATCACTGCCGTCATCCCGTCCAGAGGGAAAGAGTATACATAATATACGCTGCCTACGGTATCTGTCTGCTGTATCAGCTCAGCATTTAAAAAAATAGAAGCAAAATACTTAAGGCCTACTAGTGGTCTTTGGACACTTGACTGCTTCTGCGCTGTGAATTCCACTAGCTGAGTCATACACACCTACGTCTCACTACAGGCGTGCGCAAAATTGTTTCCTGGCTCTGCGTTGCCCGTTACATCACCGCGGTCATCCCGTCCAGAGGGAAACAGTATACATAATATACGCTGCTTACAGTATCTGTCTGCTGTATCAGCTCAGCATTTAAGAAAGTAGAAGCAAAATACTTAAGGCCTACCAGTGTCCTTTGGCCACTTGACTGCTTCTGCACTGTGAATTCCACTAGCTCAGTCATACGCCCCTACGTCTCACTACAGGCGTACGCAAAATTGTTTCCTGGCTCTGCGTTGCCCGTTACATCACCGCCGTCATCCCGTCCAGAGGGAAACACTATACATAATATACGCTGCCTACGGTATCTGTCTGCTGTATCAGCTCAGCATTTAAAAAATAGAAGCAAAGTACTTAAGGCTTAACTAGTGGCCTTTGGCCACTTGACTGCTTCTGCGCTGTGAATTCCACTTGCTGAATCATAGGCACCTACGTCTCACTACAGGCGTACGCAAAATTGTTTCCTGGCTCTGCGTTGCCCGTTACATTACCGCCGTCATAGCGCCAGAGGGAAACAGTATACATAATATACGCTGCCTACAGTATCTGTCTGCTGTATCAGCTCAGCATTTTAAAAAATAGAAGCAAAATACTTAAGGGCTACTAGTGGACTTTGGCCACTTGACTGCTTCTGCGCTGTGAATTCCACTAGCTGAGTCATATGCACCTACGTCTCAATACAGGCGTGCGCAAAATTGTTTCCTGGCTCTGCGTTGCCCGTTACATCACCGCCGTCATCCCGTCCAGAGGGAAACAGTATACATAATATACGCTGCCTACAGTATCTGTCTGCTGTATCAGCTCTGCATTTAAAAAAATAGAAGCAAAATACTTAAGGCCTACTAGTGTCCTTTGGACACTTGACTGCTTCTGCGCTGTGAATTCCACTAGCTCAGTCATACGCACCTACGTCTCACTACAGGCGTGCGCAAAATTGTTTCCTGGCTCTGCGTTGCCCGTTACATCACCGCCGTCATCCCGTCCAGAGGGAAAGAGTATACATAATATATGCTGCCTACAGTATCTGTCTGCTGTATCAGCTCAGCATTTATAAAATAGAAGCAAAATACTTAAGGCCTTACTAGTGGCCTTTGGACACTTGACTGCTTCTGCGCTGTGAATTCCACTAGCTGAGTCATACGCACCTACGTCTCACTACAGGCGTGCGCAAAATTGTTTCCTGGCTCTGCGTTGCCCGTTACATCACCGACGTCATCCCGTCCAGAGGGAAAGAGTATACATAATATACGCTGCCTACGGTATCTGTCTGCTGTATCAGCTCAGCATTTATAAAATAGAAGCAAAATACTTAAGGCCTTACTAGTGGCCTTTGGACACTTGACTGCTTCTGCGCTGTGAATTCCACTTGCTGAATCATACGCACCTACGTCTCACTACAGGCGTACGCAAAATTGTTTCCTGGCTCTGCGTTGCCCGTTACATCACCGCCGTCATAGCGCCAGAGGGAAACAGTATACATAATATACGCTGCCTACAGTATCTGTCTGCTGTATCAGCTCAGCATTTAAAAAAATAGAAGCAAAATACTTAAGGCCTACTAGTGGCCTTTGGACACTTGACTGCTTCTGCGCTGTGAATTCCACTAGCTGAGTCATACGCACCTACGTCTCACTACAGGCGTGCGCAAAATTGTTTCCTGGCTCTGCGTTGACCGTTACATCACCGCCGCCATCCCGTCCAGAGGGAAACGGTATACATAATATACGCTGCCTACAGTATCTGTCTGCTATATCAGCTCAGCATTTAAAAAAATAGAAGCAAAATACTTAAGGCCTACTAGTAGCCTTTGGACACTTGACTGCTTCTGCGCTGTCAATTCCACTAGCTTAGTCATACGCACCTACGTCTCACTACAGGCGTGCGCAAAATTGTTTCCTGGCTCTGCGTTGCCCGTTACATTACCGCCGTCATCGCGTCCAGAGGGAAACAGTATACATAATATACGCTGCCTATAGTATCTGTCTGCTGTATCAGCTCAGCATTTTAAAAAATAGAAGCAAAATACTTAAGGCCTACTAGTGTCCTTTGCACACTTGACTGCTTCTGCGCTGTGAATTCCACTAGCTCAGTCATACGCACCTACGTCTCACTACAGGCGTGCGCAAAATTGTTTCCTGGCTCTGTGTTGCCCGTAACATCACTGCCGTCATCCCGTCCAGAGGGAAAGAGTATACATAATATACGCTGCCTACGGTATCTGTCTGCTGTATCAGCTCAGCATTTAAAAAAATAGAAGCAAAATACTTAAGGCCTACTAGTGGTCTTTGGACACTTGACTGCTTCTGCGCTGTGAATTCCACTAGCTCAGTCATACGCACCTACGTCTCACTACAGGCGTGCGCAAAATTGTTTCCTGGCTCTGCGTTGCCCGTTACATCACCGCCGTCATCCCGTCCAGAGGGAAACAGTATACATAATATACGCTGCCTACAGTATCTGTCTGCTGTATCAGCTCAGCATTTTAAAAAAAGGAGGCAAAATACTTAAGGCCTACTAGTGGCCTTTGGACACTTGACTGCTTCTGCGCTGTGAATTCCACTAGCTCAGTCATACGCACCTACGTCTCACTACAGGCGTGTGCAAAATTGTTTCCTGGCTCTGCGTTGCCCGTTACATCACCGCCGTCATCCCGTCCAGAGGGAAACAGTATACATAATATACGCTGCCTACAGTATTCTGATGCCGTGAACTGAATTAAGGATGCGGCATGGGACGAGCGACAAGGGGGATAGGAACGGGTTAAAGGAGAAGCGAGCGAAGGTGGGCGGAGCTAGGACAGGAAAGGGAAAAGGGGAGAAGAAGGAAGTGGAGCTCAGTGCAGCGGTGAACAGCGTGGAAGAAGGAGCTAAGAAGAGAAGCAGAAGGAACAAGCAGCCAGTTTGAGAAAAGAAGGAAGAAAGAATTTTGTCACAAGCACAGAAGACGGTTTTCTACAAGCAAGCAGAAGAAGAGACC
Source organism: Eleutherodactylus coqui (assembly GCF_035609145.1). NCBI lineage: Eukaryota > Metazoa > Chordata > Amphibia > Anura > Eleutherodactylidae > Eleutherodactylus > Eleutherodactylus coqui. The sequence goes on from NC_089837.1 coordinate 89,251,303, forward strand.
GGGGACAGAAGTCCAGTCGAGTGGAAGAAGAAAAGAAGATCGGGAGTCGGAGACAGCGTGAGCGGCAGCGGGAGAAGAACAGAAGATGGAGGAGCTAAGAACACAAATAAAGCAGGCGGTGCGGGAGGACGGCACAGCATGGCTGGAGGACTTACTGCGATCCTGCAGAGCCGAGTCGGAGGCTGGAATCCCGGAGGCGTCAGAGGCACCGGAGAAGGAAGCGGAGAGGAGCGCAGCCCAAGAGCGCGAAGAGGAGCGTGGCCGTCCGAAGAGGCGAAGAAATCCCCCAGCGAGGCTCAGCCCGAGCCCGGCGGCAAAACGGCGCAGCGACAGAACAAGCAGGGGCGACGAGAGAGCGAAGGAGTCTGGAGCGGTCGGCAGGAAGAAGGCGCCAAATTCAAACCGCGCACCGGAAGCAGCGCGTGCAAGGAGCCAGCGGTCACCAACGGTCGGGAGCATGGAGCGGAGGATGGGTCTGTCAGCGGCAGCGGGATCCGGAGCGAATGAGCAGCGCGCTGTCGGGCGCAGGACGACACGGACCGGAGGAGGTGAGGAGCGGAGCAGAGCGGAGGAAGCGTCGGGGAGCGCGCGGTATGGCCGCAGGCTCAGGCAAGATGGCGGCGCCGCGTGTAGAGCAGAGCAGGTAGGAGCGCAAGGGGGAGGGGCCACCTCAGCTTGGAGGGAGAAAAGGCGTAGGGGGTTAGTTGCCAGGAGGGGCATAGGGGGGAGGGAGCCAAATAGCCCATCGCATAGCGAGTGTAGCAGCGCAAGCAGCACAGCACGCAGCGCGTTAGCGGCACGTAGAGGGGGGGTCAGCCCGCGGGTGTGCAGTGAGAGCCCGCGGTACCGCCGCAGCCCCGTTCAGGTATCGGGCCATAGGGTAATTAACCCTTTGTATGCCTCTAGTTCTGAGGGGTCAGTTTACCAGCAGCAAACCCGCCCACGGCCAGCATCCCACGATCGTACCCACGAGGTTTCACAGCGCCATATGCCAGGTGACCTCCGGCCATCGAGAGGTGAGCCCGCCTCCAGTAGGTCCCATAGATTTTGTTATGTGAACCCCAAGTATGTGTTCACGGCCGCTGACCCTTCTGGTTACTCTTCCCATAGCCCCGCAAGCCACACCAGTGACAGACGCCAGGGGCAAAATGCTAGGCGCAGGCAGAAGGAAAGGAGTGGTAGAGAGGGCTTCGCGCGCGACAGTGACAGCGAGCTAGGTAGGGTAGGCCCAGAGCGCGGTAGGGAAGCTTTTAGAGAGCGTGAGGCGCGCAGAGGCGATAGGCGTAGGGCGCGTCAGGCGTTTTACCAGCAAGAGAGCCAACGTCAGCCGGTGGCGGCGTCATCAACCATCCCGAGCGGGGATTACATACGCCGCAGGAGGCACGAGAACGAGCAGGAGCGGCCATATGGGGGCTATCCCGGAGCTACACAAGCAGGAGCGGCGCAGAGGGCTACACGTTCGAGGGATCGGCAGCCATCAAACAGACAGGACAGCAGGACCGGGAGTCGACTGGCGGGGACCACGCCCTTGGCGATGCCGGAGGTCGGTCGAGCCGGTGAGTGTGACTATAAAAAAGCTTGGTGTAATGTGATGGATCCCGCGAGAGCAGCGGACAAAAATGATCTGGTTACGGTTTTAAAGTCATTATTGACCAAGGTTGACTCAAGCGCAGCGGGGGGCGAGGGCCCAGCTGCGGTTGAGATGGTTTCTGAGACAGATCCGTTGGAAGGTTTGAGATATGCGGATTCGTTATTCTGTGGTGTTGCCCCATTAGGGGTCGGTTTAACGGATGATGTGTTGGAGAAAATCCGCAAAGGTGTATACATTGATATTTGGTCGTTGTTATCCGCGGATCATGTTACTGTTGATAAAGAACGATTAGCCGAACGCAACACGGAAAAGAAACAAAAGGTTGCTAAAACGTTCGGTAATTGGTTACAGGCCTTTTCCGTGTTGGCTTATGTTGTTTGTCAACATCAGCCGAAAAAAGGCCCTGAATTGATGGTTTATTTGAATACGATTTTCAGTGCTTACAAATTACACGGCGGGACCGCGTGGTGGCGGTATGATGAGGATTTTCGGCGCCGTGTATCAGGTGTGAGTCATGTTAGTTGGGCGTCAAAAGCGACTGACGTGTGGATCCAGTTGATCTTGTCGCAGCGTCCGCAAAAAGCGCCTTTTCAAGGGGGAGCCGCGGGGGGAAATCAACAGCCCGCTGCGGCCGCAACCCGACCTAACGGTTCTTGTTGGCTCTTCAACGAGGGCCACTGCAGATTTCATGCCTCCTGCAGGTACAGGCACGAGTGCTCTGTCTGCGGAGGGCAACACGCGGCGATTCGCTGTTTCCGAAAGCAGAGAACGCCAGCAGTGGCGGGTGCCAGCGGCACAACGAACACCGGTGAGAAGCAAGCGCCTGCTTCCGTGGTTAGACAAATACCACAGGAGGCAGGAAGCAAAAATCCTTGAGCAAGGTTTTTCTACTGGTTTTGTTATTCCTTTTGAGCAGTCAGCCGTCACGTTATCTCGCAATTTAAAGTCCGCGGTTGAAAATCGAGAGCTCGTAATTGAAAAATTGTTTAAAGAGGTAGAAATGGGGCGCATGGCGGGCCCTTTCCCTGAACCGCCTTTTCCCAATTTACGGGTATCTCCGCTGGGCTTGGTACCCAAAAAGGAGTCGGGCAAGTTCCGCCTGATCCATCATTTGTCCTTCCCAAAAGGGGAGTCGGTGAATGATGGTATTTCAAAAGAGCAAGCCTCAGTGGTTTATACCTCTTTTGATCATGCGGTTCGTTTGGTCACCAAGGCGGGCAAGCGGGCGCAATTGGCGAAAACGGATATCGAATCCGCTTTCCGCTTATTGCCGGTTCACCCGGATTGTTTTCACCTTTTGGGTTGCATGATCGATAATTTTTTCTTTTATGACATGTGCCTGCCCATGGGTTGCTCGATTTCGTGTTATTTTTTCGAGCTGTTTAGTTCCTTCCTGGAATGGATCCTCAGGTATGAAACGGGCATCACGTCGGTGACGCATTATTTGGACGATTTTTTGTTTATCGGTACAGAAGCGTCCGGTGTTTGCGGGTTTTTGTTGAATACTTTCCAGGATCTCATGCAGCGGTTGGGGGTCCCGTTGTCGGCGGAAAAGACAATGGGCCCCGTTACTTGTTTAACCTTTTTGGGCATTGAAATTGATACGGCTGAAATGGTTTTTCGGTTACCAACGGAAAAAATTGCACGGCTTCGACAAGCAGTAGCGGACGTGGAACGGTGTAAAAAAGCCACGCTGCGCCAGTTTCAGGTACTCATGGGGCTGCTCAATTTTGCATGCAAGGTCATCCCCATGGGCCGCGCGTTTTCTAGAAGGTTGTCTTTAGCCACGGCGGGGGTCAGTGAGCCCCACCATTTTATTCGGGTCACGCGCGGGATTAGGGATGACTTGCATATGTGGAGGATTTTTTTGGAGACTTTCAACAGGCAAGTGTTGTGTCAAAAGGAGGAATGGTCCGGGGCCGACGTCAACCTGTTTGCTGATGCGGCCGGATCGGACGGTTTCGGAGTGATATTTAAAGACCAATGGTGCAGGGAGTCCTGGCCAAGGTCGTGGATACAGCATCAGCTGGTAAAAAATATTACGTTACTGGAATTCTTCCCGGTGGTGGTGGCCCTGGAGCTCTGGGGAGCGGAGCTCCAGGACAGCAAGATTTGTTTTTGGTCTGACAACGCGGCAGTTGTACGAATTATCAACAAACAGTCTTCGGGGTCTCAGCCGGTGTTGGCTTTATTGAGACACGTCGTGCTGATTTGTTTGCAACGGAATATATATTTACGCGCGAAGCACGTGCCGGGGTTTTTGAACGGAGCAGCTGACGCACTCTCTCGTTTTCAGATGGAGTTGTTCAGGGAACGGCACCCGCGGGCGGAGACCGTGGGGTTACGTTGCCCGCTTTTCTTATGGAGCCTAGTCGAGAGGAGTTGTTGAAGCTTGTGGAAGCGTCGGTTTCAAAGGGAACATGGAGAAGTTACAATACGGTCTGGTCTGCATGGTTGGCATTCACAGGTGGCCGCGTTGCGGGGGGCTCCGCTGCGCGCGGGGCAATAATGGATATGTTATCCGCGCTACGATCTCGTCGAGCGTCATTTGATGTCGCCAAAAAACATTTGGCAGGTGTCGCCTTTTTGTTGAAGTTGCACGGGATAGAGGACGTGACAAAGGACTTTGCCATACGGCAAATATTGCGCGGGTGGAAGAAGGACAAGCGGCGGGTGGATGCCCGCCGGCCCATTACGTACAATTTATTATGCAAGCTGCTGGACGTTTTGGAAGCCACGTGCGTCAATGCAGAGGAGGCGTTGTTATTTAGAGCGGCATTTATGTTAGCCTTTTTCGCAGCATTAAGGATCAGCGAGTTAGTTCCCGCAAGTAAGAAAAAAGTGGGAGGCCTCCTTTTTAACGACGTGCTACTTTTAAATGATACGTTACGCGTGCGCGTCAGTCGGTCAAAAACGGACATCTATGGCAGAGGCGAATGGCTGTCAATTGGCAGCCTGGGTGCGCGTTGGTGTCCGGTGGACACGGTTAGGCGTTATTTGGCTTCAAGAGTCACAAGCGGGCAATTTTTGGTTCATGCGTCAGGTCTTCTGCTTACTCGCTTCCAATTTTCATCGGTGTTACGCGCGTCTTTGCGCGAGGTAGGCCTAGAGGCTTCGGAGTTTGGCACTCATTCTTTCAGAATAGGTGCGGCAACGACGGCCGAGTTAGGCGGGATGAACGAAGTAGAAGTAAAAAGGTTGGGAAGATGGAGGTCTCAGGCATATAAATCATATGTGAGGCCAGATCTGATGGTTATATGAATTTTCGTCGGCCGTGAAATTTTTCTTTTGCTCGTTAGGGTTTTTTCCTAGCCATTTCGAGGTTTTCTTGTGTTTTTTCTGTGCTTACTTCCAGCTGCGGAGCCGTGGAAGGTGTGGATCATAGGACATTCCTACATTTACTGGGCTGAAAAGAGAGCAGCCGTACGGCCGGCTGGTCGGAGTCTGAATTTAACCGGAGCTGCCGTAAATTGGCACGGAGTCCGAGGGCTTCAATGGCCTAGTTTGTTACGGATCGTTATGGACATCAGCAGGTGGACCCCCCGAAGAGTCGTACTAGTGGTTCATGCCGGGGGGAATGACCTAGGAAGGATGAAAATGAGAGACTTACTGGTTATTATGAAGCAAGACTTGCTAAGGTTCCGGGATTGCTTCCAAGAAGGAATTTTGGTTTGGTCAGATATAGTGGCCAGAAGGAGTTGGCGAGGAGTACGCGATCCGGAAGCGATAGACAGGGTCAGGAGATTAATCAACTTAAAAATTTCAAAGTTTGTACAGTCACTGGGTGGCATCGCTATCAGACATTGGGAGTTGGAAGAAAAGGAGAGAGGAGCACTCAGAGATGATGGAGTCCACCTGAGCGATGTCGGTATGGACACTTTTCTTTCGGGTTTGCAAGATGGGGTGGAGATGGCTTTGGCACGAGTTGGTGGGGTGGGGCGGCATGCGTAGGAGTAAACGACGCATTCCGCGTGGCCTGGAGTTTTTTCCATGCTGGAGAAGGAGAGTCGAGGAAGGTTAGCAGCCAAGGACCTGGGCTCACGAATTTCCTCGGGACTATTGTGGACTCAAAGTTGGACGTTTACGGCATGGAAAAGGTTTTTTCTCATAAAAGGTTTTCTTAATTGAATAAAGTTTTGATAAGCGTTGGTTTAATAAAAGCTGTGGCCTACCCCACAATTTTTACCCAACAGAAGGTCTAATGGTTATTTTAGTTATGTTAGTTAAGTAAGCGAGCATAGAGTTAAGGTTATTTGTCGCTGGTCTCTGATGCCGTGAACTGAATTAAGGATGCGGCATGGGACGAGCGACAAGGGGGATAGGAACGGGTTAAAGGAGAAGCGAGCGAAGGTGGGCGGAGCTAGGACAGGAAAGGGAAAAGGGGAGAAGAAGGAAGTGGAGCTCAGTGCAGCGGTGAACAGCGTGGAAGAAGGAGCTAAGAAGAGAAGCACCCACCCGCCCGCCCCGAGGCAGGGTGAGGAAGATGAGCGACGTCGAAGTTATTTGTTTTTCAGTTCGGATCAAGGTTTTTTCTGTTTTTGTTTTTTCTCGGAAGTTGTCACAGCTACGTTAGGCCTGGAGTTTTTTCCATGCTGGAGAAGGAGAGTCGAGGAAGGTTAGCAGCCAAGGACCTGGGCTCACGAATTTCCTCGGGACTATTGTGGACTCAAAGTTGGACGTTTACGGCATGGAAAAGGTTTTTTCTCATAAAAGGTTTTCTTAATTGAATAAAGTTTTGATAAGCGTTGGTTTAATAAAAGCTGTGGCCTACCCCACAATTTTTACCCAACAGAAGGTCTAATGGTTATTTTAGTTATGTTAGTTAAGTAAGCGAGCATAGAGTTAAGGTTATTTGTCGCTGGTCCTGTCTGGTGTATCAGCTCAGCATTTAAAAAAATAGAAGCAAAATACTTAAGGCCTACTAGTGGCCTTTGCATACTTGACTGCTTCTGCGCTGTAAATTCCACTAGCTGAGTCATACACACCTACGTCTCACTACAGGCGTGCGCAAAATTGTTTCCTGGCTCTGCGTTGCCCGTTACATCACCGACGTCATCCCGTCCAGAGGGAAAGAGTATACATAATATACGCTGCCTACGGTATCTGTCTGCTGTATCAGCTCAGCATTTATAAAATAGAAGCAAAATACTTAAGGCCTTACTAGTGGCCTTTGGACACTTGACTGCTTCTGCGCTGTGAATTCCACTTGCTGAATCATACGCACCTACGTCTCACTACAGGCGTACGCAAAATTGTTTCCTGGCTCTGCGTTGCCCGTTACATCACCGCCGTCATAGCGCCAGAGGGAAACAGTATACATAATATACGCTGCCTACAGTATCTGTCTGCTATATCAGCTCAGCATTTAAAAAAAATAGAAGCAAAATACTTAAGGCCTACTAGTAGCCTTTGGACACTTGACTGCTTCTGCGCTGTCAATTCCACTAGCTTAGTCATACGCACCTACGTCTCACTACAGGCGTGCGCAAAATTGTTTCCTGGCTCTGCGTTGCCCGTTACATCACCGCCGTCATCCCGTCCAGAGGGAAACAGTATACATAATATACGCTGCCTACAGTATCTGTCTGCTGTATCAGCTCAGCATTTTAAAAAAAGGAGGCAAAATACTTAAGGCCTACTAGTGGCCTTTGGACACTTGACTGCTTCTGCGCTGTGAATTCCACTAGCTCAGTCATACGCACCTACGTCTCACTACAGGCGTGTGCAAAATTGTTTCCTGGCTCTGCGTTGCCCGTTACATCACCGCCGTCATCCCGTCCAGAGGGAAACAGTATACATAATATACGCTGCCTACAGTATCTGTCTGGTGTATCAGCTCAGCATTTAAAAAAATAGAAGCAAAATACTTAAGGCCTATTAGTGGCCTTTGCATACTTGACTGCTTCTGCGCTGTAAATTCCACTAGCTGAGTCATACACACCTACGTCTCACTACAGGCGTGCGCAAAATTGTTTCCTGGCTCTGCGTTGCCCGTTACATCACCGCCGTCATCCCGTCCAGAGGGAAACAGTATACATAATATACGCTGCCTACAGTATCTGTCTGCTGTATCAGCTCAGCATTTAAAAAAAAAAAAGCAAAATACTTTAGGCCTACTGGTGGCCTTTGGACACTTGATTGTTTCCTGGCTCTGCGTAGCCCGTTACATCACCGCCGTCATCCCGTCCAGAGGGAAACAGTATACATAAGTATCTGTCTCGCAATCAAAATGTGTCAGCAGCAGCACATCGCCAGCAGTCGGTGTCACGCGGCGTGGCAGTACAGCGGTGGGCAAGCGTCAGCAGGCCGTGCTGAAACTACTCAGCTTAGGAGAGAAGAGGCACACGGCCCACAAACTGCTGCAGGGTCTGACAGAGCAGACCGACTGTTGGCTTTCGCCGCTGAGCCTCCAACCGGGCATGGTCGTGTGTGACAACGGCCGTAACCTGGTGGCGGCTCTGCAGCTCAGCAGCCTCACGCACGTGCCATGCCTGGCCCACGTCTTTAATGTGGTGGTTCAGCGCTTTCTGAAAAGCTGCCCAGGCTTGTCAGACCTGCTCGGAAAGGTGCGCCACCTCAGCGCACATTTCCGCAAGTCCAAGACGGACGCTGCCACCCTGCGCACCCTGCAACATCGGTTTAATCTGCCAGTGCACCGACTAATGTGCAACGTGCCCACACGGTGGAACTCTACGCTCCACATGTTGGCCAGGCTCTATGAGCAGCATAGAGCTATAGTGGAAAACCAACTGCAACATGGGCGGCGTAGTGGGAGTCAGCCTCCTCAATTCTTTACAGAAGAGTGGGCCTGGTTGGCAGACATCTGCCAGGTCCTTGGAAACTTTGAGGAGTCTACCCAGATGGTGAGCGGCGATGCTGCAATCATTAGCGTCACCATTCCTCTGCTATGCCTCTTGAAAAGTTCCCTGCAAAGCATAAAGGCAGGCGCTTTGCACTCGGAAACAGAGGCAGGAGAAGACAGTATGTCGCTGGATAGTCAGAGCACCCTCATGTCTATATCTCAGCGCGTTGAGGAGAAGGAGGAGGGGGAGCAGCATGAGGAGGAGGGGGAAGAGACAGCTTGGTCCACTGCTGAGGGTACCCATGCTGCTTGCCTGTCATCCTTTCAGCGTGTATGGCCTGAGGAGGAGGAGGAGGATCCTGAAAGTGATCTTCCTAGTGAGGACAGCCATGTGTTGCGTACAGGTACCCTGGCACACATGGCTGACTTCATGTTAGGATGCCTTTCTCGTGACCCTCGCGTTACACGCATTCTGGCCACTACGGATTACTGGGTGTACACACTGCTCCACCCACGGTATAAGGAGAACCTTTCCACTCTCATACCTGAAGAGGAAAGGGGTTCGAGAGTGATGCTATACCACAGGACCCTGGCGGACAAACTGATGGTAAAATTCCCATCCGACAGCGCTAGTGGCAGAAGGCGCAGTTCCGAGGGCCAGGTAGCAGGGGAGGCGCGGAGATCAGGCAGCATGTACAGCACAGGCAGGGGAACACTCTCCAAGGCCTTTGACAGTTTTATGGCTCCTTAGCAAGACTGTGTCACCGCTCCCCAGTCAAGGCTGAGTCGGCGGGAGCACTGTAAAAGGATGGTGAGGGAGTACGTAGCTGATCGCACGACCGTCCTCCGTGACGCCTCTGCCCCCTACAACTACTGGGTGTCGAAGCTGGACACGTGGCCTTCTCCACCAGCGGACAGCAGCGATACCTAAACCATACGTAGGCTGCACCCGCAGATGGAAGCATCGTTCTCTATCACCATAAAAAACGGGGACCTTTTAGCTTCATCAATCTGTGTATTATATTCATCCTCCTCCTCCTGCTCCTCCTCCTGAAACCTCACGTAATCACGCCGAACGTGCAATTTTTCTTAGGCCCACAAGGCTCAGTCATATAACTTTTGTAAACAATGTTTATACGTTTCAATTCTCATTAAAGCGTTGAAACTTGCACCTGAACCAATTTTTATTTTAACTGGGCTGCCTACAGGCCTAGTTACAAATTAAGCCACATTAACCAAAGCGATTAATGGGTTTCACCTGCCCTCTTGGTTGGGCATGGGCAATTTTTCTGAGGTACATTAGTACTGTTGGTACACCAATTTTTTTGGGCCCTCGCCTACAGTGTAATCCTAGTAATTTTTAGCCCACGTGCATTAAACCTGACATTACCTCAGCTGTGCTGGGCACTGCAATGGGATATATTTATGTATCGCCGGTGGCTTCCAGGGACCCACCCATGCTGCCGGTCCACACGGAGTTGTAACTGCATGTGTCCACTTCTAAAGAACCCCAGTCTGACTGGAGCATGCAGTGTGGGCCGAAGCCCACCTGCATTAAACCTGACGTTACCTCAGCTGTGCTGGGCACTGCAATGGGATATATTTATATACCGCCGGTGGGTTCCAAGGAGCCACCCATGCTGTCAGTCCACACGGAGTTGTAACTGCATGTGTCCACTTCTAAAGAACCCCAGTCTGACTGGGGCATGCAGTGTGGGCCGAAGCCCACCTGCATTAAACCTGACATTACCTCAGCTGTGCTGGGCACTGCAATGGGATTTATTTATGTACCGCCGGTGGGTTCCAGGGACCCACCTATGCTGTCGGTCCACACGGAGTTGTAACTGCATGTGTCCACTTCTAAAGAACCCCAGTCTGACTGGGGCATGCAGTGTGGGTCGAAGCCCACCTGCATGTAATCTGACGTTAGCTTTGCTGTCCAGGGCACTGCAATGGGATACATTTATGTACCGCCGGTGGGTTCCAGGGAGTCACCCATGCTGTGGGTGCACACGGAATTCCCATTGCGGAGTTATACCTGCCTGTGACTATTTATAAAAAACCCTGGTCTGACTGGGGCATGCAGACACCTTGACAGAATGAATAGCGTGTGGCACATGGGTTCCCCATTGCTATGCCCACGTGCGCAGCTCCTGAGGGAGGTGGCACAGGATTGGATTTCTCATTGCTTCTGTACAGCATTGTTGGCTATCGCCCCACCGCTTTTAAAGAGGGTCGCTGCCTGGCCGAGCCAACCCTCTGCAGTGTGTGCCTGTGTTTCCTCCTCATGGCAGACGCACTTATAAATAGACATGAGGGTGGTGTGGCATGAGGGCAGCTGAAGGCTGCGCAGGGACACTTTGGTGTGCGCTGTGAACACTGCGTCATGCGGGGGGGGGGGGGGGTTGGGCAGCATGTAACCCAGGAGAAGTGGCAGCGGAGTGTCATGCAGGCAGTGATTGTGCTTTGTTGGAGGTAGTGTGGTGCTTAGCTAAGGTATGCATTGCTAATGAGGGCTTTTCAGAAATAAAAATTGTTGGGAGGGGGGGGCACTCTTGCCGCTATTGTGGCTTAATAGTGGGACCTGGGAACTTGAGATGCAGCCCAGCATGTAGCCCCTCGCCTGCCCTATCCGTTTCTGTGTCGTCCCCATCACTTTCTTGAATTGCCCAGATTTTCACAAATGAAAACCTTAGCGAGCATCGGTGATATACAAAAATGCTCGGGTCGCCCATTGACTTCACTGGGGTACGTTACTCGAAACGAACCCTCGAGCATCGTGAAAAGTTCGTCTCGAGTAACGAGCACCCGAGCATTTTGGTGCTCACTCATCTCTAGTTATAATGTGTTTATTTGTTACCGGTCCAACAAAGACCAGCTGTTATTGTTATGCGTTTCTTTTCTTATGTGTTCTGATTTCCCCCGACAGTTCTGCTGACAACACTTGCCTAAACATTTTCTCTGTACATTTTACCTATGGCTGATTTACACCTAGCCTCGTTTAACCCCTTAACGACTGCCCCATCGGGAAACTACGTCCTCAGAAAGTGGGCTTTAATCCTAGAGGACGTAGTTTTATGCATCCTCTTTGGATTAATGCCCACTTGCCTGAGAACGTGACAGCTCCATGCTGTCGGTGCCCGCAGGTAGCCGACAGCATGTAGCTGTCATCCCAGGATGCGGGCAGTCCCCCCCGGTATTGCGATCGGTGCTATCCAATGGATAGCGCAGATCGCAAAAAACTAAACAAAACTGTGTAAAATGACAGATATTGAGCTGCCCTGATGGATCGGATCCATCAGGGCAGCTGAAAATACTCACCCGGCTTGTCGGCGGTGTCCCCCGGAGATCTAGTCCTCCCGGACCCGCCGGCAGCCTTCTGCGCATGCGCGCCAGTTGATGACGTCACACGCATGCGCAGAAGCCCGGGTGTCCCCGGCAAATTTAAAATCTCCTGGCTCCCGGCTCCTGAGGGTAGCCGGGAACCAGGAGGTGTTACCGGGGACCGCTGTGAGAGGTCCCCGGGACAGCGATCGCCGCTATCCATTGGATAGCGGCGATCGAGAAAAATTAAACGAAAAGTAAAGTTTCACTTCCCCTCATGGATCGGATCCATGAGGGGAGGTGAAAATACTCACCCCCGCTCCATTGCGATGTCCCGGGACCCTAAATCCCTGTCTGCACATGCGCGCCCGATGACTGACATCGGGCGCGTGCACAGAGGGGCTCGAGCCCTGGGAAATTCAAAATTCCTCTGCTCCTGGCTGCCATGTGTAGCCTGGAGCAGAGGGATGTCACCAGGGACATGATCACTGTCATCCAATGGATGACAGTGATCATGTAAAGTAGAAAAAAAAGTGCAAAAAGTTAAAAAAAAAAAGTTTTAAAAAGTTAAAAAAGCTTGCGTTTCATCTCCCCCCACGGATCATATCCATGAGGGAGGATGAAATGACGTACCTAAGGCCCGCAGATTTATCCGCGGACCTTACCCCAGCTTCTGCGCACGCGCCCATCGCCAATATGGCAGGCGCATGCGCAAAAGCCATGATAATTTAAAATCTCCCTGCTGCTGGCTACAAAACTTAGCCGAGTGCCTGGAGATTTCACGGAGAGCCGCGGTGAGGTTCCTGGACACGTGTTCGCCGTTATCCAATGAATAATGGCGATCACGTAAAAGTTAAAAAAAGGTGAAGGTTCATCTCCCCTCACCGAAGCGATCGGTGAGAGGAGATGAAACTTTTTACCAGAGGCCTCCGTATTTGCACCCGGACGCAATTTTCTTCCGTGAACTTTCCCGGATTCTGCGCATGCGACCGCCGGCAAAACACCGGACACATGCGCAGAAGTCGGGGAGCCCAGGAAATTTAAAATCTCCTTGCTCTCAGCGACCAACGGTCGCCGAGAGCCTGGAGCAGTGATGGGTGGCCTCGTTGAGCTGTCCCCGGTCACGTTAATAAAAGGTAGCGATCTACCTTTGGCCGGTCTCACATGACCGGATAGGAATTACGGATTCCGCATGCGTCTGATCCACGGTATTACGCAGATCAATCGCATTGGATTACACAATTCCGCTCACATTAGCGGGTTGGAATTGCGTAATCCACTCGCAGAAAAGAGAACGCAGCAGGTTCTATTTTACCGCGGATATCCGCAACATAGAGCCCATTGTGCTCTGTGGTCGCGGATATACCCGCAGCCCATATGCAACTACCTTGCATACGGGCTGCTGGTACCCGCGTCATTGCTAAGCGACGGTGTGGGAAATACAAACAACAACAACAAAAAAGTGTACTGCGAATGACCGCCTGTGTGAATAGGCAGTTATGCACAGTACATTACGTGGCCATACGCAGGGTCACAGCCGGGCTCACAGCGGATTCCACCTACGGCTGTGTGAGCCCGGCGTTATTCAGACCGCTACCTGTAATACGCAATTTACAAGAAGCCCCGGGGACGCTCACCTTCCTGCAGTTCCAGGAGCAGCTTGTTGAGCGTCTTCTGTGTAAGACCGCCGCACCTCATCAAGCTTACGAAGACTCACGGAACGCTACTTTTTACACCCCATACCTGCCACTGAGGTCACAAAATACCCCCAAAAAGCATGAGAGGAGGGGGGATACACGGTTTATTGCCCCATGTACCTATCCCAACCAGCCTCCGTAATTACCCCTGTCTTTGGAAATACCACACAGTTCACATTATTACTTTTATCTAAGATTTGGGGAACGCCGAAAAGGGTGCGGAGTGTGTGTGTGGAGGGGGGTGATATTTTTAGGGAGTCAATTTTTATTCCGTACAAAGGAGCAATGGGGCCTGGAGTTTATTCAGTTGTGCCCTGCAATCCAACGGGTGTTCCCTCCATTACAGGCCTTGCCATGTTTCCTGTAAGTAGATTAGGGCCACAATGGATATGTTTTTGAACACGGGACAAACGGGGGTATCCATTTTGGGGTGAAGGTCTTCATTCCTATGTACACTGTACAAAAAAAACTATTTTTAAATTGACAAAATTGCCAAAAAATGAAAATCGTAATTTTTTCCTTCTGCTTTGCTTAGATTTATTCAAATACTGTGGGGTCAAAATATGCAATACACCCCTAGATGAATTCATTAAGGGGTCTAGTTTTTAAAATGGGGTTATTTGTGGGGTTCTTTATCGTTTTGGATGCTCAATGGCTCTATAAGTGGGCAATGGGGCCTGGAATTTATTCCGTTGTACCCTGAAATCCAACGGGTGCTCCTTCTATTATAGGCCTAGCCATGTGTCCTTTAAGTAGATTAGGGCCACAAGGGGTATGGTTCTGAACACGGGACAAACAGTGGTATCAATTTTGGGGTGAAAGTCTTCATTCCTATGTGTGCTGTACAAAAAAAAAACAGTTTTTAATTTGATACAACTGCCAAAAACATGAAAATTGTAATTTTTTTCCTACTGCTTTGCTTAGATTTATTCAAAAATGGTAGTGTAAAAATACACAGTACACTCCTAGATAAATTCATTAGGGGTCTAGTTTTTAAAATGGGATCATTTGTGGGTGTTCTCTGTCGTTTTCGCTGCTCAAGCGCTCTACAAGTGGGCAATGGGGCCTAAATCACCTTCATGCTAAATTTCTGTTCTGAAAGCCACCGACTACTCCTTTCATTTTGGGCCCCATTGTGCATCCAGACAAAAGATTAGGGCCACAATGGGTATGTCTCTGAACAAGAGAGAAACAGGGGTATCCATTCTGGGGTGCAAGTCTTCATTCATGTGTGTACTGTACAAAAAAAAACAGTTTTTAAAATGACAGAATTGCCAAAAAAACGAAAATCACAATTTTTTCCTTTTGCTTTGCTTCAATTCATTCCAAAACTGTGGGGTCAAATGGGCATTACACCCCTAGATAAATTCGATAAGGGGTCTAGTTTTCAAAATGGGGTCACTTGTGGGGGTTCTCTTTGGTTTTGGCCGCTCAAGAGCTCTACAAAAGTGCTATGGGGCCTAAAACGCCTTCAAGCAAAATTTATGTTCTGAAAGACACCGACTGCTCCTTTCATTTTGGGTCCCGTTGTGCATTTAGACATAAGATTAGGGCCACAATGGGTATGTTTCTGAACACGGGAGAAATGGGCGTATCCATTTTGGGGTGTAAATCCTCATTTTCATGGGCTCTATAGGAAAAAAATATGTCTTTAAAATGACATATTTGCAAAAATTTTATTTTTTCTCCTCTAAATTGAATTAATTCCTGAAAAAAATTGGTGGGGTCAAAATACTCATGACACCCCTCAGTGAGTACATTAAGGGGTGTAGTTTTTAAAATGGGGTCATTTGTGGGGGTATCTATTATTCTGACACTTATGAGCCTTTGCAAACTTGGCTTGGTGCAGGAAAACAAAGTGCTCCTCAAAATGCTGAAAAGTAATGTTAAATTTGTACGTCCTCTAAATGGTTAAAAAAAAACACAAAAGTTTTTCAAGTGTGCATTCAGAATAAAGTAAACAGATGGAAATATATATCTTATCAAAAATTTGTACAGTATGTTTGGACATATTTGAGATATTACGGTTGAAATTGTGAAAAAATGACAATTTTTTCTAAGTTTTTCCAATATTGGTACTTTTAATAAATATACACAAATGATATCGGTCTCTTTTTACAACCTAAATGAAGTACAACATGTGGCAAAAAAACATTGTCAGAATCACTTGGATATGTAAAGCCTTTACGGAGTTATGCTACGTTGAACGACACATGTCAGATTTCCAAAATTTGGCTCGGTCACTAAGGCGCAAACAGGCTTCGTCACTAAGGGGTTAATGTAAACGGTATTAATATCCCACAAAAAAGGTTCTAAAATACTACACTATCTAGAGAAACAGGGTGTGGATATTATATTTTTTCAAGAAACCCATTTCAAGAAAAACCACACCTCTCTCACTAAAAACAAAACCTTCACCAAATGGTTCAATGCCACCCCCCCCATTGAAAAGACATGGAGGTGTAGCTATTGTCTTACATAACAGAGTTGCTCTCCAAACAATAAATGTTTTTCTGACCCAGAGGGCATATTTATTTTTGTTAAGGGCTCAATTGGTGACAGAGTATTTACCCTAGCAAATATATATGCTCCTAACTCTAACCAGGATGCCTTTTTAACTGCAGTCCCCAAACATTTGCAAGAATTCTCTGAAGGGGATCTTATTATAGGGGGGGGGGGGATTTCAATGTGCCACTCAGTCCCATCCTGGACACGTCCAGTGGCTCCTCAGCAGTCCCGTTCTCTAAAATTTGAAAAATCCCAAAATTATTGGCCGATCTCCACCTGGTAGACCCTAAGTGACTATTCCTTCTATTCCCAGGTTCATAAAAAATACTCGAGAATAGATTATTTTTATGTTAAGCACTCTCTCTTAGACTCACTCACCAAAACTTTCTATGCCTCCATTCTATACTCAGATCATGCTCCAATTGTCATGAAGATAGCCATCTTCCCCCAAAAAAGAACTCCATCCAACTGGCTATTAAATAAGAGCATGTTAAAGAACAAAGAAGATATTGAATATATACAAAAAGGTCTACAACACTATTTTGAGGAGAACGCGCTAGAACCATGCAATGCCATAACCCTTTGGGAGGCCCATAAGGCGGTAATAAGAGGCTTGTTTATTGAATTGGGTGCAAGGAAAAAGAAAGAGAAAGAGAGAGAGATCACCTTTCTCACTGAACAGATTAAACATATAGAAACTTGTAATAAGAAAAACAATTATTTGACTTGCGTTTCAAGTTAAAAGAAATTCTAAATCAAAAATCCGAAAAGTATCTCTTCTTCACAAGATATATGCATTATGCTTTTTCGAATAAGTGCAGGAAAAAACTTGCAGCCCTCATTAAGACACACAATGCAAAAGCTTTCATTCCTAAAATAAAAGGCAAAAACGGTGTGATATGTCACAAAACATCAGAGATCTCAAATATTTTGCATGCGTTCTATTCTGACTTCTATAACATTCAAAACTCCATAGAGCATCTATCAATCAAACAGCAAAGAATACGTGACTTCCTAGACTCGTTCAAACTCCCCAGTGTATCTATAACTCAACTACAACGGCTTCTTGAGCCGATTACCCCTCGGGAGGTGGAGGAATGTATCCAATCAGCCCCAAACGGGAAAAGTCCTGGTCCAGATAGTTTTGGTTTGCTATACTTCAAAACTTTTAAAGAGACCCTCAGTCCACATCTAGTTCATTATTTTAACTCCATCACTGCTGAAAACCCTTTCCAAAAAGAGGCATTGACGGCACACATTACACTAATCCCTAAATCAGGAAAAGACTCCCCCCTATGAAGTAGTTACAGACCCATATCCCTAATCAATAATGATATTAAAATATGTTCTGGAATCTTAGCTAACAGAATAAAAGTGATTCTGCCCGAATTGATCAACTCTGAGCAAGTGGGCTGTGTATCAAATAGAAAAGCAAAAGATAACACCTTAAAATTACTTAATCTGATACATTTAGCACATCATAGCAAATCTGTCAGAAGGAGACTTGCGGTCGCCGGTGGTTGCGCGCGGCGTGGGCGGCATCGCCCGGGGGTTGCCTGGGGTGGCTGGCGTCTGGGATGGGGTTGGGCGCGGGGGCCGTGACGCTGCTGGGTGGGGCCTCGGCGGCCGGGCTCGGTGTTCCCCTATAGGGTGCGCGGCTGGAGGAGGGCCGGACTTTATGCATTACCGGCTGGCATGTCATCAGGCTCCACCACGATCTAGGCGGGGTTTTGGGTATTTCGCTCTGCAGAGACTGTTAGTCCCTGCCAGTGGTTGCTAATTGTTCACCAGCTAACATCCGCTCAGGTTCCTCGCTCCAGAACTGGGACATAGTTTGCTCTAACCTGTTTGTCTCCCTCTGGATTCTTTGATAGTTCTTTGGTGATTATTGACTCTCTTAGCTCTGACTTCGATTTTTGTCATTTTCTGTCTTCTGTTTAGTTGGTCTCTCCTGTCCCTGTCCCCGGGATTCCTTCAGTGCAGTGTAGGGATCACCACCCAGTTGTCGCCCTGGGGGTTAGCCCAGGGGGGCAAGTAGGTAGGGACAGGGGAGAGGGTTGGTGTAGGGACTTCCAGTCACTCATTCCTAACCAGCCCTGACAAAATCTCCACTAGCCCTTCTTACTACGGATGCCGAAAAGGCTTTTGATAGAGTTGACTGGCTATTCTTGCGAATTCCCCTTTTAAAATTTGGCTTCCCGGAAAAATGCATTGATAAAATTATGGCATTGTACTCCCTCCCGTCAGTTAGAATCAAAATTAACTCTGACCTCTCTCCTATAGCTCAAATCAATAATGGAACCAGACAGGGCTGTCCTCTTTCCCCTCTACTATTTATCTTAACTATGGAAACATTTTTGGAAAAAATCAGACAAAATAACAAAATTGGAGGTATGAGGGTATGAGAGGTGGCTCCAGGGAACACAAATCGGCCTCCTATGCAGACGATATGCTGTTTTTCTTTATGGATCCCAAAACCACAATGCCCTATATTCTGCATGAGTTCAAGAATTTCGGTCAGATTTCCAACTTTAAACTAAACCTTTCAAAATCGGAATTAACAAATATAAACATTAAATACGATTCTTGGTCAGAAATTCTAAAAATCTCGCCATTCAAAAATTCAAGCAAACAAATTACATATCTAAGGGCAAGAATATCTTGGAGCACAGCAATCTGTACAATGTAAATTTTGCACCCCTTCTCGAGAGAATGGAGAGGGATCTTGTTTCCTTTAGCTCTCTGCCGATTTCCTGGTTCGGCAGAAAGAACTTAATTAAAATGATCTACTTGCCAAAAATATTATATGTGCTCCAAACGCTTCCAATAGAGGTCCCACAGATTTTCTTCACCAAGCTTAAAAGCCATGTAGCAAAGTTTATATGGCAGGGTAAGGGACACAGGGTCAATCATGCAACGCTTGTCAAAACCAAAAGATACGGTAGAATAGGGCTTCCAGATTTTAAACAGCACTGGATTGCATTACATCTGAACCGCATGGTGGACCTGATTCGCCAAACAAGTACTAAACTCCGGGTGGAACTAGAACTTCTTTCACTAAACATTGATCAGAAATTATCGCTCTGGTCCACCCCATATAACAAAACTAAGCTAAAGGAGATCCAAAATTCTTTTACTCAACTAACCCTAAGTTTATAGCATTAAGCAAACAAGAAGCATAAACTAGTACCTCAGATCAGCAGTTATACTCCATTCCTCGCACTAATTCCTAACAAATTTAGAGTGCTTAAACAGAAAATCATGAATGATCCCCGCTTAAAGACGCTATATTGTAGCTGCCTCATTAAGGACATGTCTGTACCCCAAGATCTACAGTTCCAGAACTACCTAGGGGATACTCTACTCAAGAGCGAAGACCTACGTATCATTAGGGACTCGGTTGTGCTGCATTCTCCAGATATTATAGATACAGATCAGAATTTACCATTTCATAAATTATTTTGGAATCTCCAGCCCATTAAGAGTCCAATCTTTAAAATCTATACGGCCCTGACACAGAACGAACATTAACCCTCCTTTATTGCCCGTTGGGAATCCAAACTAAACACCACATTTACCACAGATGAGATAAAGGATATTATATCTAGGTCTCACTCATCTTTTTCCTCCACTAGGTTTCAAGAACTAAATTACAAAATTGTCTCTAGATGGTAGAAGACCCCAGTCTTTTTAAACAAAATAGACCCAGACTATTCCCCTCTATGTTGGAGATGCTCAGATGTTATCGGATCATACTCTCACATCTGGTTTTCATGCCCACTTCTACGACCCCTCCCCCCTTTTTTACCAATTGAAAAATAAAGAATATATGTAAAAAAAAGAAAAACAACATAATAAATCCTCCCAATGAAAGGGCCTTTCTACTGGCCCACAAGCTGCGCACGGCCAGTAGAGCTCAAGAACGAAATTATAAACTAATAACCAGATGGTATAGATGTCCAGCTCTGTTGCATCGCATTTTCCCTACGATCACATCGAATTGTAGGAGTTGTGATGGGATAACAGGAACCATGCTGCATATTTGGTGGAACTGCCCTAACATTGCACCCTTTTGAGATATGCTGTTCTCCACTTACAAGGAGATTACAAAACACTTTATTACTCCCTCTCCGCAGCTAGCGCTTTTGTCTAAGCTACCTGGCTCAGTGTCAACGATCAAAAAAGATCTACTTTGTTTCTTTATAGCAGCCGCACGCTCAGTCATACCTAGACATTGCAAAACACAAAAGACCCCGACAACGGTTGAATGGATACAATAGCTTACCGAGTTGATGTCTATGGAGGAGTTGGTAGTGGAGGAGAGAGACAGTCAAGAGAAGTTTATATGCATTTGGAGTCCCTGGATCCAATTCCAGAGATCCCCAGAATGTTGGAGATTGATTGGAAATTCGTAGACATTCGGTGAGGATGGGTAGAGTGTTTATTGAGGAGCAATAATTCTACATGGTCGTAGATTCATCCTTTCCCTCTACTTATCCTTATATTAAGTATCACTCCTATCCCAATGATGTGAATAAGATGTGTGGATGGGGTTGTTTTTTTTTCTTTACTTTTACTCCCTGGGTAATCGTACTCAGGGCTACGATACATAGGAAAGCTTAGAGTTGGGTCTAGACAAGTACAGTCCTGGGTTCATTGAATGGAGAATGACATTGATTGAGATTTAGTAGTCTAATGAGAAACCTATCACTTCCAGAATCCAATCACTGGATTGGGTGCTGACGTTATATGCGATATGTTAAATGTTGATATTTGAATTAATGATTGACAGAAAAACAGTTTATTTCTGGATTGTCAAAACATTAATACTTTCCAATAAAAAATGATTAAGCATAAATCATCCCAATCAAAATCTTGGACGTTAAAAATACATAATGTCAAAGAAGCCTAAGGGTGCATTCACACGTAGCAGTAATGGTAAGCGCTGCGGAATATGTTGGCACTATATAAATAAAGATTACTATTATTAACCCTTTCCAATCCACTGTCTGACCTCTGAAGACATTATGATTTAAGGCTGTACAGCTCAATTGTTAGAAGACGCCTGATCTCCCGCATGAAAAATAAAAGACAATTACAGTGCATCCGCACTGCATCCGCAGCCCAAATCCGCGTAACAAATCCGCAGCGGATCTGATTTTCCCTGTGGACATGAGGCCTTAGACTGGAATCAACGTGACAGATTTGCCGTGGAAATTCCGTGCAGAATTTATGCGCGGCAAATCCGCCCGCGGCTCCTAATCCAGGGATTAGCCAGCCATGTGGATGAGATTTTGCAAAAATCTCGTCCCCACGGGGTGGCCAATTCGTCGTGGCAAATCTAGGCTGAACCGGCGATGCGGTGCGGAATAGACAGCCGCAGTATGTCAATTCGTTTTTTTTTTCCTGTGTGGCCAAACTTCTCTCTATGGGGAGAGAAAACTGCAACAGAATGCCGGCCCCCAAACCGCTCCAAAACCCGCGGCGAAATGCCAGGGGTTTAGAAGCTGCGGATCTCCTGTGGAAATCTTGCGGCTTTTCAGTATTCTGCGGCATTTCCATCCTGTGGAAACCCAGCCTAATGGTGCTTTCATGCACACTGTAAGATTTTGCAACGTGCAGTGCAATATTCTGCCATCTTGGGGAATGTTTGAACAACGGAATTCACTGTTACATTTTCTGTGTGAATTCTACTTCTAAAAACCACGTCAAAATCTGCATATGCAGATTTAGTAATAATAATAATCTTTATTTGTATAGCGCCAACTTATTTCGCACCTATTGGGAAAAATCTGTGTGCCGAATTCCGACGTGGAAAATGGCATGTGACATCTTGATGCAGAAATACACAGAAATGCGATTCTCCACATCAGAGTTCCAGAACTGCATTTTGCACATTGACAGGGCTAAATATGTGTGCGGCCCTGCGCGAAAAATTCAGCAGAAAGCCACAGTTTTTAGAAGCGGAATTCACGTATAATATTTCATGGTGAATTCGGCCGTCTAAACATGCTTTAAAACTGCACGAAAATCCACCAAAATCTGCATATTGAACATTGGGACGCAGATTTTTGGCACCACTTAACCATTTTCAAGTTTGCATTAAGACATTAATTCCGTCTTTGACGTGTTTGTGCCATCCGTAATTTGTCACCTCCAGTTGTGCCAGCTAATCGTACCAGATGGTTCAGCAAAGGTCTATATTTATTAGCCTGACTGCAATTTTTTAGAAATATCCCATAATGAGGGAGCACCTTGTGGGTTTTTGGCCACTTCTTTATTGGGGCATATTCTAGGTACCTTTTAAAATTTGCAGAGACCCTAAGGTGCCAAGACATAAGAAACACCACTTTAAAAACACCATTTTGGAAACTACACACCTCAGGGAATTTATATAGTAAGTATTTTGACCCCACAGGTGTTTTTAGAACTGGAGCGTCGGGGTATGTATGAAGAGAGATTGCACGGCGTTCTCCCTTCATACAACGGGGGCTCCAGCTGTTTCTTACAGCTGACACCCGGCGGCAACAGCTCTGATAAGCCACGCAGCTCATCAGAGCTGTTATCTCTTTAAATGCCAATGTCAATTTTGACAGCGGCATTGAAATCCCACGGCCGATGTTCCGGGGTCCCGTATGGCCACCCACGATGATATCGCAGGGAACAGTGTGGGTGTCATGGCAGCCGAGTGCCTTTTGAAACCATACTGACCCATAGAAATAAGTTATCATGTCATTTTTGTTGCAGTTTGTGCGATGTACATTAAATAGTACCCTTAAAAAATACAACTAGTCCCGCAAAAAGCAAGCCCTCAGACATATATGTCCATGGATAAATAAAAGAGTTATGATTTTTTTAGAAGGGGGGAGGAAAAAAACGAAAATGGAAGAAAAAAGGGTTATGTCTTTATGGGGTTAAAAATAATTACACTTTTTTCCAATAATATTTAGGTTTAGCCCCAAATTTCTGGCAAGTAGCAATAGAAGGAAAAAGCATTCCTAAATGTGTTACTTAATTTCTCCCTAGTACGGAAATGCTTTATATGTGGATGTAAACTGCTAATTGGGTACATGGGAGGGTCCAAAAGGAAAGGAGGGCTATTTGCAGTGCAGATTAGCTGGGATAATTCTTGTACACCATGTTTCATTTGCTGATTCCCTGAAATACACAAAACAGTGGACTATGTTTATAGATCTTTCTGAGGTACAAGTACAGTAGGACCCCTAAAGGCAGAGGCGTAACTTGAAGCTCCTGGGCCCCAAGGCAAAACCTGGAATGGGGCAACCCAACTGTAATGCTTTATTCATAGTACTAGGCTCCCTATATGGAGAAGAGAGGCCTTATGGGCCCCCTAAGGCTCTTGGGCCTGGGTGCAACTGCATCCCCTGCATCTTCTAAAGTTACGCCCCTGCCTAAAGATGTCCATTTGTGACAGAAGTGTGCGCACATGCAGGGATTAGGATATTGTATCGTCTGTAGTCATACAGTTGTTATTTATTGTAATTAAATCCCCCAGGTTGTAGCACAGCTAATGGGCTATTACACGCACGCTAGCATTGGTCACTAGCTGCTGCAAGAGACTGGTTGTGCCTATTATGACTGTAGGACCCATTATCATGGTGAACTGTTTAGGATGCAGTTTCATATTATTTCATATCCTTTTTTCCTCCCTGGACATATCTGATGCACTGAAGGGAGAGAAAAGAAAAATCATCGGTTGTAGGAACAGTGCCGACTCAGAAAAGTGGCCTCTACATTCCAAACTTTTTGGACAATTCTTGCTTTCACCACTAGATGGCAGCATTATTCATAAAATACACCAAATAGAAAGATATGTAGCTTCGTATACAAAGATTTGCTAATAGAGGACATTCGCATGGGTGTATGCAATTTCAGCTCATGAAAAACAAACTGCTATCCCTGTGTGTGTATGTACTCATGTTTTTGATACATGTGTATTTTTTTATGTCCATATTACATTTGCATTCACTGTATTTTTCACACTCGCAAAAAAAAGTACAAGAAGGCCCAATTGGCATCCCTTTCTTTATTCCATTGCCAAAAAACATAAGGCATCCGCATGCAACCATGTATTTGTTGTGTTTTTATGTGGTCCCCTTGACTTTAATGGGTCATTTCAGTCTGTGCATACGGACAAAAATACGACAAGCTGCATTTTTCTTTATGCACGTGAAAAAAGTGTTTCTGAAAACACCAATGCAAATCAATGGTGCTGTAAGCTGTCCGTAATACATCCGTAAAAAGCTATGGACATAAGGACTCCTTCACGCGACCATGTTTGTACATGTCTTTGCATACTAAACAAAGAGAATACAACCCATTGATTTCAAATGGTTCATTCTCCTAAGAGTGCTTCGTACAAATCTTGTGTGCGCAAAATACAGAGAATAGAACCATTCGTTCTCATAAACGGGTTTTGTGCGTGCAGATTTTACTTGTGCAAAAAAATAGGACCTGCTCAATCTTCTTGTGTTTTGCGCAGCAAGAGCGCTATGGAAGTCTATGACAGGGGCGATTTTACGCAAGAGGAAGAGTGTGACACTGTGCAAAACACAGGCAAAGAAGCCAGCTGGGCCTCATTAGGCTTTAATAGTCAATCAATTCCACAGAAAGGCAATATCACGTAATAGCTGGCGACTATTACTAGTCATTCTGAGCCGACCCAAGGATTTCCACACTGCAGCGTATTTTTTCGCCGATCCTCCTGTGTGAATGGACAAGAAAACGCATATTCGGCTTGGGAGTCGATCACAGCTGTTCTTCATGGATGCAATGACAAATTAAATAGCGTTAGCTGTATTCTTTCCTGAGCGTCAGAAGCAGGTGAAATCCCTCCCCTCCCTTTTTTATCTAGCATTTTTCGACAAAGGATAGTTTAAGACTAGAGATGAGTGAGCATATTCGCTAAGGGCAATTGCTCGAGCAAGCATTGCCCTTAGCGAGTACCTGCCCGAATCGAGAGGAAAGGTTCAGGTGTCGGCGCGGGGGAGCGGTGAGTTGCGGCAGTCAGCGGGGGAGAGAGAGGGAGAGAGAGATCTCCCCTCCGTTCCTCCATGCTCTCCCCCGCAGCTCTCTGCCCGCCGCCGGAACCCGAACCTTTTCTCTCGAACGGGCAGGTACTCGCTAAGGGCAATGCTCGCTCGAGCAATTGCCCTTAGCGAGTATGCTTGCTCATAACTATTTAAGACCCATCTTTTCACACAGCGTGAAAAATTGGTCACCAAAAACAGTCGCCAATGTTCTCGTTTTGATGGTGCGTCTACCTTTACGCGCCTGCAAATTGCTCATTTGAATGAATGCATTGGAATCCAATGCTTCATATGGTTGTGATTTTTGCACACTGCTCCAATAACTGTGTTTACACGCTCGTGTGAATGAGGCCTTAGAGGCAAAACATTCCCGTTGGTAATAATGAATATATTTTAATATCAAACCAGACCTGGAGATTTGGGGCGCAGTATTAACTACGTGCTGGAAAATTCAGGCAGGACCTATCTTCCCGCAATTTTTTTCAAACTCCTGGGTTATGGTGTGGAGTTTGAACGCCCGGCGGAAGAAAAAAAACCTCATTCATGCGCAACTATGATCCGTACCAGCAACTGTATTTGAAATAACAGATTTTGTGAGCGAGTTTGAAAAAAAAAAGTGGGAGGATAGGTCCTGCCGAACCTTTCTCGTGCATGATTTTTACAGCTGCATAATGGGACCATCTGTTTAAGCAATTACATTTTTTCTTTGTCCATTCACTTTGCATTCTGTTAAATGACCAAGAACTATTAACACTTCTATTTTTGAAATCATTCTTACTTTGCAGGTTTTTCCCTATGCATTAAAAAGATTATAAATCTGATATAGGTAGAGCATAATTTTTTATGGTGCACATTCCAGGCGGACGCTTTTATACCAGCTGGGTATGATAGTTCAGAAAGTCTTTTCCGGCTTGAATATGGCCGCTGCCATAGACACCTATGAGAGTCTATGACTGTTGGAGAAGGTAGGTGGGAGGGAGTTTAGCAGCGTGACTGCTAAACTCCACCCCTTTTCCTCCTCCTCTCCGCCCCTTGTCGGCTGTCTGCAATGAGAGGGGGCAGAGCTAAACTGTCTCCCGCGCCCAACGGTATTCTGTGTGCAACGTATAATCACAGCACTCGGCCATCTGAACAGGCATTAAAACAGAAGTTTTAATACCCATTCACGCGATTTTCGGACATGCTATGGCCGTGACACGGCCAGTCAAAAATCAGCCCCCAGTCTGACAAGTGTAAAATCTGTTTACTCATATTAGTCTTTACCATCTGGTCCCAGGTTTGCTTGGTAATAATGCTGCCACCACTGAAAAGCCTGAAGCATAAATATAAAAACTGGTAGAAACTTCTCTGTGCCCTACAAGGCCGATCACATCAGTGATTTCATATACAATTTAGCACCAAGACTGCTAGATCAATCAGAGCTGCCATCAGGGCATACAGGTGGTTCAGTAGTTGGTGGCCCAAGCAAAAGTGTTGAAAAATACATAGCAACATAGTACGTTAGGCTGCAGGGAGACAATGTCCATCTAGTTCAGCCTGTCCTCACCCACCCTTGTTGATCCAAAGGAAGGCAAAAAAACCCCCAATGAGGCAGAAGCTAATTAGCCCATTTGGGGGAAAAAATTTCTTACCGACTCCATAATGGCAGTCAGAATAATCCCTGGATCAACGTTTTGATAGTTCTTACCTGACTCCAAGGCCCGGATCAACAACCCCGCTGGCTATTTAATATCTATATCCTGTAATATCATAGAAAGACATCTAGTCCTCTCTTAAACTCCTCTATGGATTTTGCCATCACTACGTCCTCAGGCAGAGAGTTCCACAGTCTCACTGCTCTTGCAGTAAAGAACCCCCTTCTGTGATGGTGATGAAACCTGCTTTCTTCTAGAAGTAGCAGATGCCCTCTTGTTACGTTCGCAGTCCTGGGTATAAACAGATCCTGGGAGAGATCCTTGTATTGTCCCCTCATGTGTTTATACATAGTTATTTGGTCGACCCTTAGCTGTCTTTGTTCCAGGGTGAATAATCCCAATTTTGATAGCCTTTCTGGGTATTCCAGTCCTCTCATCCCGTTTATTAATTTAGTTGTCCTTCTTTGAAGCCCCTTAAGCACTACAACATCTTTCCTGAGCATCCATTTCTCCTGCCCATGTGCATAACTTTAAATTTATAACATTGAACTTCATTTACCATTTTTCTGCCCAAGCCCCCAGCTTATCTAGGTCCTTTTGCAGCTGTATATTGTCCTACGTTGTATTAATTGTCTTGTATAATTTTGTATCATCTGCAAATATTTTGCTGTGCAGTCCCTCTATCAGGTCGTTGATAAATATATTGAACAGAATGGGGCCTAATCCTGAACCCTGTGGCACCCCACTAGCGACGGTAGCCCAGTCAGAGTACAAACCATGTATTACCACCCTCTGCTCTCTATCTCCGAGCCAATTCTTTACCCAGATACACACGTTTTCACCCAAACCGAGCTGTCTCATTTTATATATCAGCCTATTATGCGGCACGGTGTCAAATGCTTTAGAGAGATCCAGATATACAAGATCAATAGACTCTCCCAGGTCCAGCCTAGAACTTACTTCATTGTAGAAGCTGATCAAATTGGTCTGACATGATCGACCCTTCATGAACCCATGCTGATGAGGAGTTATACTATTGTTTTCCTTGCAGTATTCCAGGATGGCATCTCTCAGAAACCACTTGAATATTTTTCCAATTATTGAAGTGTGACTTACCGGCCTGTAGTTACCAGGCTCTCTTCTTGACCCCGTTTTGTATATTGGAACCACATTGGCGATATGCCAATCCAATGGTACAAACCCGGTCTTGATAGTGTCCCTAAACATAAGAAATAGCGGTCTACCTATCACATTACTTAGTTCCCTTGGAACCCTTGGGTGTATTCCATCTGGGCTCGGTGATTTGGTGATTTTAATCCTCTTTAACCGGCTCTGCACTTCCTCCTGAGTTAAGCAGGTGATATTTTGCGGGGGAGTTCGTTTTATCCCCCTGCATCTCGTGTGGCATTTCTTTTTCCTTTGTGAACACACTTGAGAGAAAACTATTTTATAGATTCGCCTCCCCCCCATCATCTTTTATGGTTTCTCCTGAATTATTTGTTAAAGGGCCAGTGCTCTCAGTGCAAATCCTTTTACTGTTTATATAATTGAAAAATAGTTTAGGGTTATTTTTGCTCTCTTTGGCAATGTGTCTCTCTGCAGGCAGTTATTATATTTTCCTTACATTATTTGTTTTTTCCCCTGTATGTTTTTAGTACTTCTTTAATGCCTTCTTGTTTTAATAATTTAAACGCTTTGTTCTTTTCGCATATTGCCCCCCTTACAGTCTTGTCAAGCCACATTGGTTTCCTTCTACTTGTAGTTATTTTATTTTTAAAAGGTATAAACTGCTCGCATGAGGTAATTAGGATGTTTTTAAACTTCTCCCATTTGTCGCCTGTACTGGAATTTATGAGGACATTGTCACAATTTAATGCTACCGATAGAAGTTCTGAGCTGATCAAATTTTGCTTTACTAAAGTTTAGTTTTTTTGTGCTCCCTGATAAGGCCTCTTATTGAATGACAACTGGAAATTAATTATATTGTGGTCACTGTTCCCCAAGTGTTCCTGCACCTGCACCCCTTTGATTCTGTCCAGTTTGTTAGTTAATGATAAGTACAGGAAGGCTCTCCCTCTAGTTGGCTCCCGCATGAACTGGGTAAGGTAGGTATCTTTAATTGTTCTCAAGAACTTATCCCCCTCGTGAACTTTGCAAGTTTCGTCCTCCCATATTATATCTGAATAATCCCCCATAATAATAATTTCACTGCAGTTTGACACCTCTTCTATTTGTCTTATTAATTAAGTTTTCAGTTTCTTCTTTTATATTTGGTGGCCTATAGAAAACTCCTATCAGAATTTTATTTTTCCCTCTCTGTATTTCTACCTACAGAGATTCCACGTGTTCATCTCCTGCCCCTTTATCTTCTTCTAGCTTCGACATTAAGTAGGATTTAATGTACAGACATATGCAGTGGCCTAAAGTCACTGGAGCCCCTCCAGAATGAATGCTATATGGAGATTGCATTGTCTTGTACTTTGTCTAGTGTAGCGTCTTAAATGTGAAATGATTCAGCTAATTGTACTAATATTTGCAGGAATTAAAAGGTTAACATCTGCAAATGTGTTGTTTGTATCTGCAAAATATATCGTTCTATGTTGCGAGATTGGAAGTCATGTGACCATGCTTCACTTTTATGTTTTGCAAGAAGGTGAATGCAAGAGAGCATCAGTCAGTCTAGAAAAGACTTTGCAAGAGGAGCAGATATTTTTGGACCCCCGCAGACATTGAACGGTCTGATGATGGAAGCGAGGATAGAATTGGTGGCATTATGTATTCCGGGGCAGAAAGAGTTGCATTATTTATTAAGGGAGCTGAAGAGCGGTAGTATTAATTACAGGAGCAGAAAAGTCATCAGTATTAAGTATTTCTAAGCAGGGCAGAAAAGCAGGTATTATAAGCTACAGGGGCAGGAAAGGTGGCATTATTATCTATGGGGGCAATTTACCTACATGGGCAGAAAAGATGGTGTTTTTACCTATGGGGGCAAAAAAGGCAGCATTATTAAGTATGGGAGCCGAAAGTGGGCATTATTACTTATGGGGACAGAAAAGATTTTAATTTTGGATGCAGAAAGGTAGGATTATTACTGATAGTGGCAGAAATAAGAGCACATTCAGCAGCACTTACTACGTGAGGCATGCAATAATTGCTATCTGGGGCACTATGGATTATATAGAGGTGTGAGAGATGTAGAGTGGGGGTGGAAAAGCAAGGAGCCAAAAATTTCTGTGTGTCAAATTCTGCAGTTGTGGCCAAGAAGAGTCAATGAAACAGTCAGGACGCAGATAAAGAAAATAAGGAAGAGAGAATGACACCAATCAGAAACGACGCCACCTGTGATCACTAGAGGTAACTGCACCGTAATCAATGTCACTATGTAGAGCTGGTAATCAACTATTATTTAGAGATATACTATAAAGGGGTCTTACTGTGAGAGGTTACAAAGGGTTTGTCTTATTGTAAAAGGGGCATGGTCTAAAATGTGGCAAGATTACCTCATCAGCAGGGTTTAACATGGGAGTGCAAGGCATGGGTGGCCCTATCATAACTGACTGTATTGTGGGCAGCCTTAATCTGGTCCAGTGTACCAATTGTGGCACTGTTGACATCATTGCACCAGATGAATGAAATAGTCATCTGTCACATACATGGATAACAATGCTTCCCCTCTACATGATTATAACGTGCTGCCAATTAGTAAAAGGCTGCACATGGGCCACAGAACAAGCACATGCACTGGGGAACATTGTGTGTGCAATGCGGGGCACAAGGGAATCAGTAGAAGATTTTCTACTCTCAAGGGTCTTCTCTTACTGTAATTAGTGTGACTTCATCCAAACACAGCAATATGTAGCGGTACAAGGCCCTATGATAAGATAGTGTGTGATATAGTGTATGATAGTGTTGGATAGTGTGTGTTGGGGATATTGTCAAACCTTATAACATTTAAAGTAAAAAACACTAAATTCACTTAATATCTGAGAGACATGAGGTGTCCATATACAGTCCCGTTACTGCACTGAGGTCATCGTCCACCCAACATGTCATCAATATCTATCCGGACGAGAGTGCATGTATTCTCGATACGGAGGGGAAAGAAGCTATAATTATACAGTGCCAAGATATTCATCCGTATTCAACAATCTGAGGGTACGTATGCAGACAGGATCAGATGGTATAGAGTAACAATCTAATCGATGATGGGAGTGAGGGCTCCTCAACGTCAGGAAAATGATCTCTTTAAACCCCAGGAAATTTTTGAAAAAGTGGCACGGAGGTCAGGTAATACGGAGGATGAGGCAAGGGGTCATGCTGTTTTTTGTCAAAAATTGCATACCACTCAGCGCCGTGTGGGCCGATGTGTTGTCATGATGGAAGAACCTGTTTGCAACAAATCAGGACCTTTTCTTCGCACATGGGGGCATTTCACCTCATTTGAAACAGGAGAACCAATCGTAGACTTGTGTTTCACTCATGGCAGCTTCCTTTCAGATTTCAAAGCACATAACATATTGTTCTCTTCATCTGGTTAGTAGGTAAGATTTACCCCGGTCTGGCTTGATGGTTTTCAGGGGCTCAGGCTGACCGTGAGTCAAATGGCTTGAATAGAAACAACAAAAGCCACGTTTCGAAAGCCGCTTCTTTCTTGGTCATACGTCTGTGAATGGACATGGTGTCACACAGTACTGACCATTATAATTGTATGAATCTTTTGTAGTAAAAGAATAATAAAGAAGTGTTTTTATGGAGCTGTCTTTTCTCCTTTGTTGCAGCTTCCTTTTAGGCTGTTTATGGCATAATCGCCGTATCTGCCATTTTTTTTCCGCTAAGAGAAACAAACTTACCAACTGCAGGTTGTTAGTATACATCGGTCATCACAAAATAGGTGATAAACTGAAAAACGTGTTGGAAAAAAAACACCAGACTGGAGCCGAATCTTCCACAACTTTTTCTGCCAGCATACCGTCTTGTAAGGATTCTGCAGACATTCACATAGCAACAGAAGCCTGTACTAGTGATGCCCCGCACAGCAGAAGCCTGTACTAGTGATGCCCCGCACAGCAGAAGCCTGTACTAGTGATGACCCGCACAACAGAAGCCTGTACTAGTGATGCCCCGTGCAGCAGAAGCCTGTACTAGTGATGCCCTGCACAGCAGAAGCCTGTACTAGTGATGTCCCGCGCAGCAGAAGTCTGTACTAGTGATGCCCCGCACAACAGAAGCCTGTACTAGTGATGCCCCGTGCAGCAGAAGCCTGTACTAGTGATGCCCCGCGCAGCAGAAGCCTGTACTAGTGATGTCTCGCGCAGCAGAGGCCTGTACTAGTGATGCCCCGCACAGCAGAAGCCTGTACTAGTGATGCCCCGCACAACAGAAGCCTGTACTAGTGATGTCCCGCGCAGCAGAAGCCTGTACTAGTGATGTCCCGCACAGCAGAAGCCTGTACTAGTGATGCCCCGTGCAGCAGAAGCCTGTACTAGTGATGCCACGCGCAGCAGAAGCCTGTACTAGTGATGTCTCGCGCAGCAGAGGCCTGTACTAGTGATGCCCCGCACAACAGAAGTCTATACTATTGATGCCCCGCACAGCAGAAGCCTGTACTAGTGATGTCCCGCACAGCAGAAGCCTGTACTAGTGATGCTCCGCACAGCAGAAGCCTGTACTAGTGATGTCCCGCACAGCAGAAGCCTGTACTAGTGATGCCCCGCACAGCAGAAGCCTGTACTAGTTATGCTCCGCACAGCAAAAGACTGTACTAGTGATGTCCCGCACAGCAGAAGCCTGTACTAGTGATGTCCCTACAGCAGAAGCCTGTACTAGTGATGCCCCGCACAACAGAAGCCTGAACTAGTGATGCCCCGTGCAGCAGAAGCCTGTACTAGTGATGCCCCGCGCAACAGAAGCCTGTACTAGTGATGTCTCGCGCAGCAGAGGCCTGTACTAGTGATGCCCCGCACAACAGAAGCCTGTACTAGTGATGCCCCGCACAGCAGAAGCCTGTACTAGTGATGCCCCGCACAACAGAAGCCTGTACTAGTGATGTCCCGTGCAGCAGAAGCCTGTACTAGTGATGTCCCGCACAGCAGAAGCCTGTACTAGTGATGCCCCGTGCAGCAGAAGCCTGTACTAGTGATGCCACGCGCAGCAGAAGCCTGTACTAGTGATGTCTCGCGCAGCAGAGGCCTGTACTAGTGATGCCCCGCACAACAGAAGCCTGTACTAGTGATGCCCCGCACAGCAGAAGCCTGTACTAGTTATCCTCCGCACAGCAAAAGACTGTACTAGTGATGTCCCGCACAGCAGAAGCCTGTACTAGTGATGTCCCTACAGCAGAAGCCTGTACTAATGATGCCCCTGCTTCGAATCCCCACCGGTCAGCTGATCGTCCAGCCCGCTGTAGGTCATTAATATAAGCCTAATTTGCTGATCGATGAGGGACTTCCAGCTAAGACTCATATTGATCCCAAGATGGGGGGGGGGTGTCCCTTGTTACTCATCATCCTCACTGCAGGATTACTACACCCCATGTAGTGAGAAGAAAGCTGAATGGAGCGTTGGTCATGCAAGTGCACTAGCACTCTGTTTACTTTCAATGGGACTTCAGAGATAGCTGAGCCGCACCTGTTTGGATATTTCCATCAGCCCCACTGAAATGAATGGAGCTCTGACCGCACATGGTCGGGCAGCCCTTCCTTCATGCTAATGTCACTGCGGGGGGAGAAACCACAATTCTGAAGATTGGCTGGGGTTCCAGCAGTGAGACCCCCACCATTCAGCAAGTTGTCCCCTATCCTATGAATAGGCAATAACTTGTGATTTTGGTACAACCCCATTAAGTGAACATCCACATGGGACACATTTTCCAGTGTAGAAAATTCACAGCCAATTCAGAGCAAAAAGAAAGGTCCCAGGGCTGTCATGGTAGAATGCCTATCAAGCAATGCCGTGGAGTGGCTTGATAGACTGCCTGCCCGATAGCAGTACGATGTAAGGCTATGGCATTACATCATACTGCAGGAGCGATCAAAGCAGTGAAAGTTGTTGACCCCTGGGGAACTAAAAAAAAGGAAAAACCAAACCAATAATGTTTTACTAAGGGTGGGCACACACTTGCGTTTTTCTTGCGTGTTTTTTTCACGCGATATCAGTGCGTTCTTTTCACGCGATTGTCAATGGGACTTTCTAATGTTAAAAACTAGAGATGAGCGAGCACCAAAATGCTCGGGTGCTCGTTGCTCGAGTCGAACTTTTCGTGATGCTCGAGGGTTCGTTTCGAGTAACGAACCCCATTGAAGTCAATGGGCGACTCGAGCATTTTTGTATATCGCCGATGCTCTCTAAGGTTTTCATTGATGAAAATCTGCAAAACCCAAGAAAGTGATGGAAACGACACAGAAACGGATAGGGCAGGCGAGGGGCAACATGCTGGGCTGCATTTCAGGTTCCCAGGTCCCACTATTCAGCCACAGTAGCGGCAAGAGTGGGCCCCCCCCCCTAACAATTTTTACTTTGGACAAACCCTCATTAGTAAGCCACAAGTTAGCTAAGCACCACACTACCTCCAACTAAGCACAAGCACTGCCTGCGGGACACACCCCTGCCTCTTCTCCTGGGTTACATGCTGCCCAACCTCCCCGCACGACCCAGTGTCCACAGCGCACACCAAAGCGGCGGGCGATAGCCCACAATGCTGTACAGAAGCAATGAGACACCCAATCCTGTGCCACCTCCGTCAGGAGCTGCAAACGTGGGCATAGCAATGGGGAATCCATGTGCCACACAGTATTCATTCTGTCAAGGTGTCGCATAGCTCAATCGACACTGCAAGGGGAAAGCCGTCAGCGCTCTGCCCTCTACCCAAGTCAGTCAGTGTCTTTGGGCCAGACATGTCAAACACCGCGATGGAACTAAGTTTGCACCAGCAGCATAGGTGGGTCCTACGACATAGGCCTCGGCCCACAGCTTCAGCAATCCTAGGCAGGAAGCGGACTTTCACTGCACCCAGGACATAGGCCTCTGCACAAACCCTCAGCAATTGCGGGCCTACAGCGGACTCCTATGCTAGCGTAGCTGTACACGTCTCATTAGCGCTGTATTGCTCCTGTAGTTTGTCCCAATGCAGTGCCCCGGATAGCAGAGCTAACGTCAGATTAAATACAGGTGGGCTTCGGCCCACACTGCATGCCCCAGTCTGACCGGGGTTTTTTATAAATAGTCACAGGCAGGTACAACTCCGCAATGGGAATTCCGTGTGCAACCACAGCATGGGTGGCTCCCTGGAACCCACAGGCGGTACATAAATATATCCCATTGCAGTGCCCTGGACAGCAGAGCTAACGTCAGATTAAATGCAGGTGGGCTTCGGCCCACACTGCATGCCCCAGTCAGACTGGGGTTTTTTATAAGTAGACACAGGCAGGTACAACTCCCTATTGTGAAGTCCATGTGGACCGACAGCATGGGTGGGTCCCAGGAAGCCACCGGCAGTACTTAAATAAATCCCATTGTATTGCCCAGCACAGCTGAGGTAATGTCAGATTAAATGCAGGTGGGCTTCGGCCCACACTGCATGCCCCAACCTGACCGGGGTTTTTAATACTATAAATCCATCCAGTCCCACGGAGATAAAGGGAGTCCCCAGTGATTAAGGTGGTTTCCTGGGGACTCCCTTCATCTCGTTCTCTTTCTCACCTGCTGTGGGTAAATCCCTCCAGCCCTGTGGAGGTGAAGGGAATCCCTGGGGAGTTCTCTCATCCTGCGGTGACTAACAGGTGCATTTAAAACATGCTTCTGGGTTTAGCAGCGTGGCAGCACTCCCTCCCCAATCTCTTTTTGTCCAGCTTCCATGGGAGTCTATGGAAACTCCTGCGCATTGCACACCAAAGATAGGTCAGGTCCTATCTTTTCATGCAGTAGGTAATTTGAGTTGCATGAATTTTAACAAAAATTGCTTTCAATGGGAGACCTATTGCTGCCGGCACCATTGAAAACAATGGGCACAGCAATATGAGAGCATACAAAAAAATAGAACATGCTGCGATTTGTTTTCCACATAGCATCATGGTGCCATGCAGGAAAACATTGCTAATGTGTATGATGTAATTCAAAAGAATGAGGTTCATATTTGTGCTAGATTTGTTCGTTCCTGCAACGCACAAATCTCACCTAATTTTCTCGCCCATGTGAAGTTAGCCGAAGGACAAACAATACCCTTTCCGACCCACGTCTATTGGCCTCTCACTAGCCAAGCCAGAAACCTGCTGCCCACTGATGAGGGGCAACGCATAAAAGTTACTGAAAGTACAAAAAAAAGTTAAAGATTCTGCTGCCCTAAATTTTCAGCCTCCCTTACATAATCCCCTTGTTGCCGGGAGGATGAGTAAAATAGGGTGCAGTGACAGCATTATCTATTAGATTAATCCAATAAATTGTGACTGTATACTTACTACTACTCTACACTGTCTTTTGTCTGATTTGGGGGTCTGAAATTAATATAACTGTTCAATTAGCTGCATATATTTAAGGGGTATGGTTTGGGGTTAGAATTAGATTGGAATTAGCCATCATATACAGCCCCAGCACACAAAGGGTAGCCCTTAGTCCCTGACATTTAGGGGGTGAAACCCCTCTCAACAGCTCAACCCTGGGCTTAACTAACAGGGCACCCATAGTCCTCTGTTAACTCCTTGCCTGCCGTGGTACTTGGCTAGTTGAGGTGTGCCTTTATATGGCACTGGTAAGCATCACACTAGCATGGCGCTTGCCCAGACTTTGCTCTTCCTACTGTATAGTACACTGCCGCACAGAAGCAATCATGTTATCACATGGTCAAGTGCAATAACAGGAGTAAAAAACACAAAACATGAAAAAGTTTTCAAAAAAGTGTTTAAAAATATTTAAACAAATTAAAGAAAAAAATTCAACATCTTCTCCTTATCCATCACATTATTATGTAAAAAATAAATTCCGTTTAAGGCCGCATTCAGACGGCCGTGTGCGAGTTATACCCTAGGTTCTTGGGCGCAACTTGCATCAGACAGCATACAGAGAAAACGGACCAGAACAGGACATGCTGTGTTTTCTTTCACACAAACCATTGGGAACAGACGTATGGAAAATATGAGTGTGTGAATAGGGTCTAAGACTTTTTTAGTGGTGGGTTTAGGGTGGCATCACACGGGCATGTTTGCATGCAACATGCAGAAAATAGAACCCATTGTTTTCAATGGGTTCATTCTTAATGTTCTTTTTTGCGTGCACATTTTACATGCATGAAAAAACATGACATGCTGCATTTTTATGCGCACCAAAGGTCCCCATAGGAGTTTCTAGGTGTGCGCAAATGTGCACATATCTAGATGTAGGTATGCGCAAAAATACCCGTGAACACCAGCACCTAATTTGGCTTTATAGCCATATAAAACGGCGTGGGTGATTCCCACAGTATTTGCCCAGGCACGCATGCAAGAAACACTTCTTCACTGCACAAATACGTTGCGCTGGAGTGAGTGTTTCTACGCTAATGCTCGTGTGAAGCCACCCCAACTGAGTGTTTTATCCAGCTTTTATTTCTATTATATAGGGACACCCAATGGAAATTCACACTGGGCCCCACCTGACCTGAGGCGTGCCTGGTTACCACTTATTTTCCCGAATGGGGCTTACAGTATAAAGGCAAAAGCACATGGGTGTATGCACAACTACACTCGCCGCTTTGGGACATTTTAGCGCATGAACTGTTTTTTGTTTTATTGAGCCATTCAAACTCTACGCTATAGCACGGAAGTTTTCGAAAAACTGCAGGAAGATAGGTCCTGTACTATCTTACCCATGTGTGGTTAATACTACGTGCGGGAAAGATAGGGCAAGTCCTATCTTTTCTCGGCTGTACAATTAACGGGCAAGAATACCGCTAATGAGAACGAAACCATTGAAGTCAATAGTGTCGTTTTGTCCCGTTATGCGGCCGAGATTACCAAGGCCGCATAGTGAGATTAAAACGTGTCTATGTGAAGAAGCCCTAAATTCCCCCTTTGGAGCCTATTTCATAAGAAGCCAATGCCAACCTATTGTCACTTCATGATCGTACTTTTACAGTTGACAGTGCGGAGTCAGCTCCTGAGATTGCGTTATCACCACAATGTACATGTATGCAGGTTGTAGGAAATATGTTGAATGTTGGGAAAGGGTTAAGAAGAACCTGTCACCTCTCCTGATGTGTCTCTTTTAGTAAGTACTTATATTCTGCATAGACCAACAATTATAGAACATATTTTCCCAGAATTCTGCAATATCATGTTCCTCTGTTACTCCTCCTAGAAATGTATGAATAGATAGCTACTAGAGATGAGCGAGCATACTCGCTAAGGCAAACTACTCGAGCAAGTAGTACCTTATGCGAGTACCTGCCCACTCGTCTCAAAAGATTCGGGTGTCAGCGGGGGAGAGCGGTGAGTTGCAGGAGTGAGCAGGCAGGAGCGCGGGGGAGAGAGTGAGAGATCTCCCCCCCGTTCCTCCCCGCTCTCCCCCGCTGCTCCCCATCCCCCGCCGGCACCCGAATCTTTTGAGACGAGCGGGCAGATACTCGCATAAGGCACTACTCGCTCGAGTAGCTTGCCTTAGCGAGTACGCTTGCTCATCTCTAATAGCTACCATTTTCCTGGTCAATGCCTCCTTGGATCAATTTCATTATGCCCAAGGAAGAACCCCGAGAGGTTGGAAATAGAGATGAGCGAGCTACTCTGTAAGGACAGATACTTGAGCGAGGATCGTCCTTACCGAGTACCTGCCTGTTCACCCACGAAGATTCGGGTGCCGGCGGGGGTGAGCCTTGTGTTGCAGCAGTGAGCAGGAGGGAGCGGGGGGCTGAGAGAGAGAAATCTCCCACCCATTCCCCCCCGCTCTCCCCCGCCGCTCCCCACCCTCCGCCGGCACCCGAATCCTTGCGGGCGAGCAGACAGGTACTCGATAAGGACGATTTTTGTTAGCCATTAAAAGGTATCATATCTACAAGATTACTTGGTTTCTCTTGCTGAAAACAACACATCACATCCTGGTCAATGCGGCATATTCCTAATACTGTCCAATCAGTGCTGATATTGGTGGACTCTGTAGGGGCGCATCCTATCTTCAAAGGGAATAACGAAACTCGGCTCAGTCATGCAATTTCAAGAGAATTAACAGAGGAATGACACAGTGCTGCATATGATTACTTACTAAAACAGACTTGTCAGTAGAGCTCACCTGCCATTTAAGTGTTAACTTTCTAATAGAATATAAATATATATGAGAAACATCTGCTACATGACGCCAGACATGTTTTAGTCATAATTCCAAAAACTTGGAGAGAGAATGTGTTGTTAACAGGAAGAAATGCTCATCCGGAGGAAACTGCTCTGTGTATAAACAAGAACACTGGTAGAGAAGTAGAACACATTACATGAATTGCTCGAGGACAATTGCACAGGTTTATGGTTCACGTAGACAGAATCAACATCAGATTTTTTTCATGTGTATTCTGTCTCAAAAACCATGGCAGAAATCTGCAGCTACATTATCCGATTGTATGGCCACAGATCCGTACATGGATAAAACCTTCCCGGCATGAATTCCATATCAAAACAGGACGTGAATTTTTCCTTTTTGTCCAAAGCACAAATCTCACACAACATGAACCCCATTCTTGAACGGTTTTTTTTCCCTGTATCGCCATACAGGAAGAAAATCATTGCATGTTCCATCTTTGGGCGTTCCCTTGGAATGCAACCGAACACCTCGCCCATTGTTTTTAATGGGGCCAGCAAAGCATGACCCGGGTGTAACGGAGTTGTCTCTGTTATAGCCACCCCTCCAATCCTAATCTTACCTAATTATCCACAGACAATTTACTTCGGATTAATTTTGTCCACAGAAGCCGTTTTATTACAAATATAAAATTTAATAAATGTAACATTCCAACACAATAGAAAAAATGGGGAGAGATCCTCGGAGCCCCGAAAAAGTCTGACACCCCACCAAACAGGGAAATATTTGTAAATGCCTCCCACCGCATACAAATCAACTCGGGAGACCCTATTTCCAAAACCACACCTCCCGCAGCAAGCCAACTGACTGGGAAGGCTCACCACTCCCACTAGCCTCTGGTCGACTAGCTCCTGACACCAAAGCCAGCTAGCTATACCCA
This sequence comes from Eleutherodactylus coqui, assembly GCF_035609145.1. Taxonomy (NCBI): domain Eukaryota; kingdom Metazoa; phylum Chordata; class Amphibia; order Anura; family Eleutherodactylidae; genus Eleutherodactylus; species Eleutherodactylus coqui. The sequence continues at coordinate 89,291,098 of NC_089837.1, forward strand.
GGCTAGCCACTCTGACCATCTTTGTCAGAGCCAAGAGGCGACAGACCCATGTACTAATTAATGAAAAGCGGGAAGGTAGCTATCCAGTCCCTGCCTTCCCCCCCCACCCTACTTTTATGCTGACTCCAAGGACCCTTCCCCTAACCACTGCCATGACAATTTCCAAGATCTCCATTATCCTCTCCAATAGGGTAGGCGGGGGGGGGGGGGGGGACTCTTCTTTATCCTGCTTCATGTCCTTCTTCTTGTTTCTCCTTATGCTCTGCTCCTGGACTGACTCCTCCTACTGTTTTTTGAGTTCTTCCACTCACTCATTACAAACATAATATAAGATTAGGTATATATAACATTCCAACCCAATAAAAAAATCACTCCTAGTGAACCTTAACTGTCTACTGACTGGCCAAATCCCCGCCTGCCCCCCAGTAAACATAAGAGTGCCCCAAAATCCAGACTAAAACTGGGCAATAACCTGTAACAACAAACGAAAACTAAAATGAGTCACCCCCACTCCCAACAACTATCTCCCTTTCTAAAGTAATTGAGGTCGTACATAAGATTTGTAATGGCTGGACTCCCATCTTCCTATCCTTGTCACCGCCCCCCCCCCCCCCCCTCCAATGAACGGATGCCTCTGAGTTGCCCCTTCTCTAAAGGAGTGTGTCCCAAACTGCGAACTATCCAAGCCTATACTCTCTAGCGTCCTCCTAAGAAGCATTGTAAATTGTAACTTCAATAAAAACTGCCCATCCTCATGCCTCAAAAAAGGCCCTGTATTTTCTTCTGAAACCCTTGTGTAATTACCCCAAGATTAAAAAGGGCACATCCTTGGCCCCTTTACACCTCCTAACTGTATCATCTGTCCACGACCCACTTTATCCATTTTATAGCGGCAGATAAAAATTTCCAGCCTCCCCCCAACCATTCTGACATCTTCTGCCTGTAATCTCCCCCCAACTCATTTACTGAGTGACATCAACTCCCCTATCTTCAATGCCTTGAAAAAGGCCAGGGAAAATGCCGCTTTGAGTAAAACTCTCTTAAAGCTATCCTGACAAACGGTTTCCAGCACTACCCCTATTCTCTCCAATAAACAAACGATATTGACCTACGTGTATCCACTATCCCTTTCCTAAAACATTTTAACGCTTGCCTAACCAAAACGTGTTTATTAACATCCCCCACACCCCTTAAATTGCACCCAAACGCCACCCCTGCCCCCACTTTGTCCTCCTCTGACCTGATTACCCCACAATATAATAACCACTCCTCCCATTCCTGCCATGCCACATCGTATGCAGCCCTAGTAACCTGAGCCAGTGAAGTTCAATCAGGTGCCCCACTGCTCGCTTACCACGTTCCAAAGCTGAGACGGGTAAGTCTTCCCTTCTTCTTCTGCTCCCAAGCCAACATCCTGAACTGTTCCCACTGAAATTGAGAGACAGCCTCCGCAATTGAATTCTCAACCCCTGGGACATGCACCGCCACTAACCACATCTTTAATGACAATGCCTGCAAGACCAGGTGGCACAACAGAGCTCCCGCCCCTCTCTGCCTCCTCTCCGCCCCTCTGCACTATTTGCAATGGGGAGAGGCGGGGTGGGGCTAATTTGTTGAAACTTACCTCCTCGCCTCCTTTCATTGCAAATAGTGCAGAGGGGCGGAGAGGAGGCAGAGAGGGGGCGGGAGCTCAGTTCCTGCTCCTGGCTCTTCCATCCCCCCCCCCCCCCTGCACACAAGGATGAGACGTATATCGGCTTGGCATGAAAACCGAGCCGATGTACGTTCGTGTGAATGCACCCTTAGTTTCAGGGGAAAAAAAAGGTCTTTCCCTTTTTGTTTACATACAGCATAGATTTATTTATATCTATCATTATTATTTAATCTACGCACCATTGTAACCATTTTCTTATTTGGATCATTAAGAATCATCCATGCTTGAGAAAGGCTTGGCATAAGCCGAAACGCGTCGCAGCATTGTCAATTCGTTTTAAACATATTAAATTTCATCTACAAGAACACGTTCTTCTCAGCTGGGCTTTTCTGCTTCTCTGGATGTGAGGGGTGCCAGGAGATCGGGCACCCCCTAACAAGTAAGATCCTGATGTACACCGATACAGATTAACGGAGCGCAAAAGTTTTTTTCCTTATTTTGATCACAAGAATCATCCATTGTTACTTTATTTTTTTTTTGTTTGCATTTCTTGTGCGTTCACAGGGAAACTGTTATTTCCTTATATGTTCCCCTTTATAGGCTAATTCCACACAAGCGACTGGACTGTCTCTCTTTGTTTTCAATGAGGAAACAGATGCTGTCACCAGCCCCATAAAATACAACGGGCGGTGTAAGCGCATATGAATTAGAGAGATCTTCATTGCTCTGCACCGGCGGATTTATGATTCCACAAATGATGATTGGAATACTCTGACTCCAATCTACTTGTTTAAGAACACAGCAACGTAGTGTAAGGGCTCTTTCACATGAGCGTATATCGGCCCGTCGATTTAACGGTCGGGCGATAAACGCTGTGATCTGATGCATTAGATTCCAATGTACTCTACTGTACGTTATCTGCCCATAGGACATGTTCATTTGTGTGCTGGACACACAGACAACTCATTGGATCAGCTAATTTGTCTAATAAGTTCCAGAAGTGTTCATTTTCCAGCGGAATTACGCAGTGTTTCACGCATCTGCTTGTGCATTGCAAGCACATTTGTGTACCCCCCATTAACTTCTGCAGTGCCCTTCAGTGCACAAATACGCTGAAAAATAGAACAAATTTTATGGTTTTTTTGCATGGCCAAAATCCGTGCGTAAAATACAGAAATGTGCACAAAAGCATTGAAAGGAATGGATTCTGTTCTCTCCGTGTTGCGCTTGCAAATTTTGTGCACAAATACATCCATGTGAAGCCGGCCTAACACCGCAAATTAAAATGAACACAAGGCGCTTTGTTCATAAACTCACAAGAGGCAACAGAAAATAAGTATAAAATCTATCAAGTATGTAGCAGGTTAAACGCTTCGCCTTGAGTTTTGTTTGTCAGCTTATTACAGAACATGAACTTGTAGAACCTGTTTGCTCATTACTCTTAATCATTTCCTGCTGCATTATTATTTGATCTCAGGAGAAATGATAAAGACCGCAGATTGGTGAGTGATTTACGGGACCAACTTTTGATTTGCAAAAGATAGTTGAAAGGAGTTGCCCAGGTATGGCACACTGCCAGTGCCAATGAGAGCTGCGCCAGCAATTACAAGCACCAGCCAGTGTATAGGAATTGGAGCAGCGGCTTCAGCTTTGATTGCTGTGTATCCTGGCACTGACATCGGACGTTGTCTGGAAAACCCTCTTAAGGCAATTCAAGAAAATTAATAGTACAACAATTTTTGGGGATTTTCACTTTTCAAAAGCTCTAACATTTTTATTTGTCCATCAACATAGCCTAATGAGGGCTTGCTTTTAGCATGTCGAGTTGTATATTTTTTTGACACCATTTTTGGGTACATATAATGTATTATATAACTTTTATTAAAGGGCCACTCTGATTCTTTTTTCACTTGTTATGTAGCTATTCTCCCTAGTATATATAAATCACCTAGTATAGCATTACCTCAGATAGTTATTGCACTCCCTTCGAAACTCCTGGCCTCTTTTTCCTCAGATGGTCAATTCTGAAAAGGTCAGATTTATTTGGGTTTGTGTGTTCAGTTTCTGGTCAGTTTCTCAGTCTATGTTGCTATTACATGACATAGACAGTCATATCTAAGTTGCTGAAGATCATGAAAGGGCTCCTGTCACATAGTTATAAAAGAGGAGATCACAGTTCATCCTCCTGATTGTATACTTATTGTCAGGACCAGCGGCTCCCGGGGCCTCCGTGCCTGCACCTCTGTTCCTATCACCCGGGCAGCCGAGGTGCGGCACAGGGGAGGCCCGGTGCTGGTGACCTCCCCTGGCCACTGGGGTCCCGGACGCCAGCTCCGGGCGTGCGCTCCTGTGCTCAGGGGGCGGCGCCAGGGTAATCGGGTTGTTGGGGATGCGGTGGATGCCGTCCCTGCTGACATGATCCCCTAATTAGAATGCTCTGCACTTGCTGCTGGATGTCTGGGTCTCTGCACTTGCTGCCTTATGTCTGGGTCTTGCTGCTGTCAGGCTCCCTGCCCCAATCAGCTGCTGGGGTGGGAGTTATAACAGCATTTAAATGTTTTCTCCTAACTCTGCCAGTGTATGCTTGTCTCCAGACTACACCCACATTATTCTGATTTGATTCCCCGTTGTGACTCTCTGCTTTTGGACCCAACTTTGTCCTCGCCTGATCCCTCGTACCGCGTATTCCCCCTGTTGCTGACCTGGACTTCCTGACTTGCCTCTGTGTGTGTTTGTCTCCATATCTGTTTGTAAGTCTGACCCCTTCCCCCGCTTCCCTAGAGAGTATAGGGACCATCGCCCAGATGTCGCCCTGGGGCCTAGCCCAGGGGGGCAAGTAGGTAGGGACAGGGGTTGCAGGCAGCTTTAGGAACTACCAGTACCGGGACCCCAGTTCTCTGACACTTGTGGTCTGTGGCTTATTTAGAAGAATATAGAAGGTATTGCTAATTAAATTGTCCACCCAGCCGGCAGAAATGGTACAGCCTCTAGCTAATGCTTATCTGATGCTTAAAGGGGTTGTCCCGCGGCAGCAAGTGGGTCTATACACTTCTGTATGGCCATATTAATGCACTTTGTAATGTACATTGTGCATTAATTATGAGCCATACAGAAGTTATAAGAAGTTTTTCACTTACCTGCTCCGTTGCTAGCGTCCTCGTTTCCATGGAGCCAACTAATTTTCGGCGTCTAATGGCCAAATTAGCCGCGCTTGCGCAGTCCGGGTCTTCTTCTTTTCTCAATGGGGCCGCTCGTACAGGATGCCGCCGACTCCGTGTAGCTCCGCCCCGTCACGTGCCGATTCCAGCCAATCAGGAGGCTGGAATCGGCAATGGACCGCACAGAAGCCCTGCGGTCCACCGAGGGAGAAGAATCCGGCGGCCATCTTCAACCGGTAAGTAAGAAGTCACCGGAGCGCGGGGATTCAGGTAAGCGCTGTGCGGTTTATTCTTTAAGTCCCTGCATCGGGGTTGTCTCGCGCCGAACGGGGGAAGGGGGGTTGAAAAAAAAACAAAAAACGTTTCGGCGCGGGACAACCCCTTTAAACTATAGGACATTTAACATGAACTTTTGATACGGACATCTGGTGTTTTATCACCTATGAGGTTGCATTCACACAGTGGCGTTTACCAATTAACAGTGTGCTCTCCCCTCCATGATCAATCATTATGATGCCAAGGGCCCTGTGACTGTAACAAACACGATTTAATAAATTAAGGCCTTACACAATTTAAAGGCATATATACACAATTCAGTGAAGAATATGAACAATAACATCATAGCTTTTCACACTCAGTAAACATCGCATTAAGACCTGATCGTAAGGAAATAGTCGACACAGCATGTGCCGTAATACCCATCTCTGGGGTACTACACAGTATCTTTTTTGGGCTGTCTGATTCTCTCTCATTCAGGTAATCCCCAAAGATGTCTATTGACAGGTTCTTATTCAACCATACGTTTTGTTTTTTTTTGGATGGGTGAACAGGAGGGAAAAGAGGGGGAAAGGAGCTGGAATAAGTGGAGAAAAGAGCATTTTCCTGTGATATGTTGCAACTAGAGATGAACGAGTAACGAGTAACAAGCACCATCGAGTATGCTAATACTACAGTGTCATTTTAAGCTAGGGACTGCTCACTTCATATTTTAATACGTGTTTAGTGTGTACATTAAAGAAGCAGTCCCCTGATTTTTATTTAAGTAGTTAGCCCCCCCTGTGTTTGTATATATATATATATATATATATATATATATATATATATATATAGATATATATATAGATATATATATAGATATATATAAAGACGAAAGCCCTCACTGACTCACTCACTGGCTCAATGACTGACTCGCCGAAAGTTCTCCAACTTCCCGATGTCGTAGAAACATGAATTTTGGCACAAACATAGATTATCTCCAAAATAGGAAAAGTAATTGGGTCCCAACTCGATTATTCAATTCTTGCGCAAAAGAATTAGCGTTAAAATTTTACGTACAGAATCTAAATCTCTCACTTCCCAATGTCATAGAAACTTAAAATTTGGCACGGGCATTAAATATGTCATAAATAGGAAAAGTTAATGGGTCCCAACTTGATTATTCAATTCTATGCGCAAAAGAATTAGCGTCCAAATTTTATGTACGGAATCTTATTCTCTCACTTCCCAATGTCATAGAAACTCGAAATTTGGCAGGAGCATTGATTATATCATAAATAGTAAACACTAATGGGTCCCAACTCGATTATTCAATTCTATGCGCAAAAGAATTAGCGTCCAAATTTTACGTACGTAATGTAAATTTCTCACTTTCCAGTGTCATAGAAACGTGAAATTTGGCAGGAGCATTGATTATGTCATAAATATGAAAAGCTAATGGGTCCCAACTCGATTATTCAATTATATGCGCAAAAGAATTAGCGTTAAAATTTTACGTACGGAATCTAATTCGCTTACTTCTTGGTGTCATAGAAACATGAAATTTGCAGCAAGCATTGATTATGTCATAAATAGGAAAAGCTAATGGGTCCCAACTCCATTATTCAATTCTAGCGCAAAAGTATTAGCGTCCAAATTTTACACACGGAATGTAATTTTCTCACTTTCTGGTGTCATAGAAACTTGAAATTTGGCACGAGCATTGATTATGTCATAAATAGGAAAAGCTAATGGGTCCCAACTTGATTATTCAATTCTATGCGCAAAAGAATTAGCGTCCAAATTTTACGTACGGAATGTCATTTTCTCACTTTCCAGTGTCATAGAAACGTGATATTTGGCACGAGCATTGATTATGTCATAAATAGGAAAAGCTAATGGGTCCCAACTAGAGATGAGCGAGCACCAAAATGCTCAGGTGCTCGTTACTCGAGACGAACTTTTCGCGATGCTCGAGGGTTCGTTTCGAATAACGAACCCCATTGAAGTCAATGGGCGACCCAAGCATTTTTGTATATCGCCGATGCTCGCTAAGGTTTTCGTTTGTGAAAATCTGGGCAATTCAAGAAAGTAATGGGAACGACACAGCAACAGCTAGGGCAGGCGAGGGGCTACATGTTGGGCTGCATCTCAAGTTCCCAGGTCCCACTATTAAGCCACAATAGCGGCAAGAGTGGACCCCCCCCCCCTCCCAACAACTTTTACTTCTGAAAAGCCCTCATTAGCAATGCATACCTTAGCTAAGCACCACACTACCTCCAACAAAGCACAATCACTGCCTGCATGACACTCCACTGCCACTTCTCCTGGGTTACATGCTGCCCAACCCCCCCCCCCACGACCCAGTGTCCACAGCGCACACCAAACTGTCCCTGCCCAGCTTCAGCTGCCCTCATGCCACGCCACCCTCATGTCTATTTATAAGTGCGTCTGCAAGAGGAACCGCAGGCACACACTGCAGAGGGTTGGCACGGCTAGGCAGCGACCCTCTTTAAAAGGGGCGGGGCGATAGTCCACAATGCTGTACATAAGCAATGAGAAATCCAATCCTGTGCCACCTCCATCTGGAGCTGCAGACGTGGGCATAGCAATGGGGAACCTATGTGCCACACACTATTCATTCTGTCAAGGTGTCTGCATGCCCCAGTCAGACTGCATTTTTTTATAAATAGTCACAGGCAGGTACAACTCCGCAATGGGAATTCCGTGTGCACCCACAGCATGGGTGGCTCCCTGGAACCCACCGGCTGTACATAAATGTATCCCATTGCAGTGCCCTGGACAGCAGAGCTAACGTCAGATTAAATGCAGGTGGGCTTCGGCCCACACTGCATGCCCCAAGCTGACCGGGGTTTTTAATTCATAGACACAGGCAGGTACAACTCCCTATTGTGAAGTCCCTGTGGACCGACAACATGGGTGGGTGCCAGGAAGCCACCGGCGGTGCATAAATATATCCCATTGCATTGCCCATCACAGCTGAGGTAATGTCATGTTTAATGCAGGTGGGCTTCGGCCCACACTGCATGCGCCAGTCAGACTGGGTTCTTTAGAAGTGGACAGATGCAGTTACAACTCTCTGTGGACCGACAGCATGGGTGGCTCCCTGGAACCCACCGGCGGTACATAAATATATCCCATTGCA